>NC_134592.1:21825000-22155000 GCF_037038515.1 Microtus pennsylvanicus
CAAAGCCACCAAAGGTACTGCTTCTTCATGGTTTTCACTAAAAAAGTTAGATCTGTTATTTTACTAGGAAAATGACCTGACAAACTTTACTACAAAAAAAAAAAAAGGAAAGAAAATCCAATAAGGGTATGTCATATCTGTTACATTTGGGTAGCTGTCATCATGCTTTGGGGGGCACTGCTGAAGAAAATCTGCAGGAAAAATAATCCCCATCTACCTTCAATGGTACAAAATGATTCACAACACAGATCAGGTTCGTCACACCAGGAGTATCAAGACACTAGACTCAGAGCCAATCAGTGAGGACAGCTCCTGGTTGCTTTTGTCTGTCTATTTTTCTCCAACCAAATATGCAGCAAAATCAAGTTGGCATGCCCTTTAATGGCTTTTTACAGCTAAGAAGACTTTGATTTTCAAGCCTGAAAAAACTTACTAGGATGAAAGATGTCAGGACTAGATCTATTGGGTCTGCGAGTCACCTACCAGTTGTTCTGCAGGAAGCAGCCTCACTGAGAGAAGGGCAGCACATTTTAAGAGGTGTGAGCCCTTGCTGGACAGAGAAAACACAATTAGGAACATTTAGAGAACACCTATTTTTATTTAAACAGTAAAATGTTGTCTTACAAATATAAATCATATTGCTTTTATGTTTCATATTACTATGGGTAAGAAGGTAGAAACTCAGTTTGAAGATGTTAGGAAAACTTACTATTAGCCGGGTTCTTTGGCCAGTATCTTATAGGATGTACTTAGGTGAAAGAATATGTCAGCATATTTTAATAATATTTATGCATGTATGTTTATGCATATTATGAATTTGGAAGGGAATAAACAAAAGTGGAAATGAAAGGAAAAACTTAAGACACACCAGGGGTGAGTGGGAACAATACAAGAGTATAGAGGCAGGACTGCCATGAGAAAACCTATGATTTTGCTAATAACTAAAAGCAAAATGAAATTAAGCTAAACTGAATTCTAGCATCAAACAAGTTCCAATCTGTTATAATTCAGGATAGTCACTTAATGACCTGTGCCTCAGATACCTCAACCATCATGAGAGGACAGTGATTTCTGGCAATCTCCCTTTACACCACTCTGCATGTGTAGATGTTTGAGGGTAAAGTCTCTTACAACGCAAAGGTGTCTACCTCATTTAGAGAATGAGACTGCTTCCTTTTTAACCCTGTAGCTTACTGGAGGATGGAAGCCAGGCTTACACTTCTGGTTACATTTCTGTCATTATTGGGGTGATAAAGGTTGATCTGTACTCATGACAAGTGCGGTCTTATGCCGGGGTTAGAGCTGGAAGAGCCTCATTAATCATGCTCCATTGTGTTAAAGGTTCTGTAAACACGGCAGAAGCATGAAGTACAACCCAACTCTTAGTAACATCTTTCCAGCCTAACCCCAGGAAGCCTTTGAGATTTCCTTAAATGACTGGATTTCATTTCAGTCATTAGTTAACCCTGCCTGGTGGGTGACTCTGAATCCCACCAGGCAGAAGTAAGGGGATATGCATTCAAACAGTTCAAACAAGGTTTGTCCTGCCACATAACCATTGAGAACCGTAGGAGGCCTTTCCTTTCTCAGGATCAGTCAAGTTGTTTATGGAAAACACAGAATATCCCACATTTATTTGCTTTTAGATACTTAATAATCTAAAGCTATAGTTAGGAAAAGAGCGCTGGCAGCCCTTCCTGTGAATAATCTGGGGCAGAGTAAAAAGAAAGCATTATTTCTACCTGACTGCTGAAGTCATTGGTAAAAGCTGCTTCTGGAGGAGCCGGGTTAGTTATACAACCAAGAGTTCAGGTAGCCCTTATTGGTCAAAGGACATTTGAAATTCAGTACGACTCTTCATCCAGTACTTCAGAACCCTCTCTTTTGCCAATGTTTTATTTTTTTTTTCTTATACTTGATAATACTTTTCTTCTTGGAAATGTCTGAAAACATATCTAGCTGCAACGAGTGATTTTTCAAAAAGCTGTAGCAAAAAGTATCTCAATAAAATTAATGCTAACAAGAATACTAAAATGATTCTTTGAACAGAATTTGAGTAGAATATATATAAGTATTTTTTACAGTATTAATAATTTAATGATGCCAGTAGTTTCAATATCAACATTGCTTTTGAAGTTTCAATCATTAAGTAATATTGAATAAGATTAAACACTGATGTTCTGGTAGTATTTCATCTCATTGATCATCTTACTTAGATGTTGTTTAGGTGACCTTATAGCTACAGTAGTTTAAAGATTGGTCTAATAAAAAAATGCTTCAGTCATGTAACTTTTATACTAATTAATACTTTTCATTTATTACAAATCAGGGCCTAGGTAAGCAGTCATGAAAGTAATACTAATAAAAATATATATCTAAACAATAACAATGGGTAATTCACAATCATTATCATAAATATGACACAAATAAGAAAGGCTAATATATATACAGCTGTATACTAGGTATATTAATAATCAGCATAAAAGATACAGCTAGGGACTTATTCCCTAAGTTCTCTATGTAATGAACCAACACATGTGTATTTTCACTACACTGTTATCTCTTACAGCTTTATGACATTTCTTTCTAAAACTTAACACATGTCCAATAAACTTATGTATCCTTTCAACCTCTCTGGGGTGTTTTCTGATTCCCTTCAGCTTTTTTCCAACTGTATTGTTTCAGAAAAATCTTCATATAAAAATGGATTTTTCGTTTTTCTTTAAAATAATAAAGTTCTCTCTCTCTCTCTCTCTCTCTCTCTCTCTCTCTCTCTCTCTCTCTCTCTCTCTCTCTCTGTCTCTCTCGTGTGTGTATTGAATAGATATGTGTGGCCATGAGTGTAGTACACCAATAGAAACCAGAAGAGGAAGTCATTGTGAGTCACCAGATGTGAGTACTGAGAGCCAAACTTAGAACATCTGTAAGAGTAGCAAGTGCTCTCAACTGCTGAACTACCTCTGTAGCCCCTGTCCTTTCCTTTTTGAGCATGTGAACAGTATATAGATTCTATTGCACATTATTATTTGCAATAATGTTTATTTCTTAAATCTTCCTATATACCTTGAAGTGTATTTGTTGCTCGTGAATGGGGAAGTAATTTGGACAATGATTGAAGCAATAGAGAAACTCCAGAAAGTGTTAGAAATTTAATGTTTTATGGCATATGCCCCTTACACACTCTATCAGAATTAGCAGACTTTTCTAATATGATGAGGGATACTATGGAAACATATTCAAAGTTGTTCATGCCTAGAATCTCTATTGTGTGGGAAGAAAAAAATAGCACAGAAGTAACAACAAGCCATACAAATTGAGGCCACGTAGGGAGTCCCTGGGTATTTCAAAAAGGATAACAATGAGTTCCATTTTGTGCTGTTGCTACACATTCTACCGTAGCCAGTATGAAAGTAGGTGAGCACGACTATAGTCCAATAAAACGTCATTGCCAAAAAGCAATTATCAGAATTTGATTCTCAGGTCAAAGTTTGCAAGAATTAGCAAACTACTTATAATATAAAATTGCAAGGGAAAGGATGGGTAAAAGAAAGGAAGAGGGAGATTTGTACAGATTCTGACCTAATCAGCATGCAATGATAAATACCAATGAGTAATCTTAAAGTTCACATAATAATATACAGAGTGTTTTGAAAAATATGATATATTAATAATATGTAACTATCAATTGAAGGATACCTTGAAATAATACTGCCAAAACCCGGGGTAGAATTGTAGAATTGTAGCATCAAAGCCCGAAGCATCCATTACCACTTGTGTACATTATGAGGCAACTCTACAACCTGCTAAACAAATAAACACTCTTAATGCTGTACTGAGGAAGATGGTACTTGTTTGAACATACTAAATCCCCCAAATAAAAAAAGGTGTTAGGTACAGGGAAACTATTACGTTATGTGTAATATTTTGAAATGCTCTGCTCAACAAAGAGTCACACATAAGCTGTAGAGAAAGGGAAATATGGAAGCATTTAAAGAAAGGATGTGACTCACCGGAAGAGAGCCAATGTGAAAACTGAGAGAAACGGAGGGAGGAGGCCACGCAGAAATCCAACTTGATAGGAAATAGCGGCTTGGAGAGCAGATGGTGTACTATCTCATCTGAAGAGATAAGATGAGGGAAGGAGCAGCGTGTATCCTAAAAACGTTACGTGCTTTCTAGTCCACTTCTTTTCTTTAAGGAATGCCTCTGCCGGTAATCTGTCTTTATTCAAGATTTCAAATCCATCATTGTTTTTTGTTTTTTTTTTCTTTTTTTGAAGATAACATCGCTGCTATCACCTCAGGAACAGAGTTTTCTCAGGCTATTCTCTCTCTCTCTCTCTCTCTCTCTCTCTCTCTCTCTCTCTCTCTCTCTCTCCCTCCCTCCCTCCCTCCATCCCTCTCCCTCTCCACTTTTGGCTCCCTTCATTTATTCTTTACAGACGAATGTAGAGACAGGGTGGTATTGTTGCAATTAATGTTAAAACGTGTGGCAACTCCTAATTACTGTTTCTTCAAGAAATTGGCAGATGCTCTTCTCCAGTATGAGTAACTGAGATCTCTGTACATCTCCTTTCTGGCAAGCTTCGTTCTTGGGTCATCACAGACAATCAGTGAGAGATGTTGCTTTATAATTCTCAAAGAATATAACTTCGAACTTCAAGCTTTCATTGTTTTTAGCAGCTGAAGTCCAAATACCCTCTCATACCCAAGTTTGCTCTGACTCCAGCAATCTTTGTTCTCTGAACACTTGGCATCATTACCTTTAAAGTCTGAAACTTTTGGCATGTAAACCATCAGCAAACAATGAAACATTTCCTTTTCATGCACACCGAGCTGTCAGTGTGCGTTAGATCTCAAGCACCACTCCACAAACTGTTTTCAAAGGCTCTCCATCTAAAGCAATGGCACAGATACAAATGTCAAAAGCCAGTGACAGCAGAGCAGATTCCCCCCGCAGCTCTCAGCTCCGACATGACGAGCCCTGAGTACATCCAGATGTATGTGGGCAAGGTTTCATGGAGTTTGCCAAAATGAATGTGCAGGCACACAGAGGATGATTATGGATTCAGAGACTATGCATCTGTGTACATGTGTGTATGTATATGTATGTCTATTATCTATACTTTCAAAGAAAAAAGGTAGAATAGAAAAATAAAATTCAGTTAGATTTCATTTCTAACCATAGATCCCAGATCATGTTATTGTTATTATTACTATTTTACATGAACTTCAAAAGCTTTTCTAGCTTTACATTTCTATCAAATGATAGCAAACACACAGACATAGCAACTATTTATTAAGTATTTTGAAAACATAGTTAGCTTTTTTAAAAAATATGACTACAGTTAAAAAATTTAAAAACGTGCCAGCATTTGATCAAGTATTTTGTTAAAGCACGGAGTTACTTGTTAATGTTTAATCCTAAATAGGCTTTATATGTGGACCATTACAGAAAAAAATGTAAAGTATAGACTGGGTACATTGTCCATTAGTTAAGAACAATTATTAACAACTTGCATTTACATTCCAAAGCCCATGTCACAGGGGTGCACCATCTCAAACATGTCTGTAACCTCAGTGCTCAGCAGGACAAAGACTGGAGGATCTCTGGAGTTGTTGCTTGCTGACTACCCACAAAACACAAGCTTCAGGTTCAGGAGAGATCCTTCCTCAGAGTAAAGTGTGAAGAATGAAGACAAGATTTGATGCTGTCCCGTAGCTTCCACACACATGTGTATACATACATACTCACACAACACACATTTGTAATGTAAGAAATGTCATCAGTCAAATATAAATGCAAATAATACTGAGCATTCATTTATAATATTTTAAACATTCATATTTATGATATATTATTGTCTCTAACTTAATTCACCCAGTTGCTACACAAAGTGGATAATTTTCCAAATCTCTTGTTAGCTTCATTAAAACTACTGAAAGGCAATATTTACAAATAGTTGTAAAACATCATTGTTTTGTCTGAAACAGATCCAGAGTAAATAAGATTGTAATTTAAAATTTTATAACTGCAGAACATCAAATGCATTTCAGACAATATAAAACACAAAATCAGGCATTGCTTTACAAAGTCTTACCCTGTCCAATGATTACTCGATTCATCTGGAGAACACTCAGAGATCCACTTTTTAGGATATGCTTATTTAGTCCATATTATTCCAAGGTGATGTTTTGATACAGACCAAATCATCTTATCCATATCAGTTTTACAAATTACATCAACCAATGGATAGCCATGTGTTTCTAGTGACTCTAACTTTACAGTTAGAGCCCTCTTAGAAAGGACATGGTGTTAGCACACATGTAATTCCAGGTAAAGAAAGGAGAAAAAAGATTCAAGAACAACTTTGTGTACATTGTGATTTTTATGCCAGCCAACCCTTTTACACACACATACACACACATGCACACATACAAAACCAAAACAATATAAACAAACAGAATGTGAAAAAGAATAAGAAAAGGTAATGGGACAAATATCAAAATAAATTACATATGTTTTAAAATTTATTCTTATAAATAAAAGAATAAATTTAAAACATTAAAAAGAAAAAAACTAAAGAAAAAACAACAAACTGAAATCAAAAGCAAAACCAATTCAAAAACCTGTCAGAACATATATTTTGTTTATGCTCTACCCAACCTTCAATTTTATCTTGCTAAAGTTCTATAGGAGCTATCCCCAAAAAGAATGTCATTTTCCAACCTCCTTTCTTTCCAAGTTTCTCCGAAGCAATAACTGTTGCTATTGCACTTGGCCAACTTGGGAAATAGTGACTTCTACAGATATTGAGAAATTTCTATACAAATCCTGAACAACCAGGCCAGTTAGTAAGAGCAGAAATTTGACTAGGAAGCACATTGAGCCATGCTCCTTTAGCATTTCTTCTTTTGAAACAAGCAGATAGAATATTAAGTTGCTTACGTTGGCTATCATTACCTACATATATTTGATAAGGTCATCAATTATTATGAACTCTAAATAGCCAGTTTTCTTTTGTTCTAGAGCATGTCTAGAAAAGGACTTGCAAATTTTATTAGTTTGGCAGAATGACAAATAATTCTTGTAGAACTTTCTAATGGGTACTGAAAATTTAAAGAATATTGTTACTTTGTTTAGCTAACCACTGAAGATGTGAAGAATTCTTTACTGAGTAATTTAATAAATTATAGAAGCAAGACTCAAAAAGGTCAATAGCCAATAAGAGAAAATACGAGTGATTTTTATCATATATATATATATATATATATATATGTTTTTTTTTCACTTCCACTGACTTCAGCCTGCCTATCTTCAAGCATCCAATGACTGCCTAAAGGGGTAAACCACATTTTAAACAACACTTTTTAAATTTTTGATTTATCTTTACTTTATGAATATGGTTATTTGTTTTATATCTCTGTGTTCCTCATGCACTCCCTGTGTACACAGAGGTTAGTAAAGGACTTGGAATGCCCTGGCAGGAGATACAGGTAGTTAGAATCATCATGTGGGTACCAGGAATTGAACCAGGCTTTGCTGAAAGAGCAACCAGTGATCTTAACCACTACGCCATCACTCGAGCCAAACATTAATCTTTTATATCAACGCATTTATATGAATCAAAATTTACCAACTTGATAGCCTACTGATAAAACTCATTTTGGCTGGAAATTCCCCAAATATTTACTGACTACTAATAAAGAATAAATGAGAACCAAATGTAGATAACAAAAGAGAAATGCATTTTATTCGACAAAGTAGAAATGTTGGTATTCATCAAATCTAGATTCTGTTTTGCATCCTTGAGTTTTATCTTTTTCAATTAGCTAATTAACTCCAGACCCCATCATAAGAAGTAATGTCAGTGGGAAAGGAGATATGGCAGAATAGTAATATGGGTTTGGATTCTGGGTTAGTTGTTTTTTAGAGTTTTTTTTCCTTCTTTGCTGTGCATGCTTACATATTAATAGGTTATAATATATCCTTTGAAGAAAGAAAATTTGAAGCCACTAAATAAGCTCTCTTGATCTATGTCCTTCTAGTATGTGTGGGACAAATACATGACATGGACACTACTTAATGTTTTCCTTGCTTCCATGAAAGCTATTCCTAGATTCAAGTAATTACTTACTGTTCCTCAATATATTACCATAATCCATAAGAAAAAATGCTTTTATACAAGTTCAATCCCAAGGAATATTGGGATACAAGTTTTATCATCCTACTTCTGGTATTTTCTTAGAGTTTTTTTTACTATTTCTTCTTGGAAGTATGTGTACAACATCCTTAGCTGGGCACAGAAACATCTCTGTGCCTGATGGATTCCTTAGTCACAAGCCTATGCTCAGCTTATGAGGTGCAAGCCTAAGTAGAATGGATATGGTCGATGGGAGAGAAGGACAGAATAAGCAAGCAATTAATTTTAATAAAAGATCTTAGATTAATCTGCTGTCATCATTTTTTTTTCAAATATATTTTTTATCCCTGTTGAATAAGTTTTGAAATTTTTCCTTAGGAGAATATATTTTGAAAATGCTATGTCTTGCAGCCCATAGAAGAAATCAGATTGTAAAAGTCAGAGGTGATGGATGACTTCAATTGTGTCCTCTAGACACAACAGGACTGTATACATATAAACTGACAGAGACTGTGGCAGTACACACAGACCCTTCCCCAATTCAAGCCAGAAAGGCTTCCAGTACTGAAAACGAGAGACGGACATGGGTTCCCATCCCTAACCAAGAAGCTATGTGCAGTAGGTACTTACCTGCAAAGGAAAAATACTCTTCCCCAGTGGAGCCTCACTGGATATGCTCATTTGTTGCAGGAGCTCCTTCCGCTCCTTCAGCCAATAGCCGCTGAGATACCAGCCCACTGGGGTGTGGTCTCTCTCCTTTAAAAAAGTGGCCACTTCCCTCTTCTCTCTCTCTCTCTCTTGCTTCCTGCTCCACTTCTGGCGACTAGACTCCCTTCCTTATTGCACAGAGGGCTGTTGTCTGGGACTGTGATCTGTAAGTTTTTTCCCCTTTAAATAAATAACCATTCTATTAATGATAATTCCAAACTGGTGTGGGATTGTTTGTGATTTACGCCTTTACTCATCAAAATTCAGGATTGGTCTCATGTTCAAGAATAGATGGTCAACACACACACAAAACCCATCACCACCACCACCACCACCACCACCAACAACAACAACAACAACAACAACAACAACAAAAACAGAGCAAAGCAAAACAAAACAAAAACCTCAATGCTAAGATTCTAGACACATTCTGTCCCATAAAGCTTTATGTGGGTACTTTCCTGTTTCATTGGTCTTTTGTTTGTATATTTTGGTTTCTCAGTTTGTGTGTGTGTGTGTATTTGTGTTTTTTATTTGTTTGCTTTTGTGTTTTGTTTGTTTATTTATTTTACTTTTCCATTCAATTGTTTACACTTCCTTTCCTCCTCCCAATCTCCTCCTGCTCCCCCACTCATCCTCCTCTCTCTCCCTCCCTGCTTGAGAGATGGCACGGAACCCTGTCCTGTGGGAAGTCCAAGGCCCTTCCCCCTACATCCAGGCCTAGCGAGCTGTGTATCCTTATAGACTAGGGTCCCAAAAAGCCAGAACATGCCGTAAAAGTAAGTCCCAGTGCCTTTATCAATGGCTTCTCCCATCAGCCCCTATTGTCAGCCACAATCAGAGAGTCTGGTTTGATCACGTGCTCTTTCAGACCTGGTCCAGCTGGATTTGGTGAGCTCCCATTAGAAGAGGTACACTGCCTCAGTTGGTGGACAAAACCCTCACTGTCCTGACTTCTTTGCTCATCTTCTCCCTCCTTCTGCCCTTCAACTGGACCTCGGGAGCTCAGTCCATTGCTCTGATGAGGGTCTCTGTCTCTATCTCTATCTATCGCGGTTGCAGGATGAAGATTCTATGGTGATATTCGAGATAATCATCAGTGTGATAGTGGGGCAAGGACCATTCAGGTACCCTCTCCTCTGCTGTCCAAGGACCTAGCTGGGGACATCCCCGTGGACAACTGGTATCCCCTCTAGAGCCAAGTCGCTTGCCAACCCTAAAATGGATCCCTTAATTTAGGTATCATCTTCTCTGCTTCTATATCTGCCCCTCCTCCATCTCCACCCTCCCACTCCCCCAAGCTGTTGCCAGTCCTTCCCTTCTCCCTTCCCTCTCCCCATCCCCTTTTTCCCCCAACCTCACCCCCACCCTTGCCCCCACCCCCATGCTCACAACTTTTGCCTTGCAATCTTGTTTGCTTCCAATTTCCAGGAGGATCTATAAATATTTTTCTTTGTGTTCACCTTGTTATTTGGCTTCTCTGGGCTTGTGAACTATAGGCTTAATGATCTTGGTTTATGGCTAGAGTCCACAAATGAGTGAGTACATACCATATTCATCTTTTTGGGTCTGGGTTACCTCACTCAGGATAGTGTTTTCTATTTCCATCCATTTGCATGCAAAATTCAAGATGTCATTGTTTTTTACCGCTGAGTAGTACTCCAATGCGTATATATTCCACACTTTCTTTATCCATTCTTTCATTGAAGGGCATCTAGGTTGTTTCCAGATTCAGGCTATTACAAATAATGCTGCTATGAACATAGTTGAACAAATGCTTTTGTAGTATGATAAGGCATCTCTTGGGTATATTCCCAAGAGTGGTATTGCAGGATCCTGGGGTAGGTTGATCCCGAATTTCCTGAGAAACCACCACACTGATTTCCAAAGTGGTTGCACAAGTTTGCATTCCCACCAGCAATGGATGAGTGTTCCCATTACTCCACATCCTCTCCAGCAAAGGCTATCATTGGTGTTTTCAATTTTAGCCATTCTAACAGGTGTAAGATGGTATCTCAAAGTTGTTTTGAAAATGCTCCAGTTACTTTTCTAATTTTTTTCACTTTCGCTTAACTTTACATTTAAATGTTTATTTATTGATTGATCATTAAATTTTTGGTTTTTCAAAATGAAGATTCTCTGTGTAGCTCCTCTGGCTTTCCTGGAACTCTCTTTAGAGATCATACTGTTTGTACTCACTAAGTTCTGCCTGCCTCTGGCTTCTAAGTGCTGGGATTAAAGGTGTGCATTACCAAGTCCAATTTAATTGATTAATTTTAAAAGTATGTGTGTATTTATATGCCTGTGGAGTTTATGTGCAAGAGACTGAGGAGGCCCAAAGAGAGCAATGTATTCCTGGGAAGTAGAGTTATAGGTGGTCATGGCTGCCACACTGGTACTGGGAACCAAATTTAGATCCTCTACCATTACAGCAAGTGTTCCTACTCACTGGTCCATCTCTTGAGCTCCCTATTCACGTGTATGTCTTAATATTTTGAATTGCTAGCTCTACTTATATGAACCAAAAAATTCATCTAAGTGAAATCAAAGGTGATTATAGTTTCAAAAACATGTCTATTAGTGCCTCCAAATCCTTAAAGGCACAAATCCCTTCAGATACACTCCCACTATCCTTTGACCAGACCTCTCTACTTGAACACTACTTTTTCATAGCTGAATAGCTTTTTTTTGGAGTTTTGTCAGCCTCATTTCCACTGAAATTTGAGATGAGATGACTACAATAGAGAAACTGCCCCAGAACGTTGTAGACTCATCTATTCAGAAAAAAAGAGGAGCTTATATTTTTTCTTTAAAAGTGATGTCTGTGGATGATGTCTCAATAAAATCATAATTCCATTTCTTTTATCCTCATAGAGCTTTCTGACAACTCTAAGTATTTGAATTGAATTTGTCTATTTCTTACCTATCTAAGGATTTCTTAGAGACTAGAAGTACATCTAGTTTCTACTCAAAAGATATCGTTTATACTTCTACCAGTTGTGACAATAATTCTGAAAAGTCTCTAGATAGTCCTAAGGACTTGTTGGCTTTGAGCCTTTTTTTTTTTTGTGGTGATGGAGGAGGTTCTTCTTCTTGGTCTATATATTATGGCTACTAAATATTCTCTGAATTGCACATCTGTGAATTGTTCTTATTTACCCTCTTAAATGTTTGATTGCAGTTGACAAGATAAGAGAGAGAGGGAGAGAGAAAAAAATGACATACTTTAAATTACTTTAATCTGGCACATGTTGTGAGCTCCATTTTCTGCTTTCAGATGTATCAAAGCCAAGTTTGAGAAAATCCAGGACAAATCCTCCCCATGCAAACACTGGGCAGAGCTTCCAAGGCTTTTACTATTGGATTATGCATTCAAAAGTCATCTTCTGCTTTTGGCTTTCTCAGATGCTCAGGGTTTGCTGAACTGAACACACAATTGAGCCATTAAGACTTGCTAACTGCAGTGGTTTGTCTTTTTGCTTTGTTTCTCTTTCATTAATGATACTTAGCAATTTGTCTCCAGAGATGTTTTCTTTTCATATATTCAGAAAGAAGAGAAACTCATATTTTTCTTTAAAAATGATGTTTTGTGAATGAAGTCTCAACAAAATTATAATTACATTTCTTTATCCTCATCAAACTTTCTGACAACTCTAAGTATCTGAACTGAATTTATTTATTTATTGCCTATCTAAAGATTTCTTACAGACTAGGGTCACATTTGGCACTCTTTAATTTTTCTGGATACATAACAGGGTAGTTAATAATTAAATAGCTGATGTATGTATACATGTGTGCATGCAAGTGTGCATTCAAGTATTAAATTTGCATACACGGGATGGTAATATCCATATTTTCCCACTTCTCATTTCTCCCAATGCATTGCATCCTTTAGGTCTGTGCATTTGTTTCTGCAATGCAATATTTATAGTATGAAATGAACACTATTTTATATCTTTGTCTTTAAAAATTACTAAAATATTTAATTTTCTATTAGTCTTCATATATACCCAAGAAATTTGTCTATAACAATGATCACTATGGTTTATTCACAGTATCTATCTCCCACTTTGGAGCAACAGGATGAATTTAAAAGAAACAAAATGTTGGGATTTTCACCCAAACCTTATCTGAACCTCCAGTGTTTTAAATTTCATGTCCCAAACAAAACACTGAGAAATACCTTTCTCCCTCCAGCTCCTTGATTTTATGAAAAGCAGTTAATTTTGGAGGAATTTCTGATGTAGGATCTGAGTACATGTTAGCCACTAATAATTAATTAAAATTACAATAAGAATGTTCTTAATTATCATTATTTAGTAAAACATATCTTGAACTCAATCTAGGGTCCATTCAATCAACAACTTTTGAAATCCTGCTCAAATTTGCTACTTCAAAAGAAAGTACATAGTCAACATACAAAGAAAAAGTGTCAGTAATATCTTTTCTCCTTGTTTGACTCTTCAAGGTCAGACTGTGAGCTTTTAAATCAAGTTGAGAGACAATCAGTGGCAAACACTTTTTATCTTATTTTTAGAAATATTTTGTGTGTGTGTGTGTGTGTGTTAACCTAAGCACAAAATAGTGAAAAATAAATTGGCATAGATTTGGTATCCTCCACAACTTAATTTTTGCTTCTTTTTACAATTATTATGTTTTATATTAATTCCATGCAATAAAACAATCAAATATTCAGTCATGCCTGGGTTTACTTTCACTAAAAGAATACTTGGCTAAGTTCATTCCCCCTTAGCTCCACATTTGTCACCTTTAAACATCATAGTATCAGGTGTTGATTTCCTGCCTTAATATTGAAATGAATTCTTCATCTAGAAATTTTCATAAACCCCCTTTCCATAGTTTAATTGTATTTCTTCCCCCTAAGTGCCCAGATTTTTGAAAGTGAGCACATACAACTTCTATTACTGTTTTTGGTAGAAACAGTTGCACAGGACAACCAGAATTATCAAGCAACCTATCAAGAGAAACCAGTTCCTTTAAGTGCCCATTTCATAGTTAGTGAATGAAGCTATATTCACATAGATGCCAGTGCTATGTACTTAGTGGGTGCCTTTTAGGGGGCTCTGGTGTAATGTCACATTTGAGGAAGCTGCCTTTAAAGTGATTCTGAGATTCTAAGTGTTTCCCCAAGTGGTTATGCTATGCAGTTTAGTCTAGCAATATCTTCAAAATCTGTCACCCAAAAAAGTTTCTGCTGTACAAGCATGGTTAAGCCACCACTGCCTTTTGCCAGGGTCACGGCTTCTTAGTCCTTTCTTCTTTCTTTGCTTGTTATAGTTTGGTCTATATCAGTACAAAAAGGTGTTTTAAGTAAGTGCAGTCCTAACCCTCCTTTGCTCAATCCTTTTGGTAGCTTCTTGCTCAAAGTGGAGGTCAAAGTCATTGCTATGCCCCACTCAGTCCTTGTGATGTGAACCATGAGTGATTCCCCTTTCTCATGGCTCTGCAATCCACAGCTCCCTTGTTCTTCTTCCACATGGCACACAAGCTTCTACCTCTGGCTGCCAAGGTTCCAAGTTTTACTTCTAATTATCTGTATAACTTTATCTGTCCAGATTACCATTTACTGTTTCTAAGTCTTTGTTTAAAACTCCTAGCAAGGCTTTTTCTAAACAACCCTACTTAAAGTGAAATTCTCCGGCACCTGGGGACTTTCTTTCTATGTTTCCCAGATTCCTTTTATCTATATCAAATTCTCATCGCCTATGATTCCATACCTTTTCTTTAGCCATAAAAACTAGACACTTTAGTAAAAAAATATATATATTTTAATTCAATTTCTTCACTGCCATATCTCAACCCTAAGGAATGGAAAGATATGATACTCAATAAATATTTATTGTATTGAATGAATAAAGTATCTCATTGTAACTATCCTACAAAGCACTGTTATCTCCACTAACAGATAAGGAAACCAAGACTTATAAAACAGAAATAAATAGCCTCCTGAAAGTCCCGGAACCCATAAAAACTGAGCACAGTTTTTCTCTGAGCCAAAGAAGCTGTCCTTGACACATTTTCACAATGTTTTCAGGATTCTCTTCATTCAGTTTCTATAGTGCTAAATAAGAAAGTGGTTTCTGCTCAACCTAGTACCTCATCAAAAGGAGAGAACATTGCAGACTACAGCCACATTAAATAAACAACTGCCCCTGTCATTTTCCAGCCCCTTTCTGAGATGACCATGAGTTCCCAAAGCCGCATTTAGGGGTCTTCTTTTAGAACACAAGGCAAGACATCACCACTTAAATTCAGCTACACATTTTTTTCTCTTTATGATTATCAGGTGCAGGGAATTGATAAAAAGTGTTTACTATTTCTGTAAAATTAATATTGTGAGCTACCTTAAAATAAACTCAGTTTTTCTCTTCGTCAGAACTGCATTGTCGTTATTTCCATGCTCTGGTCATTTATCACCACACACATGTATGTATTTGAGCATACATGTTTTCAGGTGAAGAAGAGTGAAAGCGGTACTGCTGTGTTGTATATGTATATATGTATGCATGTGTGCATGCAAGTGTGCATGCAAGTGTTAAATCTGCATAAGTGGGATGGTAATATCCATATTTTCCCACTTCTCATTTCCCCCAATGCATTGCCTCCTCTAGGTCTGTGCATTTATTTCTGGACATGCAGAATTTCATAGCATATTTTCTTAGCAACTGATCTAGTTCTAGGTCTCAATTTATGCTATATTTTCTATTATCGCCATGATTAAAGAAAACTTCAGATTTTATGTGATTTGTTGAAGTTCAGAAAACAGTTTGGTATCATAGCATGGTAAATTTAGATTTGCTTTTTGGAAAGGACTCTCCTTATAATGTTCTATGAAAGCAAACACATGGATGGGAAAAATCTTGAGAAGGTGTTATTATATGATATTTTAAAGAACCTATTAAGATCAATGACATAAATTCCATAATATTCCCAAGAAATCAGACATGGTATGCCCACTGTAGCCTTTATACATTTTATAAAAGAAATGATGTTTAAAGACCCAAGTTTGGATAAAACACCATAAAGATAAAGTTGTTCTTTTCTGACAAGTAAAGGTTATGTGACCGAGGTCATCTTATGAAAGCTCTTGGAATACATCATCGTGCATCACACTCTGAAGAAGCGCTAATGGAACGCTCTAAAACAAAGAAAAGAGTTCACTTGTAATTTTTGCAGCTGGGGCAACTTAAGACCTGATAAATGTTAGTAAAGGATTCTATGATGTAGTCTATTTACCTTCAACATAACCATGCCATTAAATACCAGGCAGTGTTGGAGCTAGTTACCAAAGGAAAACTAGCTAGCACCAACATCAACTAACTATAAAATAAGACCTCTCTTTTTCAAATTTAAAGATTCTAAACATCGGCCGGGCGGTGGTGGCTCACGCCTTTAATCCCAGCACTCGGGAGGCAGAGGCAGGCTGATCTCTGTGAGTTGGAGACCAGCCTGGTCTACAAGAGCTAGTTCCAGGACAGGCTCCAAAACCACAGAGAAACCCGGTCTCGAAAAACCAAAAAAAAAAAAAAAAAAGATTCTAAACATCCTTGGATTTTCTATGAGTATCGAAATGGTCGATAGAATTCACTTCTCTTTTACTTTTATCATGCTCCACATTTAGTCATAAACGAGTCCCTGAATTGAGAGATTAGCAGAAGGGATTTTACCTTTTATGTAAACATCACAATGTGTCCAGTTCTCACTCTTTCTCCCTCAAGTTTATTTCTTGTGTATTATACCTGTTGTTTACTGAAGACAAGGTCCTGCAGGCAGGAAGTGAGTCTTAACAATATTGGATCCACCAGAAGGCTCCACACTGATTAAGCTCCCAGGATGAGTATACAATAAAAACACAGTGGCTTATGCCACAGAGGAATGAAATGATTTTTTCCCAGTGAGAAATGACTAATATTTTAATTGAAAGGACTTAATTTATCCTGAGATCCAGAAAACACACAGGTCTTGCTTCTTAGTGGGAGTTAGGGAGCTTGTAAGAAAGTGATAACTTACACTGATTCTAATGCCTGTTAACAATTGTCACTAGGTTGAACACTTGAAAAGCATGAGCAGGAAGTCCCCCAGCTGCCCCTCCTTTTGAACCACTCACACTCCATCTCTAATCTACCTTCATGTATGTACTATATTAACCCCCCTTTTGTTCTCCTAAAACACTGATGGGGACAAAGGAAGTTTTTGAAAGTGTGAATGGCTTTGTTTGAACAGAACAGCACAAATTCATACACAAAAGCCTTTGCCCTTAACTTCCCCCAGGGCCTGATTCTAGGACCTCTATTCTTGGGTAATAACTCTAATTTGGTTAATAACTGGAATAGGAAGAAAAGAAAAGGAAAAGGAAAACAATTCATATAAACACTACCCACTGCCCTAAGACCTATCTTTGGAAAGATTTAAAATCTGAAAGCCAAGGACAGCTTTTTCATTCCATTCTTTTCCATACTTCCTTTCAAAACTCTCAACAGGAAATTTAAAACATGTGTATACAAAAAACCTATGCCATTTTGACATTTACATAAAACTTGTCCCTGTTGGTTTGATATTTATTTAAATTTTAATACACAGTAACAATACATGTTCCAAAACTCCCAAGGGGCATATCACGCTGTTTCTAAGAAAAATGGCATAAATATTATTGATCATATTAATTTTTCTTTCCATTTTAATTTTTAAACTTTTAGGTATTTTAATAACCATACTTTTAAATCATTCATTTCAAATATTAATCTGACAAAATAAAAATTTGAAAAAATGAACATAGTCCATTTGTAAATGTCTTTGTTACAAAGAGAGAAAATAGACCCTTTGTCTTCCTTGACTCCAGTATTTAGCAGTTTGCATCTAATTAAATTGGTTATCAGGGATGGAATCATGGAGTAAAGCATCTCCCCTTTTCTCCTGATTGTGGATTCCTGTTTGATGGTAAAATTGTTGGCTGTATCCCTCCATCTTGACAGATTTTGTGTGATTAATGTCTTTGGCATCATTTTTTCTGTCACCTTCACACAATAGATGCCACAGAATCGGCATCACCAAGCAAAATGTACCCCATACCCTTACAAAGGGTTGTTTTCTCTCTTCCCTAACTGCGGTGGGTATTTAACATAATGCATCTGAAAATTCAGGACAAAGTGACAGATCACAAGGTCACTGGGGTTGATGTTTTAAGTTTAGTTTAAAATATGGTTTGTACTTCTGAGCTTCCCTGTTTTTCTTAAACACAGACAGAACCATTTACAATTAATACATTTGACATACTTACTTAATAAACTGTCATTCAGCAAAATACTGTTGTCTGTGGTTGACCTATGCACTTAGTTATTGAACTGGGATTCTGTGTAGTTTTATTTGTGGGCGTCCTCAAAAAAAAAACACACCCGACTTCTCAAACATTTGCTCAAATGCATGAGTATGATGCATGTCTTACATAGTGGATGCAAACATAACCCCATAGTACACTTAGCCTGTGGATTTGTTTACAATAGCCGTAAGGAAAAGAGAACTTTCAAGTAACCTTAAAAGCAGTGATTTATAGACACAGACACACGGAGGAAGCAGGGCTTCTCCAGAGACGTCGTTTACTCCCAGAGGTTGTGCTCTTCCGTGTTCCGGTTGCATTCTCCCGTAAGCCGATTTCCTGTATTTTCATATGTTAGTTCATGCAACTTTTTCTTATCTTAACTGTCCACATGGATTTTCCTTGCCGTGCCTGGCTCTTTGTCTGCTCAAACTCTTTAAAGTTGTTTAGTCTCTTAGCGTCTCATAATCTAGGTCTTCTGAATGAAGATAGGTGTGTTTACAATGACTGTGGATGCAGGTTAGTTTACAAGACTGTGATTTCACTGCTCAGGATTATAGCCCATTCTTTGTCTAATCAGTTAGACCTAGGAACAGCGTCATCACATAGATTAACACAAACTCTTTCTATTGTATGACTTTATCTTCAGAGGCATGGTCAAACATCTCTTTACCCTGAGTCAGGCACTGATGACAAATCCAAGAAACAATTCTAGCCATGCCTTTTACTGAAGAGGTGAGATTGACAGCCACTGATATGACTAGAGATGAGGAGTTCCATACAGGAGTGTGGATGGTTCAAAGCATCTGCGTCACTCTTAAATCTACCTCAGCATTGACAAAGACACATGAGCGCTTTGTCCCTAGGACTCCCTATACCACACGTGGACAGCTCTGCCAGGAAATGTTACTTACCAGAAATGTTTATGCCCACAACTATGGGAAGGGGTGTTGCAAATTCTGTACCTTTTATAAGCTTCCTGAAACTTGGACATTTTGTTTGCTTCCTGGTTCTTATGAGTTTCCATCCTCTGAAGGGGGTGGGCAGTTTACTTGGAAGGAAATAGATACACGACGTGTTCTAAGTCAAGTCTAATAGTTGTACAAGTAGAAAATATACTTTCAGAAGAAGAGGGATCTTCTATCTTAGTCCATATAAGAGATATCTTTGTCCATTATATGTTGTCACAACAATACTGAACACTTCACAAGAACAGAATTTCTTCATAGGTCTTAAGGCTGGGAAGTCCAAGATAAAGTGCCAATGTTTGATGAGAATGTCCTTGCCACAACATTCCATGTTGGATGGGAAAGGAAAGGGAAAGAGAGAGAGCAAGATATTCTGAATTTATTTTGTAATCAATCAGCATTAATTCAATCAGAGGAGAAAAATCTTCACAATCAGAAACGCCTTCTACAGTGCTATGCCTTCCATGATTATCTCTACTGTCAATCACTCTGTAAAGAAACTTGAAATTCTTGAACTACCTACCTTGTTGTGGGACTTTCAAATCTAAGGGGAAAAGAGGCAAAAAAAAGAAAGAGACTTGTATTAGGTACTTACTGCTCTAGCGTTTGCCTTTGTTTTCTCTAACAGTAAAGTTCTTTAGAACTATGATATGTGAAGGACACCAAATTTCGAGTCAGAGAACATAAATGCACATTATTAACCTTGTAATTCTGATAACCTTACAAATTTATAGCCTTTGAGATTTGCAACTAGGCAGTAGAGAAAATGTTACATATTATTGTAACTACTATCTGAAATATCATTGTCTGGCACATGTTATAACATTTTCTTCACTGAAACCAAAGGCTGTGTGTGAGTCTCCGTACTTTAGCACCATGTGCCAATAGTTTGGTCCAGACTTTTCTGTGAAATACTGGTCATCTTAGTAATAGAAACCAGAAATCCCGAGGGAGAAGGTGCCATTGCAAAGAAAAAGAAGAATCTAAAACCTCAATGTTACTTTAGAAATAGGGGCATAATAGGGTCAGCAACTGTTGCTATCTAGTGCCAATAAAGAAATACAGATGTGGAAAGGAAAGTACTGAAATTTATGGTTCATCTACAGAGATATAGTAGACCAGAGTGTTTGACTAATTCTGCGACTGTTGCTTCCAAACTGAGATGGGTTTGCCCTTGGCTTTCCGGTCTTATAAAACAACAGCTGCAGGTTTAGAAGAAATTGAGTGGAATCAATTTTACTCTTGCCTTTCTGGACAAAGGAGAAAATGGCAGTGGGAGGGGATCTGGAAAAATGATCCATGACAAAGGGAACTCCAGCGCTGTGATTTATTTAGCTGTTGAATATAGAAAACAATAACCATAGAAAAAAAGCAGACCATGAATGAACATTCTTTAGGACAATGAAAGTATGCTTTACTTTTATTATATCACTGTTTTCAGCTAGACTCAATGCATCAGGTTTCTTATAATTTAAGGAACTCTAATGTATACTTTATTCTCCTTTACAAAGTAAATGCTTTCAGACAAATAACAGGGAAAGCTAATTGACAACTTATCAGTCCTATTTTGGCCAGAAGCCACCTCTACGGAGTTCACTACCCCGTGAATGAACCTTAGTTCTAGGAGTATTAATTAAGCTACTCTTTCAATAGTCATACATTTTTAAAAGGTGAGGTTATTATATTGTCCCGGTTGAAAACAGCTGATGTCTCTTTTGTTAAATTGTGGGGAGGGGAGCGTTGTGTTGAAAATTTTATAGGCTATTCTAAAGAAAAACAAGAGCCTGAGAAATTTTAAATGACTTTCAAAATTATGAATCATCTAGATAAGTGTGGCTAGTATACTAATTTATATGAATTTCAGTGTGTCTACGTATTTTCATTGTGGGACAGTAGAAATGAGCAATGAGTAAGAACAAATAATTAGAAAGGGGAGGTTGAGGCAGTACTATAAGAATATTACAGCAGAGACTCAAAGCAAGAAGATATTATGTACTATATTCTAAAAATAATCAAATCTCCCCAATAGTGAGAGTGTGTTGTGATAATGGAAAAGGGAGGCTACAAAGCCACACATGGAATTGAGTTTTTCTTGTGAATTTTAAAATTTGACAGTTTATTTTTTCAGAAATTGGGTACAACTGCCTTGAAAGATGGAACTTTCTTTTTTTTTATTTCAGAGTGCAAGCCTGATTCATTTTATTCAAAGTAGAAGACAGTGGGTCTCTGTAGTGTAGTTAACAGCCTTTCCATGCATCTGGGGCAGTGTAAAAGCCACCACTGGCCTTATGTCACAAATAAGCCTGGCAATCTTCCAAACAAACTTCATACCCTGCATTTTGAATAACATATCATTTTCACATGTAGTGATATCGTGGAATATGCAAATATGTTATTTTTTTTATTCTAGTCTTTTGATAGTGCAGAAAGGCATTCTGACTTACATAGTTGTATATAAAAGGCCACACTTGGGCTTTATCCATAATTTGCCCATCTGAGTATCTCAAACATTTTATCTTCTTGTAACTCAAATCCTGGCCTAAGTTCATGACAGAGTTTTAAGGTTATTTACAGCCAAAATTACATGCAAACTCAGCGCATGGATTTGCTTTGTGGTTTGAAAGCAGTGAAGTTCATTTATTGACTGGTGTTTCTGCAGAAGAAACTGACAGCTCTGAATCCTCCTTTGTTTAAGCACATCAATCTGCCCAGAGGATCATTCTTAACCACAATCTTGCTTAACTGAAGATCTGGCCACCTTACTTTTCTAAATTTCCCCCTCTAGTCACATAATCATAATTCTGAAGAACCATAGACTGCAAGGTCATAGCCTGAATTTGATTCTGATTTTCTGTACCTGTTCACATCACTGGGTCTTAGTTTCCCTGTGGGTAGTGATGGATGTAATGTAAATAACATTTCTTGATTTGGTTATTGTAAGAATTGTGACAAAGAGTGCAAAATGCTAAGCATGGGGAATTCTTTAAATACTTGTTATATATCCGTTATTAAATTTTTATGTACATTTTGTTTTATTTTTAATCTGTAGATAGACCTAGATAAATGACAACAGGTTTTCAAAAAAGCATTTTATTATTATTATTTTTGTTTTGTTTGTTGGTTGTGTTTGCTCATGTTTATGCACGCATATATAGTAGCTTTAGGTTGAAATTCAGTGTTTTCCATTACTCCTCTACATCAATATCATCATCATGTATTATTACTGTTACTATGTTTATTATAACAAAATCTGTCACTGAAGCTCCCTTACTGTCTAGATTGACTGTCTATTGTTCTTTGGGATTCGTCCGTCTTTCCTCCCTGAGAGTTTAGGTTACAGTTACATGTGCTTACTCCTGGTCATACAAAGTAGAATATAAAGGGATGTATTGAGTACATGCTGGCCATCAAAATAGGTCCTTATGCTTTCTCAACAAGCAGCTTAACACCTGCACCCTATCCTTGGCACTTGCACACAGATTTTTGATTCATAGCTACAAGGTCTTTCATCGAGCTACCTAAAAATTACTAGAAATCGTAACTGTGTGCAAAGAGGAAAGCTGTGGTTTCTGCAGTGGAGTCTTTCCTGACTAGTGAGAGCATCAAACTGTCAGAATTCCTGGACAGTTTAAATTGTGCTGTCAAGCCCCTTAATTTTCCAATCTCTGTTACCTCTCATTTCCCACAATTGCAGCTTTTTTTTAATATCTCCCTTATAGGTTGGTCCTTCATTTTATTCTATGATCAATTTGTACTGGAACCTGACCGAGTTTGAAGAAATTACCAAGCAACTTATTGGCTAATGGCCTCAAGCATCCCTAATGATAGTCTTTAACCTTTATTTTTTTTGTCTCTGAAGACTTTGTTCAGCTATGTCACCTCTGATGTCTACCTCACTGCTGCTCCTTACCTATTTCTAGTCACTTCTCTAAGTGACCCTTGGAATTAAGGTCTTGATTATTCCTTTAAATTCCCTGTCCTGAACATTTCTGTCTTATTCTTAAATTATATAATTTCACTCAGATTCTGTCATTGACTAATGGAATTATTTTTCCTTCTACCAATTATTTTTCACTTCTCCTCCTTTGCTTTCACCGATTTCTCCATGGCTCTGCTCTGACTCTTGGCTGTCTTATTCCACTGACTGCTGTTCTTGGTGATGCCCTATCCTACTGGATATTTCTATATGTGTATGTGTACACACACAACGCAGTATTCACTGTGTATAATAGTCATGACACAGATTAATACAGGTGTAGCGTGTCAAGGTATCAAAAGGGAAGAGATTAAATGATAGGGTAGAGCAAGAGAGTATGAGACAATTCAACAGAACTAAGGATGTAAGAAAAAAGCATTGGAAAATTTTATAAGATAATTAAATATATTTTAAAGAGTTTAAAAAAGAGAACTCGAGAACTCTAATTGTTCAGGTAATGCCAATTTCAGTGCCATGGATGATCAAATAAAAATCCTAGTGCCAAGTGTATGATAGTTCACTAATGAACTGTTGATCAAGAAAACCCTGGAAGAATTCCAAACAATATATGCTTTTGATGTTGCTCTAGGATTCCCACTAGAACAAAATGGTAAGAACTTAAGGCTACAGGCACCACACACATTGGATATAGTACAAAAAGAAATCAAGCTAGAACTGACCTGGAATCTTATTCTTTGCTGGAACATAGTTATAGAAAGCAATATGCAGGCTACTGGGGGAGAAATCGTAATTTATTTCATAAAACTATAATACCACGTGCCCAACAAAAGAGGCCCATTGATTCTATAGTGGCCTCTCTCTTACAGAAGTAACCAACTGCTTGCTCAGTGATTGTGTTTGAAATCCATTCCACAGGAGAAAATTCATGCACGTTTCTGTAAACCCACTCAAAAATCTGTGACTGAGGAGGTCATAGGTCCTACAAGGGGACCTACTACTGTCATTTTGCAACCCGGACATGTCAAACTGCATTCTACATATTTATGTTTCCATGCTTAGATGAATGGCACTCTCAACTTGATCAGAGAAATTTCTCTTCAGTGAATGTTGACGAAGAGACTCATTGTTGTTTAAGATTTGATAATAAATGACTGTTGAGTAATATTCCTAAGAAGGATATTTACAAACCTGTCTGATGCTCAAGAAACACTGTGAAAGATAGAGAAGAGTTGATGCAAAAAGTAACAATGAATGACTTCTAAATACTATCCTCTGAATGTGACAGAATCACTGCAATTATGAATGCACAACATCTGTGTTTGCCAGCTCAGGTTTTCACTAGACAAGCCTATCAACTGTCAGTGATACGGATGGGAGGGGAGAGACTTTATATGGCCACTAACTCTTTTTAGAGCATGAGTGGCTACTAATGAGTTTTAAGAGTAACAAAGCCAGTATCGACAGTTGTGGATTCACTGATGATCCCACCTGACTTCAAAGGATAGGTTCATAGGCATGGTCATGAGGATAGCTTTGATTAACTGGAAACAAGACAGAAATGTATGAATGTGGGGAAAAGTCTTTTAGAGAGGAGG
Organism: Microtus pennsylvanicus; assembly: GCF_037038515.1. NCBI lineage: Eukaryota > Metazoa > Chordata > Mammalia > Rodentia > Cricetidae > Microtus > Microtus pennsylvanicus. The sequence goes on from NC_134592.1 coordinate 21,849,686, forward strand.
ACCTAAAAGGTGGAAGGGAGAGGAGAGCGGGTAGGATAATCATAATGCATTAAATGCACATATGAAATAGTCAAAGAATAAATTTAATCGATAAAACTTGCCAAACATGTCTGAGAAACAAAGATAAAACTACCAGCAGAAAATATAAGAGATGAGAGGACTTCTTAATAAAATCAGACTAAGATGATCAAACATTATCTGGGTGTAGGCACAGGATGGAAAACTGATTTGATAAATAAGTTCATCAGGCAAAAAGCTGGGAGATCCTTACTACTTCTTTAAACCCGAGATTATTGCTAAAACTGATTTTTCTCTTTTTTTGTTTATTTTTTTGTTGTTTCAAAAAAAAAATTCCGCCTCCTCCCGGTTTCCCATTTCCCTCCCCCTCCTCGCACACATTGCCCCCTCCCCTCACTCCCCTACCCCTCTCCCCTTCCCCCCACTCCACTCCCCCTCCCTGTTGAGAATGAAGAGCAGTCCAGATTCCCTGCCCTGCAGGAAGGTCCAAGGTCCTCCCACTTCTATCCAGGACCAGGAAGGTGAGCATCCAAACAGGCTAGGCTCCCACAAAGCCAGTTCATGTATTAGGATCGAAACCTAGTGCCATTGTCTTTGGCTTCTCATCAGCCTTTATTGTCCGCCACGTTCAGAAAGTCCGGTTTCATCCCATGCTTATTCAGTCCCAGTCCCGCTGGCCTTGGTGAGCTCCCAATAGATCAGTTCCACTGTCACAGTGGGTGGGTGCACCCCTCGTGGTCCTGACTTCCTTGCTCATGTTCTCCCTCCTTCTGCTCCTCAATTGGATCTTAAGAGCTCAGTCCAGTGCTCCAATTTGGGTCTCTGTCTCTATCCATTGCCAGATGAAGGTTCTAAGGTGATATGCAAGATATTCATGCTTTATCATATGACAAAAGCATTTGTTCAACTATTTTCATAGCAGCATTATTTGTAACAGCCAGAACCTGGAAACAACCTAGATGCCCTTCAATGGAAGAATGGATGAAGAAAGTTTGGAATATTTACATATTAGAGTACTACTCAGCAGTAAAAAACAATGACTTCACGAATTTTGCATGCAAATGGATGGAAATAGAAAACACTATCCTGAGTGAGGTATCCCAGACCCAAAAAGATGAACATGGGATGTATTCACTCATAATTGGTTTCTAGCCATAAATAAAGGACATTGAGCATATAATTTGTGATCCTAGAGAAGCTAAATAAGAAGGTGAACCCAAAGAAAAACATATAGTTATTGTTGTTCTTTTGCCGAACTACAGTTCCCAGCATTCTCCTGGATACGGACATTTCCCAAAAGCCTTTGTATTCCTCGTTAAAAAGCGAGGGTCCTATGACCCTCTCTCTCTCTCTTCTCCCCCCCCTTCCCTTCCTCTTTCGCTTTCCTAGTGTATCAACACACCTGTACCTGCCTGTTGCCCCTCCCCCATTAAAGTCCACCCACGTGGGACCACCGCGTGTCTGTGTCTTTTCCTCGCGTAACCGTCTTCGTCCTCTACCCTGCAGCCAGGAATTAATTAATTAACAACAGTTATCAGCCTGAATATGGGAAGCAGACAAAATTGCAGGGCAAAACCTGGGAACTTGGGCACCGGTGAGGTGGCATGGGGCTAAGGGGAATTGGGGTGAGAAACGTGAGAAGGGGAGAATGGGGGGAGCTTGGGGAAATGGGATGGTTGGGATAAAGAAAGGGTGGACACGGGAGCAGAGAAATATATATCCTAATTAAGGGAGCCATCTTAGGGCTGGCAAGAGATTTGACTCTAGAAGGGCTCGCAGGTGTCCAGAGAGATGTCCCCAGCTAGTACCTTGAGCAACTGAGGAGAGGGAACCTGAAATGACACTAAAACTGATTTTTCTAAAAATAAGTACATAGATGGGCGTTAGGGGTGGTTCAAGAGATTAACATAATTTTGTTCATACAAAGAATCTTTATCGGGTCTCATTTAGCTGAAGTGAGATAGCAGCTGAGGGTAAAGTCAACAGAAGCTGGAAAGGGCCAGACGGATTAAGGTGACTATTGTCTTCTCTGGTAGTTGATTCTGGCTGTTGTTGAGAGCTCAGCTTAGTCAGTTTGAAGAGCAGGTGCACATGCCCTGTTCACCTGGCTTCTGCTTGTCTCAGCATGGTGGTAATGTTCTTAGGAAGAGTGTCCAAGAACAAAAATTCTACAAAACCCAGGCAGAGGTTTCTAGTGCTCTTTAAAACCTCAACACCAGTCTCAGAATGTTGCGATGGTCTGTGGTCATAGCAGTCACAGACCCACAAAGATGTAACAGTGATATAGATCTCCAATGCTGTGGAGCACATAGGAAGGCCAATGCATTGACTGTCTTAGGGGAAAATAATTGCCACAGTGAGACTCTGAGAGTAACTTCTATCTCTGAAGAGTCAAAACTTCCCTGAAACTCAATGAATACTACTTGTTACAGGTATAGCGTTTGAAGCCGGAACTACCAAAGTTGGTACTGCATCTGTAGTATTTTCACTGCTCTAAGAGCTGTTGTGAGGTATGCCTTAATTAACAGAGGTGGTAAAAAGATTGTGCTGATGATGTAGTGAGTGTAAGAGAAGACTGGCCATTACGGATAAGATAGAGGACAAACATCACTTCCTGTAGCTGTTCCGCAATTTCCAATCCTATTTTGAGCTTTTTAAATATATTCTTTATATTCTCACCTATTCTAAACCCACAGAAAGTGCCCACCCTCATCCACAGACAACAGAGAAACTAAGTATCTGAATGTATCATTAAACTATGGCTATCTAAGACATACTGCATATTCTACAATGTATAATAATGCCAGAAATTCAAGCTTTCATTATATTTTCATTATGTACATTATCATTTCAAGGTTGTTTTTATGACTTTTAAACAGTACTGAATTCTTTCAAAAACTATGTCTGAAGGCGTAAGTCACAAACAATGCCACACCAATTTGGGATTATGATTAATAGGGTGGTATTTATTTAAAGGGGAAAAAACTTACAGATCACTGTCCCAGGCAACAGCCCTCTATGCAACCAGGAAAGGAATCTAGTCGCCAGCGGAGCAGGAAGTGAAGAGAGAGAGAAGAGGGAAGTGGCCGCTTTTTTAAAGGGAGAGAGACCACGCCCCAATGGGCTGGTATCTCAGCAGCTATAGGTTGGAGGAGCGGGAGAACCTCCCGCAACACTGTGTCTGTGCCTGTGTTACCTTCTATGACATTCACAGAGTCTAACATGGTGACAGAGACATGCCAAGCATGATGGAGATTCTTGACTTTGTTATATCAGATCATTTATATGTTACTGTAGTAGGAGGTTACTTGTTTGTTTCCCAGCCACCCAGCAGTTCAGACCATAAGTATTCAGACAGAAACTGTATTCATTAAATTACTGCTTGGCCCATAAGCTCTGGTTACTTATTGGCTAGCTCTTCTATTTTAATTTAATCCATCTCTATTAACCTAGGTATCACCACAAGACTGTGGCTTACCAGGTAAAGTACCTGCGACCGTCTTCACCGGGGCTACATGGCTTCTCTTTGACTCGCCCTCTTTATCCCAGCATTCAACCTAGTTCTGTTCTGCCTTGACATAGGCTCAAAGCAGTTCTTCATTTACCAATGGTATTCACAGGATACAGAGGGGAATCCCACAGCAAGTTACTAGGAAATTTCCCAAGAGGAAAATTCTACTTAGAACAATTTAATAAAGAAATGCTTCTTGAGATTTACAAAAATAAAAAGAAGTCATGGGATATCACCCATAAGAAAAAGATGAAGCCGCCCAGTCAGTTTTATCCCACAGTTTCTAAAATACACCGTCTTCATAGTGCTACAGACACTCATACTTGTATTTGAGCTGGGTCTTCACCAGCTAAGTCATGAAGGGAATAAGTACCTTCTAGCCAGAAGGTGTGGATTTATGCCATGTTAGCCCCAAGCCTGTGAAATACTAGGATATGAGTCTTTTCTTAGACTTAAATTTTCTTAGGACTTGTGAATACTTTGACATTCCATGTCAGATTTTATGTATATGTATAGAATTATATTTATTCAGAGGAAAGCCATGGTTCTCCTGAAGCTCCTTGAGAAATCCTTAAGAAATAAAAGAGAATAGCCATTGGTCAAGAAAGTCCAGCAATGTCCTATTGAGCTTGACATATCCTGGAGCTTATTTTTATCTGACCACAGCCTTGTCAGTGTCCTTAGTTACTACTTTTCTCTCTTTGGGCATAAAATTTGAGAATTTCAATTAAAAATTCTCCTAAAGTCTACTTACATTATTTTCCTACTCTAGTGGTTTGGACTGTGCATAAAAAGGGATTTACTAAAAAAATAAAGAAGAAACTTACTGCAGTATAAAAGTAGTCTAAAGTTCAGACCATAGGGATTTATGCATAGAATGCTTGTCTATTATTGAACTAGCTCTATCTATCTATCTATCTATCTATCTATCTATCTATCTATCTATCTATCTATCAAAATCTGTCTCTATAGTTGTAGTAGAAGTAGTACATAATTTTGAACTAATTAAAATCAATAAAAAGAACTTTATATTATAACAATTAAAACTTATTTCCTTTTTAACAAACACACATGAATATGAATACACAATTAGTGTACTTTTCTCTCTATAGTTGTATGTGTGGTTACAAAATGTTATAAAACATTTGTAATGCTTTTAGAAGTACATTATTTATGGGAAGACATATTTATTTTGAAATGCTCAGAAGTCCTTGAGTTCTGCTAACTCACAGAGAAAACCTTCCAATTACATACCAGAGCTCCTTCTCTTTGTATCCAGCGGCAGAACTCTTGGAGAGTCTAATTCTTCACTTCTATTGCACAGTGAGCACATGTACTTACATTTCAGTCCCTGAATCTCCTTTAGACAAACACGCAATATTTATAATTAAGCAGAGAATTGTGCTTGGAGTTAAGTATTAAGTATATTCTAAGTGCTAGATTCTAGATTACAATACTGAGCAAGACAGGAACTGTCTTGCCTTCAAGTGTCTTATAATTGGGTAAAATACAGTGTGTGCTACCAACAGAGCATATCCACAGTGCACATTTCAAACTATTAGGCTGGACAAAATTATTGCACCCTTTTTTATCAGGCAAGAGAAAATAGAATTGTTTTCGATTGTACTGTTTTTGAGGAACACATTACTGCCATTCTTTTATTAGAGATGTCAGAAAAATTCAAATTAGGTCTGCCTAATTGACTCTCATTGTTGATTAAAAGCTTTCAAAGAAAGAAGGGTGTTTTATTAATATCGCTGAGACTGCCTGTGAGCAGGAAGGATCAGGCCTGCAACTTTGAGTCACTTTTGCGGATGCTGTGATGGTAAACAAATTTTGTTCTGTTGCAAGAAAAATGGTCTTATTGGTGACATAACTGTTCATGAACATTTCTAAATATCTTTATCCATCATAATACACACACACACAGAGTATTTGAGTTAGGCCTCTGGTGGGACATAATAAGGAAGATTGTTGATAATACTAAAGCTGCATTTCTCTGATTATAATCATGGAATTCTGTTATTAGTTTCTGTTTTCCTTGATGTAACAGAATACCTGAAGGAAAATCTTGGGAAGGGAAAAGTTTATTAAGGGTCACAGTTTCAGTAGGGATATGATCTAACCACCATGGTGAGAAAGAAATGATGGCCAGAAGGTAAGGCAGTTGCTCACATGGAGTCTGGAGTCATGAAGCAGAGAGGCAGAGAGAGATGAATGCTGACAAGTGCATCTTTTTCATCTTTTTTTTCTTTTTTACTTTTTATTTATGTTAGGACAACAGCCCTGGCGATACTGCCTCTCCCATTCAACATGGGTCTTTTTATTTTTTTCAAGAAATCTCTGGGAACACCTTCACAGAGACAACAAGAGGTATGTTTGCACAGTAATTTAACGTTGGCCATGGTAACTAACAATTGAGGTTAACTATCACAGACTTCATACTTCAAATCCCCCCCCCAGAAAGTTGTCCAATTACAGAGTTCCGTGTGTCATCTAAAATCCACTAAACTCAGTGTCTGGGCTTGAAATATTAAATTGTGCCTATGAATATAGAGATAACTTTCATGATGAGTAAATCTGCAAAAGTAACCCAGAAAGATTCCCTGTGGCTAAATGGTGAGTGATGAGAAAAGTGACTCTTCGGTAGCACGGCTGTTGGGAACTATCAATGTGTCTTGGGATTAAACAATTTTAGTTAGCTGACTTTGATTGTTTAGTCCTCTTTCTTCTACCTCCTCCTTATACTATTTCCAATAAGCTGTATCAAGACATGACACTCGAAAAGTAACTGTGAGTAATTAGGAACTATTATTCACAGACACAGTGTCAGAGCAGGACACATTCTTCAGTCAATCACTTAGTATTCAGGAAAAACGTAGTGTCGGAGATTTGATAGAAGCAAAGACAAGGTCAGTGTATTCAAGAACTCACCATCTGCGTCTTGGAAATAAATTTCTTTTAACCTCTATCAAATATTTTAATTCTAAGACAGCAAGTACAGAAAATTGCTGTATGAGATCAGAGATCAGTGAAACCCCTCAGATTGACTTGTCAGATCCGATGTCATCAAAAGAGATATCAGATGACACCCACAAAACAACTAGATAAAAATTCTTGGAAAGTTCTGATTGACTATTTATACGAAATTATAGAAGCATGTTTTCATTTTCAAAAGAGGAAAAAAAATACAGTTGTAGAAAAATACTGCCAAGTTGGCAAACTCCGTTGTTAGTCCCAGATCTTTCAAAGAGTGTTCCTCTGACTCACCTAGTCATTATGGCTGTTAATGGTGAACTGTATCTATGACAGTTTAACTGCTGCAATCTGTCCTTTGATGCTGACTGTGAGGGAGAGTCAATATTTACACCATGGTAACTAATAGTACCAGACAATATAGCAGTGCATCTATAGAGCTCAGAGGATAAGGCTCTGGGAGGAAGGGAAGCGTATCCACGCTGGACTATTGGTCAGGATGAGGAATACTGAGACTTTCACTTCAAATCCCCTACCTACTCCTTTAAAAAAGGCCACTCTCATAGAATTTAGTATTGCCGCCTTCAATCATCCCCTTCAGGCTATAATTATAGTCTGAGAAACTCATAGGAGAAGACATACTCCTTCTGAGAAAGAGCTAAGATGATATGAGTCATCCATTGTCTAGATCCATGGAGATTTCCACCTAGTAGGTAAAGGGATTTTTCAGTAATGTATAAGCAAAGTCAGAAGAGTTGACACCATTACAGATTAATGGAAGGGTCATTGATAACTAAGCAGAGTTGGAAATAGGTACATGTATATAAGGGGAGCTTTCTGGTAATTGCTTAATTCTTCAGATGCTTCTCCTTAGTGGTGGCACCTTACACCCCACTTCTCAGCAATGTTTTTCCCTAAATAACAGTGGTACCTGGAAACCCATTTTCTCCCTTTTCCTTCCTTCAGAGAAGACCAGTGTGTTGCCAGAAGTTTGTGTTTCACTATGGTCCTTGGTGATCTTGGAGCAGACCAGCTCTCTTTCTTCCCTTGAGGACTTGCATAACTTTGGGGAAGGTTTACTAGGTCTAATAAGCAGGCTTCACTGCCTTGACAGAGAGGCCCATTTGGGAAATCCCATTGTGAATGTTCAGTACTGTCTGGGCTTGCAGAGTAATTACTTGTGCTGTTCACCACTAGCAATGTGCTGTGAAGGTGTATGAATTCATATTTATATCAGTATAAAGCTACTGTCTTCACTTACCTAACTTTCCTATATATATTTCAATTGTCTCAGCATTGAGCAGGAAGAACTTTATCAGTCCAAGCTAACCTGAGCTATATAGAAAATTGTGTTTCATATACAGTTATATTCATTTTGTACATTTTATTTTAATTCATAGACAATTTATATATTACTAATTAACCATGTCAAAATGGTATTAGTATATCCTCACACTGACCTGACATTGGCCTGTTTTCAAAGAAGAGATTTCTATTGGGAAGCAGCAGTATTACATGGCCAAGATGGAGGAAAAGGGATTGGAGAAACATTTCATGGTCCGTAGCTCATGATGTTTAAAAAGCATTCCCTTAATCTCCTATATACGTCAAAGAAATGGCACTAGCAACAGAGTGACCAGGTATATGTATTTCAATAAAGTTTAGACCTAAGAAGCTTTGGAATGCATGGAGGAAAAAAAATCAGCAGTTTTGGTTTTTATCAATATCTCTAGAAATTGAAAAACAATTTTATGTCTGGATTTTCTAGGAATGGCAAACACCTCAGGATACTGCAGTATTTGCCAACTTCCAAGATGATTTGAACTACCTTGCTACCACCTATGATGTGGGATGTCCTTCTGTATATGTGTTGCTTTTATTGTTTCATATATAAAGCTGTTTCTGCCAACAGCTTAGAGTAAAGACAAGTGGGAAATCCAAATAGAGATAGAGAGAGAGAATAGGCAGATTCAAGGAGATGCCATGTAGCCACCAAAGAAGAAAAATGACAGAACATTTCACGTAAGCCACAGTCTTGTGGCGATACATAGAATAAGAAAACTTGATTAATTTAAGGCAAAAGAGGCAGCTAGGAATATGTCTGAGCCTTTAGTAAAACAGTGTTGTATTTAATATGGTTTCTGTGGGATTATTCTGGTCTGGGCAGCTGGGAAATGAAAGGCAGCCTCTGTTTGCACACCTAAGAGCGTTTTCCAAAAGATCAGGCTTGGAAATATAAGTACAGGTTCATTTACCTATTTTCTGAGTGATGCAGTTCACAGACATGCTCAGTGTGTTTAAAATCAAAAGAGTCTAATGGTTAAATCTTTAAACCATTCAAAGAGTTAAACTATGTTCCCTAGGTTGGGCTGAGTAGTGGCTTTGGAATTATTCAGAGCAAAACTAGAACTCACTTTATGATAAAGCAAATGACTTTAAGCAAATCCTCTAATGAAGTATTAAGATAAAATGTATGGTGTTCAAATTAAAACAGGCCTTGCTATTTTTCGGGACATATGAGTTCATCTGTTTGCAGTTTAATATTCCAGATGAGGAACACAGAGTAGTGGTTTACGGCATCTGATGTGAAATTTCTACTGTGCTGTCCATGAGACACATGCTTATGTGCTTTCAGATTTTTCTAAGAAGATCCTATAATTATGTGTAATTTGAGGGGAAGCATCCTACCTTATCTGTGGGTCCACATGATTAATCTCTGAGTCACTGACCTCAGGGAGTTCTCCATCACCAACAGTGGAAATCCTGACAAATGGGCGGCCGTCCTTTAACTCCTACCACATGCCAGAGGGTATTAATCCAATTGTAAGCTACTTTTCTGGGCTAGTTTTAAGAATGAAAAATATCAATTTCTGCTTTTTCTCTGTCTACTTTCTGCTCTCTTGTCCTCAATCCTGATAGAAAATCTTCCAGTTAGCAGGAGAAAAACATGATACACAAAGATAGGCTTTTGCATTCTTGTCTTGGACCAACTTGCAAAGCCCATCTCTAAGCCCCTAACTGCTCTGTGTATGTGAAAACCAGACTTTTGCTATTCTTCCATACTTTGGTTATTTTCACTGTATTACGGATTTTGACAGGGATATCAGACAATCATATTCTAAGCCTGTCAGTCCATGACACTTCATTTCTAATTTACACTGCTTTTACTGGGTCTTCCCCCACTCCTGGGTGTCAGGCTGATGATGCATCTATTTACTGAACTTGAATCAATTCAATTGAATCAAGGCAATTTTAGTCCTTGTTAAAGCATTTGTTTTGCTCTCCCAGCCTCAAATTTATCAGTATTTTCTTCTCTGTTTTTCTGCTTTTCTGCTTCTCTCTGTCTCTGTGGGGGTTGGGGGGTTGGGAGGGAGGAAGTGATAGTTCTTAAGGACCCATTTCTCTTCAGAAATGAGTCATGCCTGGAGAAAAGGAAATCCAAGTAATCACCCTTTATTTTGGAGGTGATGGAGGGTGTTTTCAATTTTTGAAGCTGTAGTAAGTCAGAATGTCAAACCATGACTCAATGCTTGACTACACATAGATAGTGAATTGTAACCTTCCAAACACACACTAGACAGTATGTATTGGGAGTATTTTTATCTCCCTATAGGTAAAATAAAACAACTATATTTTGTGATGACATAATTTATTCCAAACAATGGTAAGGGGATTTACTCAATACCTATGAGAAGGTCCCTGACATTTGAATGTATAAATAAGAAAAATAGAAAACAGAGATGAGTATATCTTGACTTCATATTTACCTCTCAATTAAAGACATTTGGAAAAAAAGAATCACAATACCAACATTTCACAATAATAGAAATATGTAATAACATACCTTTAAGTGAAACACACAACTTTTGAACAGTCCCCACTCCTCTTTAAACCATCAGTTAGAGCCAGACGGTCGAACTCTGTTTACAAAACCTGAGTATACCCTATCTCCCTTCACAGCATAACTAACCCATGCCTTCTGCGTTCTAAAGCAAGAACCACTCACAGAATTGGCACGTTTTCATCTTTTCTCATTTAAGTGAAAATATGCACTGATTTTGTGAATGTGATACTAGGGACTGTACCTTGAGCTTTGTGGAGTGAGGGAAATACTTTACCATTGACCTGCAGAGCCAGTATTGTTTGACTTTTCACTTTGGGACTAGATCTTATTTGATTTCCTGAGTTTTATTTTACTTCCTAATATAGATATGGATTTTGGGAAAATATTGGGGCTGGGACAATGGATAGGCAGTCAAGAACACTTCTGCCTTTCCAAAAGTCATGAGTTCAATTCCCAGCAACCACATGGTGGCTCACAACCATCTGGAATGACATCTGGTGCCCTCTTGAGCACGAAATCTGGTCAGTCATCCTCATCAACTTAGACTATGAAACTCAATATGAAGTTCAACAGACCCGCCATATATTGGCTATCCATGCATGCTTCAGCATTGCCAGGGCATACATTCTTTCACTCATTCATTTGGGGAAATATACTGGTTCGGCATAGGAAATTACAAAGTTCCTTGATTAGTTAGTTCTTCTGGTTAAAACAGGCTTGGATTCAGGGGAATAAGGAAGAATACTTTAATCCAAATTTGTTTTTCTTTCTTCCAATGGAATGCCAATTTTCTGTTGAAAGTTCCGGGCCCTGTTATTGGGAGACGTTGCAGCAGAAGCTAGCTGAGCACTTTGTAAATTTCCCTGCTTGTTTTTTCACTGAAATACCTTGCCCCTCCACTCCCCCCAGACCACACAGTTTTCTTAGAGACATAGCCTCAGATCCTCATGTAAATACAATTCTCTAAGGACTTCGGGTAATTCTGTCTGACGTGTAGAACCTTTTTTAGAGTTGCTTGGCTACAACATGTCAATTAAAATCTAAAAAGTGAAAACTTTTGGATCTTGTTTCAATTAGCTTTGCCAGGTTTGTCATGTATTACCCAATGAGATAAGCACAAACAAGACAACTCAGTCTCCTTGCTGATGTTGAAGTCTCTTGTCTTCAATATGTACTGAAAAATGGGATGCCACAGGTTAAGATCCATTAGAAGTTCAAACAGTTATTGAAAAACCAGCACCACTCAGGTATCAAAGTTTGTGGTCTAGTATCTTAAAACTGTGTGAAATAAATGTTGTATAGAGCTTGCCATACAGCATGGATTAAAATGTAATGGACGTTACTTGTATTCATAAAAATTATCCTTTATTTTAGGGGGTTAAAGAGGGAATTCAAATACCATATTGCTAGGCACACGCTTTACCACTGAGCTGTGTACCTAACTCCTCCTCCACTTTTCTTTGAAGACACGAGCTTGCTGTGCCGTAAAGGTGCCCAAATTCCCAACATTTCTTATTTCTCCCGTACTGGAATGGCAGACTGGCCCCCACCTCACTCGGTTGTGTTATTGCTGCTTTGGTGTCTTCCTCTCTTTCAAGCACCTTAGCAGAATAAATATTTTGCGGTTAACTTCAGACCCATTGACTCTAATATTTTGTTCAACATAGAGGCTCTTAAATGACTTCAGATTTTGATTTTCTCTTAAAGGTGCATGACTGATCATAACTGGAGTCATACATCAAAGGCTTAAAAGAACACATACTGTTATAGCTATCATTTTCATTGTTACTGCAGGAGAAAATGAAATAGAGAAAAAAAAAACACAGAACTTTAGTACCCAAATATCACATGCCCCAAATACATAAAGCAATGTAAACAAATTTATTTATTTACGTATGTATATATTTATTTATTTGCTTTTTGGAAACAGATACTTTATTTATACTCTGTTTGCTTCATTCCTGGGCCAGATATCTGGATGTAAAAATCTACAAGCGTCCATCCACACAAACACTTAGGTATCCCAAGTTTTGAGAGTGAAGTGCATAACTACAATGATGATAGTGAGTATGAACTAAGAGCTCTCCTGGAGCTAGGCCCTAAGCCCAATACCTTGTCTTATTAAACACACTGATCCTTACAGAAAGAAGTTTTTAAATGTACAATAACCAAAAGATAATTCATAATCAAATGTGTGATCAGTATGTGTTTCTGTCACCGATAGCCTGTGTTGCACAATGAGACTTCACAAAGTTTTTGTGTGGGGGGCGAAATGCAGAGGGGGGGAAACATAAATGTGTCATGAGTAAAAAGATACTGATCTAGATCAGTTTTATTTTGGCATTTTCCAGGACTGTATGCTGGCTTATAAATTTACCTCTTCCTCCCATCTGCATTTTTCGCATTCAGATTATTTTTTTCAATCTTTAGCTGTCAAAATTGGTTCTCAATAGCTTATGTTCCATCAGTTTTTAATCAAACTCTACTCCTAGAAATCAGAGTTGAGTCCTTATATTGGCACAGCTTCCCCTCCACTTCCAGCTACTCTCCCCCAGTGTTTATCCTTTACCTTAGAGAAATAATTATCCAGTATACACTGTTGCTGCCATGTGATAATCTAGTGTCTCTAACAAAGGGGTGTGGTTTTGAATTACAGCTTCAGCTTAATGTAAATTAGCTATTACTTCTCCATCACAATTATGTGAAAATGTTTTTTTAGGAATATTTTAGGAAAGGTACGCAATATTTGGGCTTTAATGTAAAGTCTAAGAAAAGGCAGATTATTTCTCATACAAACTATTAAATAGCACTTGGGTCTCTTGCCTGAGGTTTATAATTTAGAAACCTACTTGAATGCAACTTGTGAAAAATTATTGTCTTCTCAAATTTAAAGTTTTTAAACTTCCATGCTTAGGTCTATTGTTATGCTATTAATTTAGAATCTTATTATATTATGTTCAAAATCCAGAGGAATTTAACCAATATCACCCTTCCATCTTTCCTTTACCTCACTACTAAAAATGAAAAAATAGAAATGAAAAAATAGAAAATTAGAAAACCCCTACATGTCAGTTTCTGAACCAATATAAAAATATTCAAACATAAATCTGTTAGCCCTGTGGTACTGTAGAGGGATCTTTGCATGTGGGGATGCATGCTAAAATCTCGCATTTTAATTTTAAATACAGTTAATGTCGGGCTCATATAATTAATCTTCCAAGTTTCCTGAAGATATTTCCTAATTCCTGTGAAGAAAATTAGTATTTCCTGAACCAAACGAGTGTTGAATATCTTGAGAAGTCAAACAAGAAGGTCCACCTTTATTTCTCTGTTGAGCATGCTAAAATTTCTAGAAAAGTTGTTTTTCATTGTTTCAGCACTAAGTCGACATTTTTCAGATGTCAACTTTAAGAAAAATTAAACCAAAGGATTAATACCTAGGTCACGGGTAATAGAAATTTCACCGGCTTGGGAGCACTGGGCTTACAAAATTGAAACAAGTGGTCCTATTCATTATTAATAAGAGTATATAGTTGTGTTTAAACTAAATATCAAAGTCTGTTTTGATTTGAAAGGACCAAATGACTCCATGATATAAAGCCCCTTGCTGACTTTTTATGAATTTTTTTTAGAGCTCTTCATACAATTTATAGCCTTGTAATCAGCAGGGTCCTATAGATCAAGGTGTAAGTAGAGTAAAATATGTTTTGTTAAACAAAAACTGTGAAATACTCCATTGTGGCAAATAAATTATGATCTCTTCCCCACTTCTCTGCTCCCAGATTTTCAACTTCTATTTGGCATATATATATATATATATATATATATATATATATATATATATATAAATGCTGAAGAAAATCCAATTACTTATATTTCTTTAAAGGGGAAGTATGATTTAAAAATATCAATACTGAGATGTTAAGCCCTTGAGCCCGTACTTGCAGTTGTGTTTCTGCAATATGTTGATGAATGGCTTTAGTACAGCCCTTAAAAGGGAGTTTTTCCCATAATGGATGCTTATACAAACTTACTAGGTAATGGCTATCACTTACTTAAACATTTCATAGAGTCAATTAATTAATTTCTTTACCTACAAAGAAAACGGAACACAGTATAAAGTATAACTTTTCACTGTAAAGCTATTTTTAAAAGTACTATGCAAGAAAAACAGGCAAACATATAGACAAATATGTAAATAAGCAGTTAGCAGGTATAGAAAAATTTGGCATTCAGTTTTTCCCATATTTGCAAAACTTAATTTGAAGTCATTGAAAATCTGGTCAAGTATTTGTCCAGTGCTCCATATTACCAGATCCAAATATTTGAAGTTCTTATTAATTTTATGATTTATAAATAAATGAAAAGAAAGATTTTTTTCTTTCTAATCTTATGTATTTGGAAACTCAGCATAACATACAATTTGAACATTAATTTGAACAGATGCCACTGGCTGGAGAATTCAACAAGAAAATAAAGAAAACAGAATTTAGCAAATGTCTTTTGGTCATCATAAATTATTATTTAAGCAATTATTATGAAGGGATATTTAAATGTGGGTCTGTGAACTCTAATGCTCCAGAGAACTAATAAATTCTTAATTAGTTTAGATTAATCTCAAATTTATGTTAAATCATATTAAGATTAATATAAATTCATTAAAATAGCATTTAATAAGAATATTTGTTTGGTAAAGTATTTTCTTACATCATCACATTGGATCTTGGTAAATAAACCTGTAAGAAAAGCGTTATTTGTTCCTTTCATGTATAAAAGTACTAAGTCCTAATATGTTTTAGTAAAGATACCAATTAACAAATTTGTTATCATTTTTAAGATCTTCATATATACTTATTTATATTTTGATGGGGTCAGGGAATGATACTTATTAGTGTTCAACCTCAGTTTTGTAAAAGGTCTCATGTAGCCCAGGGGTGGCCTACAACTTTCTACATAGCTGAAGATGAATTTCCTATCCTTTCTCCACTTTGGAGCAGACCGCCAGGCTAGATTTCTCCAGTGCTGCAGGTCAAACATAGGAAGTAAACTGCCAAGTGAGCTCTACCTTCAACCCCAGGGGCTCAACTTAGGTTTTTTCTTTTTCTTGGATAATAAACTATCTAACTGTAGGTTAAGCTTTCTTAAACTTGTTTGTGTTTAGTTAAATGCATGAAGTGCAGAAAGTGACTTAGAATGGATTATTTTCTCTTGTTTGGTGACTGGGCTTCGTTCCTTACAGCATTAAGACTGTAGCAGTTTGTTAGAAAGGTTTTGATAATCTCACTTAAGAGAAAATTAAGATTTAGAAAATTAGACTTGAAGCTACATAAAGAAGCCTACATTAGACCAGCCTCTGATGCCAACTCTTTCTGTATAGCGGTCTCCTACAAGATACCTAAATACCTTTAGTTATGTATCTTTTTGCCCCCATTTTCTTCCCAGTATTCACAGTAACTTGTTCATCCACTCATTATTTTCCATATTGCAATTCTGCTCCCTCAGTAAACGAAGTAAAATGCTAAAAATGAGTTACGTGTGAAAGGCAATAATGACTAATTTCAACATTACCATTAAGGAATTCATTTTGCAACATAAATAACGCTTTTTTCATCTGTGTGATTTGTTAAAATTCGAGAGACTAGGTTAAACCATATGTGGAAAAGACAGAAACTATTTTATAATTAAGTCCTAATGCTTTGATTCTAAGTTAAATGGTTTAGTGAAAACCGACATGTAATATGTGTCTAAATGAATCGTGTCTCTCAGCACTATATCCTAATATTTTCAGTGTCTACTTAAGTTAGAGATTTTGAAAGCCAATGAATTGAAATTCAAATAAGCTCTGTACTAAGCTCCACTTATTTTCTGATTCTTTCTAAAGACAATGTAATTTCATTAATTAGCACCAGTAAGAACCATCACTTACTTTTGTGTTCTTCCTGCTTCATGCATCTGTGATGTTGCATAATGTGGCATTTTTGCACATTCCTCAACCAGGACTGTCAGCGGTTGAATTACCATGTGTTGGCAGTATCTGTTAAAGCTAGATCAGTGTAAGTCTTGAGAATAAGAAGTGTGAAACTTTCAATAAGAGAGATGACTTATCTTGGATAAAATACACTTGTTTCTTATTTCTGTTGTTAGTAATGGCATCTGACAGGCTTTGTAGAAATTGTAAACCAGGACCCTAAGGCACTGAACAATTAAGTATTTCTCTGCATTTTCATAAATGTCCTCAGGATATTTATCTTCTATGCCTTCTATGCTTTTGTGCTTGTTCATCATTTGAAGAAAAAATTACCTTTAAAGAGGGCAGAAAATAGGGTGGACTAGCTCATATAAAATATACAGAAACTATTTACAATATTTCAGGTTTATGAAATTCATGTTTTCAGAATTAACATGAAACCCATTTAATGCGAAACTCACTATTTCTTTGTCAGGAACTCTGGCAAGCTGAGTAAATACATAAAGGGGGAATCTTGGAAGTGGGAGACAGGCTGATGACTCACGATGGGGTCAGAGCCTTTGCTATTTGCTTAGAAACAGAACTCTTTCGGCTGCTGTGGGGAGGAAGTGATGATGGAGAGCAGTTAGTTCCTGAGCAGGAGGCCTTGGCAGTTGGAAGGTCAGGGGTTAAACATGTGCTATCTCAGCTATGCTGGGTGCAATAACAACATTAGGCATCAGGAGAATGATCTATCAAAGCAATTAGTCAAACAGGCCTGTGGTAGCCTAGATAGGCCCAGCTCTGTTTACATCTGTTTATCAGCTTGAGATAAGGATGCTCACAAACCTTTTTGTTACCTTGAGAAAGTAGACACCTGGAGGCAAACATTAGGAAGCAGTGTCTCTAGAAATTCATTTTGAAAAGATGAGTACTGCTCCCAGATGTGATTAAACAATATTTACTTCAAAATGCTAACAAAATAAAATAAAAAAGAAGAGGGAAAAGAGAAGCAGGTAAAGAAAAATTTATTGTATTTTCCCTACTTATCAGTCTATTCACTTGAGGAAAAAAATACAGAATTGTATGGTTTTTTGATCAATACGAAAAGTTTTCTTCCTGCTACGTAGGAAGCAGGGAAGACCATTTACATTGTTGTAGTTCTTCTTCTTAATTAATTAAAAGCTTTTCTTTAAAGACTGCCCATGAATTCAACACATTTGTCTTTCATAGATTATGTTGACCAGATTACTCCATGAGTCCTTTCTCAGGGGACTGTATGCTCCTAGATAATACCCATAAAACCTTTCTTTCCCCCACTCGATTATAAAACGAAATGTAAATCAAGCACTTAGGAAGGGGCTATTCATAAGAACATTGTGTAGGGTTGAGGGGGTGGTTCAGTGGGAAAAGCTTTGTTAAGATGAAGACCAGAGTATGTTTAGATCTCAGAATCCGTGTAATATTCAGGTATAAAGACACATGCCTCTAAGTTCAGTGTGTTGAGTGGGGAAGAGCATGTGAGCAGGCTAAGACACATAAACTGAGGATCTGGCCATCCAAAGAGTGAACTTCAGGTTTAGTGCAAGATCTTGTCTCAAATAAATATGATAGAGGAAAAGAAGGATAACATATGTTGACCTTTGTTCTCTACATTTTGACAAATAGACTTGTGCACACATGTACACATGCATATACACAGAGAATAGAGTAGACTGCTTCAAGGTTGTTGATTATACACATGCTGAATTATAGATATTAATTTTTGCTTCTTTTTAGCAATGTTACTTTCCCCCTGTCTGTGGCATTAGTTTTTGCTAATATTTTATTATGTACACTATCAAGGGACTTTTAACCCAGTGTTGGCAACTTTTAATCTAAAGTATGCCATTTGAACACTGATTTCTTAAAGGGTATATTATTTTACAATTCAGGTGGAGCACAGATCTACCAGGTCCAAATCCTGTAACAGCATAATCATAAGGATTTAACATGGAAGTTTAGTCAAGATTTAAACGAATATGTTTTCTGAATTTTACTATTCATTCATGCAGTAAATATGGAAGGAGCTTTAATTCACAGCCCTGTTCATTTGCTACCAAACAGCATTTTAAATAAGGCCCTATGAAAGTTTTTCGAGGCAGATGCTTGCTTTCATTTTAAACTATTATTAGATTTGCAGAATACATCAAAGGCCAACTACAAGCAATCTGCTTTAGCACTAGATTTGGGATGCTATAGAACCATTCAGGTCCTCAGAGCTACACTTCTACAACAGACCCTGTTTAAAGTCCTGTGTAATCACTTCCACAGAGACTAAGTTTCACGAGGAGCCTATGAACAAGGAAGAGTGTAGTATGGGCAGGAAGTTTGTATAAAAGAATGCAAGTTTCTATATCAACTGTCCAGGCAAGAATACCAAATATGGGATACAAGCACTACACTAAGAGAGGACTTCTGGTATTTTAGAACCTTCTCTCTGAGAGAGGGGCAACAGAACAGGGTGGCATTAAATGGAGGATTCTGCCATATTAGAGTGACATATCCAAAGTGTAGTCTCCCTCACACCTCACAAAATTTGCTTCAGCCACTCGGACTCCTTCAGTGAGATGTCTGTGCTCCTATTAGAGCATTTTAGCTTTTTTTTTTTTTTTATCACTTCAAAGCATGTCTTCTCCTCTTGATTTGATTAAGTGATTCTTTCCAGTTCTTACTCAAATACCACTCAATTAAGAAATTCCAATGTTGAGATTAAGTCTAGTATTTCTCTTTTGTTCTATAGGGTGTCCTGAAATATTAATGTGAGTATTTAATGAATTCTCCTGTCTTCCAGTAGAATAGAAGTTCTCACAAACATATCTTGAATCTCCTTAGTCTTTGTTATGAATTGGGTATGAAATTTTGCCTCAAAAGCTTCATGTGTTTAAGACTTTCTTCCCAATTAATATATCCAGTCACTGGGAGGTGATGGTAGAATAGGGCTCTGTTCTAGTCTGTTGGTCAATCAGTAAATGAATTCATAATTGAATGAGAATTTGAGAGGTGATAGAAATGTTCACAGATTGTGTCTATTAGGAGGAAGCAAGTTACTAGGATGTGTCCTTTAGGGCTCTCGATTATCCTTGTTCCCACTCTATCATCCACAAGGCCTCCAGGTAGCTATGGAGTGAGAGGCATAAAAATTAATAGATGTTACTATAAAATGTGACTTTATTATTTAAAACCTTTCACCTCATTTTTTGATAGATTAGTAAAGCAAAAATCTATTTAAGCAATGGTACCTTGTTTTATGCATAGGTATATTTTTCTGTCCCATCAGCCAGTTCCCAAATAACCACAGGGAGACATGGGAGACATTTTTGTTTTGTTTTCTTTGCTTTGTTTGGCTTTTTGAAACAGAGTTTCCCTGCATAAGGGCCCTAGCTGTCCTGGAACTTGTTTTGTAGACTAGGTAGACCTTGAACTCACAGAGATCTTCCTGCCTCCACCTCCCTAGTGCTAAAATTAAAGGCTTGCACTACTGTGCTTGCCAGGACTTCTTATTAATTATAAAATCTCAGGCAATAGCTTAGGCTTATTACTAACAAGCACTTACTACTGTAATTAACCTATTTTTAGCAATTTACCATTTGTCTTGTGGCAGTATTTCCTTTACTTTGTCCTGCTCATGTTGCTTCCTCTCCATCTGGCTGATGACTCACTGAGTCTCCACACTTCTTCCCAGATCCTCTCTGCCAGAAAATCCTGCCTAGCAATTGCTTGTTCAGCTTTTGATTACCGAATTCCAAGTGACAAATCTTCACATTGTACAAAAAGATAATTCCACAAAACTTTAAATTATTAAAATCCATTGTCTAACTTTTACAACAGATCAATATATTGTTATAAGTAAGAGTATTTTCCCTACTACTTATCTTCTTAAAGGAGCCACACCAAATATAAATAGGTAGCAGATACTGACTAAATTTGTAAGAACACTAAGGGAAAATTTAGTATATATTCTACATGCTTTAATTTCTACCTAAAATCTGAACAAAGTTCATGATACTGCATTTTGCTAATGGTTTAAGTAGTATAATTACTATTTTTTCTTTTGGAGTCTATTTGAATGTGTTGTATGTGTGAGTGTGGTATGTATGTGCTTTTGTGTGCAAGCTCATATTCTCTGTGAGCATGTAGAAGGAAACAAGAGGAAGACAGTGGGTGTCCTCTATCATTTTCTGCCATATTAACCTAAGGCAAGGTTTCCCATTGATCCTGAAGTTAAGTTTTCTGCCAGTAACAGCTAATGAATAAATTAGTAGTTAAAGGTACTTGTTACCAACCCTGATGGCCAGGATTTTATTCTTAGGACTCATATGCCTAACAGGATACGCCAGTCAGGACTTGATCATAACTCTAAATTTTCTTTAGGTCCCCATAAGATTATCAGTGCCCCCAACCAGCTGGAAGTAGCCTGGAATACTATGCCCACATTTCCCCCCAAAATGGACTATGGATATTTTCCTTGTTTAAAAAAAAGAGGGGGAATTTTTACAGGAGAATTGTCTGTATTCTGTCAATCATGTTTTAAATAAATGCTGATTAGCCAGGCAGGAAGTATAGGCGGGTCAACCAGACAAAAAGTAGAGGCAGGGCAACGAGAATAGGAGAATTCTGGGAAACAGGAAGCTCCCTCCCCAGTGCTATCCAGATCACCAAAAAAGCAGGATGTGATCTACTCCACTGCAAAAGGTACTGAGCCATGTGGCGAACCTATGGAGACCTGTGTGTGATTTCTTTGGGATTTGCTGGCTTTAGGGTACCAGGCAGGACAGAAACCTCAATGAGCAAGCAAGGACCTCATGCTACAAACATATTTTTGAGGTCTGGTTTGTGTCCCTATCTTCCCTTGCCTGGCTACATGAAATGTCATGTTCAGACTCCATATTCTACCTTACTAAGAGTCTTAGCTAGGGTCACCCTCATAGGATTCTGGAAGTTTCCATTGTAATAGGTTTCTTTTTTTCTCTGCAATGATTTTTATGTTTTATTTCTTGTAATGGTCACATGCAATAGGTTTCTATGTTGTACAACCCAACTGCTCCCCAATTTCAATTTTTTCCAGCATTCTTTCTCTCCATCGTCTCCTACCTGACTCCTCTTGTTCTCATCCCCATCTGTCCCCAATCTACCCATGATATCTATTTTAGTTCCCTTTCCCAAGGAGATTCATTCATTCTTACCTGAATCCTCCTTGTTAACTACCCTCTCTGGGTATATGAATTGTAGCATGATAATGTTTCACTTTACCACTAATATCTGCTTATAAGTGAATACATGCCAATTTTGTCTTTCTGGGTTTTGGTTACCTTGCTTGGGATGATTTAATTTTTAGTTTTACCCTTTTACCTACAAATTTCATGGTGTCATTTTTTTAAGGGCTGAGTAATAATCTATTGGGTAAGTGTACATTTGTTTTTAACCATTCTTCAGTTGAGGAACATCTTAGGTTGTTTCCTATTTTTGGATGCTACAAATAAAGCAAGGAAAAATTGTAATTTTGTAATTATAATTTGCTTAATTATAGTTGAGCAAGTGCCGTTGTGTTAGTTTTTAGTGTCCTGTGGATAAATGGCAAGGAGTAGTATAACTTGGTCTTGAGGTAAGTTTACCTCCGATTTTCTGAGAAACAGTCAAAGATGCAAGATATGAGGTAACACCATGGTCACATGGCAATACATAGATTAACAGAAATGGATTCTTTTAAGATGAAAATCTTTTCCCAGTCGGTAGGCTTCCATTTTGCACTATTTATGGCATCCTTTGCATTACAGTTTGTCTTTCAGTTTTATGTGGTTCCATCTATTAACTGTTGGTGTTAGTGCCTGCAGAAAATTGTCTCCTGTGCCAATATACTTGCTTAACTATGCTCATAACCACTTTATTCCTCACAGTCAGAAACTGGAAACAACCTAAATATTACTCAACTAATGAATGAATAAAAAATATGATCCATTTTGCACAATGGATTATTACTCGGTGTTAAAAAAATAACATCATAAAATTTTCAGGCAATTAAATGGAACTTGAAAAAAAAAATCATCCAGAGAGAGAGGCAGATGAGACCCAGAAAATCACATGTATCCCTTTACAGGTGAATATTAGTTTTGAATAAAGGATAACCAAACTACAATCCAGGAATGCAGAGAAGTTAGATAAAATGGAAATCTGGAGGGAGCAATACATGGATCTCCCTGGGAAGGGGAAATAGAATAGATTTTGTGGGTGGACTGAAGCTGGGTAGGATGGAAATGGGAGGGACCATTTGAAGGGATGATTAGTTGTTGATCTTAATGCCTACACTATTGGTGTTCTGTACAGAAACTTGTCTCCTGTATCAATGTGTTGAAGGCTATTTCTTATTTTCTCTTCTATTAAGTTCTGTATATCTGGTTTTATAATGAGGTTTTTCATCCACTTGGATTTGAGCTTTCTGCAAGATGGTAAATAAGGATCTATTTGCTTTCTTCTACATAGCAACATCCAGTTAGTCATATAACATTTGTTAAAGATGCTTTCCTTTGTCCATTGTATATACATGACTCCTTTATTGAAAATTCGGTATCCATAAGTGTGTGGATTTATATCTATCTCGGTCTTCTTTTGGACTCCATTGATCAAGCTGTCTGTTTTATGGCAATATCATAAGCTTTTTATTGCTATAACTCTGTAGTAGAGCTTGAAATCAGGAATGTTGATCTCTCAAGAAGTTTACTATTGTACAGGATTGTTTTAGTTACCCTGGGTTTTCTGATTTTTTTCATATAAAGCCTCAAAACCTTCAACCTATAATTTGTCCTTTTAACAACATATGTTGCTATAAAGGTGCTGCAGAAGCTGGGGGAGTGGCCAACCAATATCAGTCCAGCTTGAGACACATGCCAGGTGAGTGAGCCTACCCATGACACTCCCAGGAGGACTAGGAAACGGAGGATAGGTAGCCCATACACCTAGAGTAGAAGCAAACATGACCTTCAAAAAACAAAACAAAACAAAGAAACCAACAAAGAAAAATAAAGAAATGGATTCTTACTGATATTCTGCTGTATTCATAGAATGGAGCCTAGCAAAATTATCATTAGAGAGCTCCATCCAGCAACAGATAAACAGATGCAGAGACCCACAGCCAATCGTTAAGCAGAGCTTGGGGAGTCCTGTGGAAGAGGGGAAAGAGAGATTGTAGAAGTAGTAAGGGACAAAGAAAGACACTCGAAGAAAAACCACAGAATCAGCTAGTCTGGGCCCATAGGCACTCACAGAGACTGTACTGACAATCAGGAAGCCAGGAAAGAGTAAGACAGGTTCTCTGAGTATATGGTATGGGTGTTTAGCTTAGTCTTATGGTGGGTCCCCTAACAATGGGAGCGGTGCTGTCTCTGACTCTTTTGCCTGCTTTTGGAACTCTTTTCCTCCCATTGCCATGTCTTATTCAGTCTTAAGATGAGAGGAGGTGCCTCATATTATTGAACCCTGATATACCATGCCAAATTTGTTTGATATCCCTGGGAGACATGCCCTTTTCTGAAGGGAAATGGAAGAGGAGTGGATCTGTGGACACTGGGAAGAGAGGAGGGAGGGGAAACTTCATTTGGGATGTAATATATGAGAAAAAAGATCATACTTTTAAAAAATTGTTAGTTTTATTTATACATTATTATAAAAGCCTATAAGTATATGTGTATATATACATATATAGTATATGCTTTATTCTATATGCATGTTATATGTATATATTATGTAGAATGAACAAATTAAGGTAAACAATATATTTATGATTTGTCAGATTTTTGTTGGACTTCTTATATTTAATTTCTTAGTGGTTTTGAAATATGATACTTACCATATATAACCCTGAAGTACAATTAATCTTAAAATCTCATCCCGTCTAGAAGAAACTCTATACTCTGTGATGAGCAACCCAGTCTTTATGTTTCTCCACACCCTGGTATCGAAGATGTTTCTCTCTACACTTCATGAATTCATTTTCAAACACACAAGTGACATGAATTCGGCATACCATTCAGTTTGCTTTGTGGATAGATTGCCTACATCTCCTTTCATAGACATATCTGACTCTAATCCTGTACCCATGATTTCCCTTTTAGTCTTGGTTGTCATTTTAGTTTGTATCTTCCAACTCTCTCAGTACTACTCATTCATTACAACACTAATGTCCTACAATGAGTTTGTCCTTGATAATCCAATATTTGTTGTGGTAAGCTCCCTTCAAATTATTTTCAAATGACTAGTGAATTTAAGTGCCTACCATAATCTAATAAAATGATATAACACCCTTTCCCATAATATTTTTGTTCCTCACATTTCAAAGGGCACATATCCCTAATAAGACCCAGATCTAGTTCCATAGATCAAAGCATCTGGGTTATGATAAGAGAGAAGTATATGGTCTCAATAAGATTTGAGGCTTAGGAATTTGCATAAATTCATACCTAGTTAATCTCATGAGTTTCAAAGAATTCTCTAAGGATTGAAACTTGAAATGCATGTGTGCTCGTATCTGGGCCAGTTGAGAAATGAAAACATTCTTAATTATTTCAAGTCCATGTGTTGGTGTATAGGGTAATTAACTGTGATGTGCGTTTTACACCCAATTAGAGCGTACCTTAGCACTAAGATAATTGGAGCCAGCAGCACCTAGGAAGTGCAACCAAACAAGTTTATCATTACACCTTATTGTCCTAAGACCCCATGAACTTTTGTGTTGCCCAAGGGCATGAGAAAATGTTGCTCATTTTTGAAACTTTATTGAGGCCTACAGACAGACTATTTTCTGTTTGTTTAAAACTCTCTAACCTTCACTATGACTTCATAGTCTTTTCCTAATTTTTACTAAAAATTTCTTCATTATTTTGCTAATGATTTATTCATTGTTTTTAGGATGATGGCAATCTATTTGCTCTGGTAGTCAGTATGTTGTAAAATTTTCTTGGTAACCGGTGTAACCTGTCAGCTTTGTTTTCTTTTTTTTTTTTTTTTTTGTTACCTGAGAATCTGCTACAGGACTCGGGGTCTTTAACTGTGCTGCTGGATTTTCAGACACTCTCAACTACAGATTCTAAGAATTCAACTAGAGATGTGTGACTATTAAGGTGTTTCTGAGCCCTCTACACAGTGCTCCCAGTAGAAACACGAGTGCTCAGATTGTTATAAAGGGCCCACTGTCTCTACCCTTTAAGAATATCTAAAGTGCACACCTGTAAACATTAGCATTTGAAAAACATTCACAAAAAGTAATAAGTATTTCACTAGCTTAATATTAATGGATTATTTTTTAAATGCTCTTGATAGTAGCAAAGTTAGGTGATATGTATGAAAGCAAAAAATGAGGGGAAAAGAAAGAAAAAGAGGGAGGGTGAGATGGATAGAGGGAAGAAACAGGGATAAAAGAAAGAATGGATTCTGGGAAAAAGAGACAGAGAAAGAGGGTGAAGAAGTGATGGAAGGAAAGGAAAAGAGGGAAGGTAGAAATGGAGGGAAGAGTAGACAGGAGAGAGAGAAGACAGAGAGAAGAAAGAAGGAGAGGGAAGTAGAGTGCTAAGGAAGGAGGGAGCTCATAACTTGTCCACATGGTAAAATGCTTCCTCATAATTGGAAGAGCCATATCTGCTTAACTGTATTTGTACAGAGCTATTGTCAGAGTCCTTACCTCAATTCTTTTCCCTCTCAGTCTTAGAGTTTTAGCTTGCTGCTGAGTGAAAACCTTCACATCATGTCCAACTTGCAACTTGTGTATTCATCACTCTCTTTAACAACATGTAAGTGAACTACAGTTTCTGTTTTTACAACGTTATAAACAAAGACAAGAACAGGGGTCATCATTTCACCCATAATGATCTAAGAAGTAGCAGCTACATGCTGAAATAAGCTTTCTTAGATAAATGCTCCCCGACCCTTCATCTCCTTTGGTCTTTTCTGTACTTGATTTGAGTAGCATGTCAAGAGAAAGTCCAGAGACTCACTTTAAGTAAAAGTTATGGTACTCTTTGCTCCCTGGTGTGGAAAAAGAGAGCTCCCCATGAGTTTTACATAAGACAGATACATCAGAGTCTGACAAATTCTAGCTTTGTTCCTACTGACAAGTAAGAACCTTCTAAATTCTCCATATTATTGTTTGAGACTGCAGAATTACTTATAACTATATTCAAGTGTTTTCTAGCTCTGTGAAGTTGAAACACCCATTTTTGCAGCATGAATTGTATCAACTGATAAATACATATTAATGGCAATGCTCAAGTTAATAGAAAATTTAATATCTTGGCTCACCCTTTTAAAGTTTTAAGTTTTTAAATGTGGAAATCAGCCGACTCTTAGAGACAAGAGAGAGAGATTGTAGTAACAATATAGTTTATATTTGAAAAGAAGGACATTAGCTGTAAATGGAATAGATGATATGTATCATAAGACGATACTTATTTATTCATTCTTTTATGTATTTTGAGAAAAGTTTTTTTTCTAAGTAACCCATCCTCTGGCCTGAAATTTGCTACCTTCCAATATCAGCTTCACAAGTCTTGGGATTACAGCTGTTGTAACATGTTTGACTTTTGAGAGACTTTGAACACTGGAAGAAAGGACCACGGCTGTCAGTTGAATAGTTCTGTATATTATCCAGGCAGGGGAGATAACAAAATGCCCCCAATTTTTTTTTAGTTTTTTTTATTTATTTATTAAAGATTTCTGTCTCTTCCCCGCCACCGCCTCCCATTTCCCTTCCCTTCCCCCAATTAAGACCCCCCCCCTCAGCCCGAAAAGCAATCAGGGTTCCCTGTCCTGTGGGAAGTCCAAGGAACCCCCACCTCCATCCAGGTCTAGCAAGTTGAGCATCCAAACTGCCTAGGCTCCCACAAAGCCAGTGCGTGCAGTAGGATCAGAAACCCATTGCCATTGTTCTTGACTTCTCAGTAGTCCTCATTGTCCGCTATGTTCAGAGAGTCCGGTTTTATCCCAGGCTTTTCCAGACCCAGGCCAGCTGGCCTTGGTGAGTTCCCAGTAGAACATCCCCATTGTCTCAGTGTGTGGGTGCACCCCTTGCGGTCCTGAGTTTTACAATGACCCACATCATCTCTTGACCACAATTTAGATGAAGAATGTACTGGGGTTGGTGTTTATTTGCAAGCTTGTTTTGTTTCTCCACTGAAAATCTACTGAGTGAAACATGTGAGAAGAGAAATTGCTGAGACACTACTAAATGATGCTACTGCTTTATCCATGCACACTTTCAATGTCCTTTATGCTGAGAAATTGAGCAAGCAATACAAAATAAAATCTTCAAGGTGTTTTCATATATTTGTAGTCTAGCTGAATTTATGAAAAGGAGCAAAAATGGATTTAAACTATGTTCACTTCAAAAAAGTTGTACATCTATTTAGAATAGAGGAGTGTTTTGTCCTATATACTCATTAGGAACCATATACACACATGCTCACATGGATAGATATTTATGTCCAGGATTCAGAACGCATCGTTTGGAGGGAGCACAAGTTAAATAACCTCAAGCTAACCCAAATAGAATATTTTAAGATTTGTTTTAATTAAAGGGAAACTAACTGATCACAGTAAGGAAATAGGAATGGGATCTGATCATCCAGGTATGACTTGTGGCGAGAAGAGATTGAGCAAGGCTAGACCATGGACTTTTTGGTACCCTCAGTCATGTCCCAATCTGGTTCAGCCTCTTTAAGGCCATTGGCTGAAGGAGGTTCCCCATCACCTTCCCCCAAATAAGAGAGTTCCAAACCTGTCAGGAACCAGCCTCAATAAAAAAAAATACCTCTCACCAAGGTAGTGGTGTGGGGATTTAAAAATATAGTAAAGAATATGAATATGTGAATGAAAATAATAAAATGGAAACATATAGGATAGTATCAGGAGGGAACTCTAGTGAGTACTGAAAATTTGCCAGTGTTTAATTTCTAACTACTTAAAATAACATGATGCAAGTAAATAAACACATCATTTGAAAGTTGTGGGCTACATTCATAGTTAAACATTCTGCTGCTAGAACAAAACAAGATCAAAGCATTCTGTAGGCAAACCAGCTCTCTGGGTGAAATCCCACGTTATCTCCATAAAGGGAACTGCAACTTAGTTGGAACCTTAAACTCTTGTTTGGGGTAGTAACAATCTACTTCTCTAATCCTGGAATACAGGTCTGGCTATTAGCCACACCTACTGACAATATCCTTGAGAGAGCAGAACTCTTTGGTCAATATCTAGGTGGGACCTTTGTTTCAGGTGGAAGCACAATGACCTTGAAGGAACTAGAGGGAAGTTCCAACTCTCTGACCTTTGGTCAAGATAGAAAAAGGCTCATATTTTCAGGCCTCCATACAAACCCAATACAAAACTATATACACTAAGTTTTATTAATATTAGAAATTATCAAATATTAATATTAGAATTACAACCAACATAAACAATATTAAGCAAGGAGCATATACTAAATATTTTAATAATCATTTTATCCTAAGGAGTCTAAATCCTATATTAGAAATGGCTTGGCTATAACTATCTAATCTTCAACACCATTGAAGGCCTTAGAAGAGAGATAATATTACTTGAGTAAGCAGGAAATACAATGGAGCAGCTTCCAAAATGTGCAGCAGGTAACAGCACAACTGACTACCTGGGCAATCATCCAAAGTCTCATTTGCAGTGTTGAAGCAACCAACTTTAGCTAAGCCCTAGAGTAACTGGCAGACCAATTTTACAGGCAGGAAAAAAAAAATAAAAACCATCTTACCTTGTCTTGGCAAGGTTTGACAGTCTTGTTTTTTTTATCCTGCTTGTCCAGTCCAGACACTGTGCATTTTGTCAGTGGTCAAGGCATGGGCAGTACCTTGCCCAAAGGCCAGTAGTACCAAGAAGAAAACATGCTCCAAGTAGAGTGTCCTCAGTGCTCAACATTCTCTAGAAAATAGATTGGTGTTGTCAGGAGCAATTGTATCTCATATCAAAAGAACATTAAGTTATTTAAATGCCATGCTCTATAGATCTTTGAAGTATTTGAAAATTACCTGTCTATGCATAGTATAATTTCTATGTATCTAAGGAATCTAATTAGTCCAACTATAAGTATGACAAACATGAATGACTTTTGATGCATAATACTTAATACCTATATAATTTGAAGACTAAGACTTCATATCAAAATATTAGAGTCTTTAAACAACTGTGTTCTAAATGAGGACAATGAGCTCAAAATGTAAACAATATATAAGTATCTTGATCAGAGGTAGAAATATGTAATGCAATATGATAAATATATCCTAAATTTATATAAATATACAAAATGTCTTAAACAGATGTAGAAACATGCATGCATACAATCTGACAAAATAAATTTGCATAGGGGTACAAATATTATAAACAAGTAGGAGCATATTTAATATAACAAATATAATTTGAACTTGTATCACTATACAAGAAACTATATCAATGTAAATTGTCCATAAATAATAGCTCACAAGTATTCACTCTACTACTCACTATTATTATTAGTGTGACTAAGCTCACACTAATTTATCTATTATCCCATTCAATTTCCCCCCTTTCTTTCAAGGAGATCTCTGGGCCTACATAATTTCCACCTCAACCCTATATGAATAATAATCAACCCCTAAATAATGTCCCTAATCCTAAAGACAAACTTTGTTGGGAGAGGGGTGTAGACAAAATTGCCGGGGAGAAAATTGGGATCTTGGGGGTGGGGTGGGATGGGGTTAAGGGGAGATGGGGAGAGAAATGTGAGAAAGGGAGGATGGGGGGAACTTGGGGAAACAGGATGATTGGGATAAAGGAAGGCTGGATAGGGGAGCACGGAAGCACAATTCTTAATTAAGGGAGCCACCTTAGGGTTGGCAAGAGACTTGAACCTAGAGTGGCTCCCAGGAGCCCAAGGCGATGTCCCCAGTTAGTTCCTTGGGCAGCTGAGGATAGGGAACCTGAAATGACCCTATCTTATAGCAATACTGACGAATATCTTGCATATCATCATAGAACCTTCATCTGGTGATGGATGGAGATAGAGACAGAGACCCACACTGGAGCACTGGACTGAGCTCCCAAGGTCCCAATGAGGAGCAGAAGGAGGGAGAACATGAGCAAAGAAGTCAGGACCACGAGGGGTGCACCCACCCACTGAGACAGTGGAGCTGATCTATTGGGAGCTCACCAAGGCCAGCTGGACTGTGACTGAAAAAGCATGGGATAAAACCGGACTCTCTGAACATGGCGAACAATGAAGGCTGGTGAGACGCCAAGGATAATGGCACGGGGTTTTGATCCTATGTAATGTGCTGGCTTTGTGGGAGCCTAGCCAGTTTGGATCTTCACCTTCCTAGATGTGGATGGAGGGGGGAGGACCTAGGACTTACCACAGGGCAGAAAGCCCTGACTGCTCTTTGGTCTGGAGAGGGAGGGGGAAAGGAGTGGGGGGAGGGGGAGGAGGGTGGGAGGAGGGGGAGAAGGGTGGGAGGAGGGGGAGGGAAATGGGAGGCTGGGAGGAGGTGGAAACTTGTTTTTTTTCTCCTTTTCTCAATAAAAAAAAGGGAAAAAAGTAAATAGAAATATGATTTATAAGGGCACGTCATCTGAGGGTAAAAATTCATATATATGTATGTATATATATATATGTGGTTATAAGATCATTTAATTTAATTTAATTTAAAAAATTAAAGTTGACTTTGGAGTTGGACAATAGATATTTTTCTTTAAATTAAAGCTTGTTGTTAAAAGAAAAATTTAGAGTTTTTGTCTCATGTCAGGAGCCATTTGGTATAGGACAGAAAAAAGAAAAAATCTTAAGAAAAAATTTACTTTTCTTCATACCTATTTTGTCTCTACTGAGTCTTTTGTTGAATATGTGTCTATATGATTGAATTTTTATATAGGTTTAAATGATTTCACTTGTTATCTCCTTTGTAAACACTTGATTAGTACTTGCCAAAACCCCACAGGTGACTTGAGTAAACTAAGATTCTCAAGCAAATTCAAAGTAGTTGCTTCC
Organism: Microtus pennsylvanicus; assembly: GCF_037038515.1. Taxonomy (NCBI): domain Eukaryota; kingdom Metazoa; phylum Chordata; class Mammalia; order Rodentia; family Cricetidae; genus Microtus; species Microtus pennsylvanicus. The sequence continues at coordinate 21,881,052 of NC_134592.1, forward strand.
TATCACTACAAGGCCAAAAGCTCTTTAAAAGCATTAATATTTGGTCTTCAGGAGCAAATTCTATTTCTCAACAGAAGAAATAAGAATAAGAAGAAAAGGAAATAAAAGACAAACATCAGAAAAGATATTGAGGGGTTTGGACATTTGTCCTCCCATATTTCCTTGTGAAGAAATCAAAATAGCTAAATATTGGCTGTCAAGTACAAAACTTCCAACTGATGTTGTCAAGTTTCTCCATCATCCTGGTCAGAATGAATTCATATTCAATCACCTCTTAGTGTAGAAACTGCTGCGAGCTTATTGTACACCTCTGCTTCCATTCCCATTTTGGTTCTGTAATTACTGAGATGTGTATAGATGTATTTACAACACCTTGGGTAGGTGCCCCTTTTACCATTTCTCTGCCACTCTTCTAGCTGCCAATCCCTTACTTCCTTCATGTGGAAATAGCCTGAGCAGGTTTGCAAACCTCCCACGGTATTTGGCCAATATAAACTCATTTCATCCCATATCAACAAACTTGCTACAATCTAAAATTGTCTCATCCCTGACATCTCCCCTCCCCTCCTGTGAATGACTCAAGACACAGATTTAATGATTTGAGATTCCCAGGATGCCATTCTCAGAAGCAGATGGGCTAATAAATGTGCATAATATCTCTGAATCCAAATAAAGAGACACACTTAATTTTAGAACTCATTTTGTGAGCCAAGAAAATACAAGATTTTAAGCTTGACTCTGTGAAAAGCATTTAGACTTAATCCTTTCACTACCTCTCCTCTCTCTCTCTCTCTCTCTCTCTCTCTCTCTCTCTCTCTCTCTCTGTCCCTCTCTCTGTCTCTCTCTTTCTTTCTTTCTCTCTCTTTCTCTCCCTCTCTCCCTCCACCCCTGTCCCCTCTGTATGTTTGTGTGCATGTGCTCATGAGCATATATATGATAAATGGGGCATTACCAACAATAGGATATTAGAGGATAAAATGCAAGGAAATTGCTGGAATCTCAAGTACTTATCTGAGTGATTTCAGTTTTGAAAAACAAATAGGAAAACACTTGGAAACACTGTCTGAAAGGTAGCTCCCCAGGATTTTAATTTTTGATGCCATACAGATTAAATATGAAATGTTATGACATTTGCAGACTTGTTACTCAGAATTCTTATGCTCACAAGGCAAGAGTCTCACTGCTGCTGAGGGTTGATATACAGCTGTTTAAACACACGAGGCTCAGACAAGTGACCCAAAGGAACATTTGCGTTTGAGCTCGATTCTCGAAGGTTAAAAGTGTCATTTTTAAAACAGTGGCAAAGGACAGCAGGAATATTTCCTCAGCAAAGGGAGTTGAGAAAAAGAATTATGTTGAGCAGACTGAATACAGGCTTTTACAAGGCATGAATGCATTTTTTTCTCCGCAGCAAGATCCTCTAACTCACAGCCTGCTTCCAGTAGGTGCTCAGCTGGAAGAGCTGAAAACTCTTTCACAAAATCACTGTGAAACCTAATTTTTCCCATCACACAACCACTGTGCCTATTAGATTTTTACCATCAAAGAAAATATCCACACTATAATCTGGGTTCATACAGTTCACTTAAAGTTATGCTCATATACAGATAATTTGTCTATACTTTGAGACTCTGGAAGGAGTACCTTTAGGCAGATACCACATCTCTAGAGTAAAATGGAAATATGCAACATGTTCTACTCCGAGGCTTCTGTTTCTGTTTTTGCCTATAGATTGAGAGTGAGGAAGCCAGAACCTTCCCCTGACTCTCAGCTTTACATATTGCTGTTACCACACATGGGTTACAATTTATTCTTTCTTAAGTGTAGGAGTCTAAACAGACTCTACGAAAACATCTAAACAAATTCTATGAAGACACCCAAGGGGGCGTTCTGTTGTTCCCTAGCTACAGAATACCTACATCTTTGAATCTTGATAGTTACTGAAGTCTTAATCAGTGCTAGTCATGACTCTTTTCTCCTCTGAAATATTTCCACAGTCCACTCTGCCATCGTAAATAGAATGGGGCTCACAGTCTTCGATGTGTGTTTTCTGACCACATACTTACCTTGTTTATTCTGATGCAGAAGTAGAGAAACAGTGGTATTCTGTCCCTTGCTATGAAATATTTCACTGAAAGAGACAGAAATGGCAATGACTGCAATGATAAAATTGGGCATATCGTAGAGATGTTGCCTATCAGAATCTCAGAGTACTGGGTTAGGACACTTACTGTTGGGAGAAATATACACTGGTGTGTTTACTTCCATACAAAATTGTAAATCAAGCCCTCAAATAGTCGTTAATACAGCTCTTCTACCTCTAGCACAATACATTTAGCAAGCAATCAAAATTTTGGAGAATTATTGTGGCATAGTGAAGAATAAGATACTAACAAAGCACTTGATAACACTAGAAACTGATTTTAATAAGTGATTGCTATGAACTGTGAAAACCATCCTGCCTGTCTTATCATACCATCACTTTGCCAGTAAGCATCTGAAGTCAGTACCATTTATATACTAACTTTAACAATAGAGATAAGGAGAACTGAGGGGCTTAAAATACAAGTTTAAATGGACAGATCAGGACAATTAAGGAATTAGAAAGACAGGTCTGGAATCTTTGCAAAAGGCACAAACTGCACTGGGGAACACGAGTTTGCCTCTGTAGGTGAAACCCTTAATTACCCTGAAACTGCCTCTTCATGTGCACAAACATTTCACTGCCATATTTATCCAAGTGCCTCTCTGCACTGCTGTGTTTAAATATTACCCTAGAGTGTTTAGAAATACTTGATTTCTATATGATAGGAGGATCTTTTAGGAAAAGCAATGATGTATACAAGTACCACTGTGCTACTTCCTAGCACACAGTAAGGTGTTTCCTGTTTCCTTTGGGTTTGCAGAGAACTCTGTGTAGTACTTCCAATTGAAAACAAAGTGATTATTTTTCCCTCCTCTGGGATGGGACATTTATTTGTCATTGGAGAGCCTTCAAAGCATTCTTATTGGCAACAACCAACTGCAATTTTGCAGATTGTGGCTCTTTTCTCTGCCCTGTTCTCATCATGAAGTTAACAGTGACATTGAAAAGAACCCATATCAATGCATATAAAGAAGAAATAAGCCTTCTTTATCTATGCAACTGTTTTTTATATATAATATAATATAATATAATATATAGAGGTTGTTTAGGAAAAATGAGATGATGTACTGTATATGCACAATGTATTGCTCTAGAAAGTGTATCATTTCTCTGTATAATCTATGCTAATCATACTTAGAGATAATTCAGGTTAATTTTGTAGTTTGTGAGTTTTTCCCCATATTATTTGGCATGCCTATTCTTGGACTTACTCAGCTCATGCCTAGGCACAGTACTTTCCTTTTATAAATAACTAAGCCACAATACCTAGAAAGAGAGGATGTGGTTAAAAAACAACTCAGAGCATAGTGATGGATGGCTTCATTATCATGTGACAATGCTCTGTATTGATAACTTAATATCAATCAAATTATGATTGCTATGTTCTGGAGATAAAAAATAAAAGTAAAAATTTAAAGATTTTCTTCACATGATTTAGTTTACAAAAGGATTTTATATTTCACTTATATTGGTGAACATATGAAGTCTATATTATGGATACTTATAGCTAGGGAACAATTGAATTTTTCAAAGGAAACAGTTGATCTTTTTAAAAAGTACACCATGAAAAAGGGGTTTTGCATTCTGTAGTATCAGATATTATTAAAAGAGTTAAAGCTTATCTTAAAGAGAAAATATAATTAAACTCAACTCAACAATGGTTTTGTAATTCCTAGTATGGATTTTATTCTTTTACCTAATACCAGATAACTCTATATTAGAAAGCAGAAAATCTACACTCTCAGATATGAGGGTTATTGGTATTTGTTTATGGAATGATTGAAATTTAATTCTTAAGTTATATGTGCAAAATACCAAAGCATTAAAGGGTGTGTTGAATATAGATTCTCATGAGATCGTTTTATTTACTTTTCCTTATTAATATATAATTACATCACTGTATAAAATTAAAGAAAAAATATTGTCCCCTAGGTCTGTATATTTATCCCTTTTCTCTTTCCTCTTTCTGTGTGTGCATGGATATACTTCTGTTTTATTTAAAATTATTTTTCATTGAGTATATTTTGATCATATATTTTCCCTCCCATGTCTCCCAGACCCTCCCTCCCTTTCAACGTACCCAACTTCAAGTCCGCCCGTCTGTCCCTTCTCACAAGATAGGCATATTTTCATTTTTCTTACAAAGTTGTCACTAGTGATAAATCTCTTTTGTTAATACGGCCTTGCAATTACGACTGTGTATGAAAAAAATCTTTCTTGACTGTATTTTTCAAAACAGGCACACTTATTTCTAAAAATTTAAGATTAAAAGTGAAAGTCAGTAAGTTTTTAAAATGCAAGGTTTCAAATGTGTCTGTTTGTTTATGCTGGGAGTTTGCAATATATAAAGAGCTTCTCTTTTAGAATATGCATTACACAATGTCCTTGAAATAAAAGCTGTATTAAAATCTGAATAATAAAATTACCATGACTCATTTTTCCCCTGAGGAACCTGGGAGCTCAAATGCTGTCATCAACTGGATGATAAAGTTAGTTCTGTAGTCCTGAGAGAGACTAAACATTCACACCATTCTTTATGTCTTTAATTTCCTGTTTTTATTCTAGTGAGAATTGTCTCATTGGATATACCTTTCAGTGTTTACCACTTTTGAAATACATTTTAGTGAGAGGAATTATAAGGGAATAAATAAATGACAGTCATCTACTCTACTTTACCAGGCAATATCTTTAGGATGGTCTCCAACATCTGTGTGAACTTTTGAAATACTTTGTGTCACTGTGCGATTTAACATCTCTGCACCCCCAGGCATCTTAATGTCCAGGAAACTTTTAGTGTCCAATCACTGTGTGAAATAAGTATAGGCTCAGACAACAGTAAGCCGGAGACAAAAAAAATTAATTCCTCCATTGCCACCATCTCTTTCGGAGAAACAAAGAAAAGGCACAGCAGATTTATTAGTAATTGATTTAACATGACCCAGGGTCAGCTCTGTAGAAGAGATATAGTTCACAAGTAGAAAAAAAAATGAAAGGAAGTCTCTCAGGTTAGGATTTATAGCTGGCCTCCTTGTAACTGGAAAAGAAAAAAAAAAAGGTCTATCACAAATGGAATCACCAGCTGTTTCGTGTCTCGTGTGGTGATCAATAATTCAGGTAAACATTAACTCACAGCAAATCCTGTTCTTGCCACCTTGGCTTCTGTGGGTCTGTAAAGGCCAGTCCTCCTCTGAGTCTAACAGAGCAGAAACAATGTGTGCAGCCTCCAGTGCCTTCGGCAGGCAGACACCTGTACCTTCATGCTCTCTTTCAAGACTTACAGATGACCCAGGCCGCCTTTCAACTCTTTGGAAACACCATGCTTGGGCAATGTGGAGAAACATATGTCTTAATTACATGAAAGTATTGAAGAAGTTACTTAAAGTAGCTTATATAGTTTAGTACTTTGTTTTAAAGGTGATGGTAAAAATATGAATGAATTTACTCAGTCATTAAAATAAAACTTCCTCTCCTATCTGTTGACATTTCCCAAACTAGAATGATTTTTTTTTTTAATTTGTGTATAAGCAACAGCAAATACACTGTGGTATCATCTAGAATGTTCTTGTTCCTGTCGGCACCTACTGTGACTGCTAACAAGAAAATACTCCCCATGCTAGCACACATTTTCGTATAATTAGCTGTTCCTTGAACATATTGTGACTTACCCAAATTCAAATTGTCATGCCAGATGCGATAGGAATTTGCTAAGACAATTCCTTAAAACTGTCATATGAAATGCTGCTCATCATGAAGTGGAAACATGAGCTTATCATCTTACTGAAGAGACACTTTATTTTTCCTCCATCTCCCCTTCATTCCACAACCTCCACCAAAGCTAGTGAACCTTGACCATTTAACTTCATGTAAATTCTGCTCTTTAAAAAGGAATGGTTTTGCTAAAACTGATTTCGCTTCTGGTACTAGAGCCTTTCTTTCCCAAGCCCCTTTTCACTGCATAATTGCTACAGCAGAGGAGAATGTAAACTCGGTTCTGTCTTGTCATTAAAAAGCAAACGACTGTTTTTGGTCCATCTGTAGTTTGTTTTGCTTTTCCTTGGCACTTCTGTCTAACTAATGTTGATGAACTCCATATTTTTCAAATCATCTCCCAATACCTTCTTTATCCACGGTGTTCCTGATTACGGATCTCAAATGTAACATCTGATATCATAAGCCCTGAGTGTTAGCTAAGGAATGTTGTTGGCATTTCTAGTGTAGTTAAATATGTCATTAAAGAAATGGAAGGGAAGGAGAAAAGGCGTGGAGGAGTAGAGATGGGGATAGAGGGAGGAAGGGAGGGGAGGAGGAAGGGAGGGGAGGAGAAAGGGAGGGGAGGAGGGAGGGAGGGAGAGAGAGAAAAAGAAAGATTTCATGAACAAATTCAGAAAGAAAGAGCAAAGTATAACACTTATTTATCCCTTTTCCCTGGAGGCTTGTTATAGCTCCATACTTCGTAAATGATACGTTGAGAGCTTTTAAAAACAACTATTGTCACGTTTAAATATTGACATTGAGCTCTAATTTAACTTCCATAAAATTCACACATTGTAAGTGTACAATTCAACAATTCCTGTGAGTTTATTGAGTGGTGGAACCATATCACAAGCCACCTTTCATGGATTATTCGTACATCTCCCACATCCCACCAAGCCCATTTATAGAAAAGCAGACAATACTTCTGGATGGCTCCACAGTGCAGGCTGAGAGGCACCCAATGTGTAAAGCCAGTGCTTGCACCGAACTTAGCATTTCATCTCACACAAATGGAGATTCTTACGGGAGAGTTAGTTTTAGCTCAGAATTCACCACCACAGGGATAATGAGAGGGATTGAACAGAGAGGATGATAAGGAGAGCAAATATTTAACACATAAGTGTGTTAGTAAACATTGGTTTGTAACCTTATGAAACTGTAACTCTGCACCATTTGACAGAAAAGGAAACCATAGCCCAGCCAGGTAAAGGAAATGAACAGATCAAAGTTGACTCCTGATTTTAAATTTAGACACTCTGAGTCCCAAATCCACAGTTCTATGGAGTCCTACACACTTCCCATCATCAGTTTTGAAGAGATAGAATCTCATTAAACAAACAGCAGACATTCATGAAATTGAAGCCAATTAGCTACCTGAATGCAAGGCACTGGTGTTAGTAGCTTCCCAGAGGAAGGAGCCATCTTACAGCATTCTGGGGCTATTTTAGCTTGGCTGTGCCATTGACTCTTGTGGAGGTATTTCTGTGAAAGGACTATGTTGCTGAGCATAGGAGAGAACTGGGCAGTAGACAGAAACCAGGCAGAGAGAAATGCAAAACTTCTTGTTTTGGAAAGTTTTCTGTGGTAAAGTTCTATGTTCTCCATTTCTAAAATAAAAGTAAGATTAAATAATATTAAAAAAGCAATTATCTGCTAATGACTTTGTGTCCATGTAGTCTAATGTTTTCCTAGTCATCTTTCCTTTATCTGCTCTATTACTATTTTCTTTTCCCAACACACTCTCTCTCTCTCCTCACTCTTTTTACAGATGTGTAACAATGCCTTCATAGACTTTAAACAGGTTTAAAGTTTTAATTTTTTAAATTTTTAAAGTTTTAGTTTTAGGTTAATTTGTTTAATGGCCACATTTTCTCTTTCTCTCTTCTCTCCCTCTCTCCCTTTTTTGATACTGAAAGGTTTCCAAAGTCCAACGATATTATTGTAGACATTGTTCCATTGTAATTCAAATCCCAACTTTGTGGATATGTTCCTTGGCAGCTTTGTTAGTTCAAGGACTTCCTGGAGTCCAGGGATTAAATGTGAAACACAGCTGACAGAGACATAAGTGTCGCCTTCTTGTTTTTGAAAAGCTGAGGGAGTTAAATCTTTCAAAGAGATTCTGCAAAACAAGCCATCTGAAGAGATGGGAGGAAACCAGTGCATGGACTTTCATATGCACATTGTTAGGTGGTTAGTATGGCTTTTAGTGTGAGCTAATATAATGAGCAACAGATTTGATGCCTAAGAGGGAAAGGAGGACAATGAAAGAAAGATGGAGTATTACAACCAATCATAAATGACATGTTAAAGCTATCCCTCTGGAATATGTTAAGTCTTGGAAGACATAGTTTCAGGAAATGGATTCACCCATCGTAAATCGCCCTAGGACATCCTTACAAAGGTGCATTTTCCAAGAACAAATGGAAAAGAATATCCATTCTGGTGGCATTTCTTTTCAATGATGTCAGGGTAATTTCTGCCTCTGGGAAAGTGGAACTGGATTATTAACAGTTGATGCTACACAATGTGTATAAGTGGGTAAGCATTCACTGCATCCTCTTCTGTCTAGCTACCTTACCAAGCCCATGCCTCTACTGTGCGGTAGTTAGTTAAACACAATGACCTTGCTTTGCTCTTTCCAAAGGTAAGAAATGTTCCAAATACAAATACAACTTTCCCATGTTTCATAATAAAAATACTGTTGCCTCTTAAAGGAACAGTGCAAATTCTAAATCTCAGATCAGTGTGTCAGAAACATATTGTGTTTAAATGTTTCCTCCCTCCCTCCTTCCCTCCCTCCCTCCCTTCCTTCTTCCCTCCTTCCCTCCCTCCCTCCCTCCCTCCCTTTCATTGTTCTTTCTTTATGTTTTTGAGAAAGAGTCTCATTATCTGTCCCTCGCTGTCCTGAAACTTCCTGTGTAGACCAGGCTAGTCTTGAACTCACAGAAATCTGCCCTGCCTCTGCTTCCAGAGTGCTGACATTAAAGGCGTGTACCACCACACTAGCCAATTATTTTTTATTAATTTGAGTCTTTTGTGTGTGCATGATGTTATTGTCATGTTTCTTCCTCAATGGTGACCCATTTTCTTTATTGAGAAAGGATCTCCCACTGAGTCTGAAGATCATTGATTTGGCTGAGCTGATTGGCTAAACAGCTCTTCCTCACTCTAGCATTGGGGCTACAGATGTGTACCAACATGCTTGATTTCTTTTTTTTTTTTTTACCAGTGGGTTCTGGGAATCCAAATTCAGGTCCTTTTGCTTGTTTAGCAGGCACTTAACTGATTAAACCATATCCACTGCTCCCTATCATAATTTTTATTTTTAATCATTGGATACTTAAGGCAGGCATTATCTCTGTGATAAGTAATGAAAGTATTTGGCAAGGTTGTGCCAGTGTAATTCTCTGAGTGGCAGAGAGAGTGTTAGATACTACAGCTTCTGGTGCTCAGGCAGCATTTCATCTTCACATTCACTTGGGAGAAATTTCACTTTTGATAACAGTTTCCTAAGTAAGACAGTGAGGCTCAATAAAGAATGGAAAGATACAATTTCCACCATCAAATTCTGAAGACAAATCACAGGCAGCTTCTTCAGTTATCATGCAAAGATTTGCCCGTCCATGGCAGGTTGTGCTGAAGGGTACTCCACACTTACCAAATCTATAGTTTTAAACTGTCTTTCTCTTGATTGTGTTCTGCTAGGTTCTGACCCGCAAATGCTTATAACGCACAATACCAGAAAATTTAAGCTATTGAGTATTTTAAACCACTTAAAAATATTCTATAGGTTGAGGATATGGCTATATGGGTAAGAGTGTTATATATCCAAGTATAAGAACTGAATTCAAATCTATACAATCCACATAAAAATTCAACCTACACACATACCTCTAATGCTTAGTGCTGTGGACAGCAGAGTTAGCTTGGCTTGGGCCTCCTGACTAACAGCACACTCCTAAGAATAATAAGAGAGTCAGTATTGTTGGAATAAGGCAAAGAATAATTACAACAGGAAACAGTTCCCACTTGTGTGCACATGACCTCAGGAACCACATGTTTATACCACACATCCACACAGACATAAATACCCTTCTTCTCTTTACCAACTTAGTATCTAGTGTGTTAGTTACATTTTCTGTTACTGTGATAATATACCCCGACAACAACTGCTTAAGGGAGAAAGGTTCATTTTGATTCCTAGTTCAAGAACAAAGTCTACGATGGTGAGAGGTCATGGCAGCAACATTTAGTTATCCAATAATATTGTATCTGCAGTCAGGAAGCAAGGAACAATTATTAATTTGCTGTTTTCTTTTATTTTAGTCCAGGGTACAAGATCTGGAACAGTGCTGTGCACAGATAAAGTTGACTTTTGCACCTAAACAACTAATTCTAGTAAATCTCTTATTGGCATGTCCAGAGGCCTGTCTCCTGGGTAACTCTAGATCTTCATAAATTGACAACATGAATCATGACACCTAGGTTCTGGTACTCTAGTTGTGATATACGATGTAACATCTAAAATGTTCAGACTGAGCCTCTGCCCATGGCTGCTTTAATTCTCAGTGAAGTCAGCCAATTACAAGAGTGACTAAGATGAAATGAAACAGGTGATCACGGCAACGGTACAGGGGCCAGAAAGAGCTCTCAACTAAGTTTGATTTCCAGGGAACCATCTATCAATGTAAATGTTTCTATTTTATACTAAAGTAAAGAAATTTGACAAGCCAGGGATCAAAAGTGAAGGGGTGTCTGTGCTTTACAGAATGCGAGTAGCTATGTGAATGTTAGAGACCCTTTATGGCCTGCCAACATCACCATATATCTGAGCAGTGACTGCAAGAGGTATGACACCATTTTCTAGAAAGATCATGATGTATCTTCCACACTGAGCTCACAATCTTGGATTCTTTTATGACACATAGAAATATAGATTATTTTCTATTCTGTTTCAAGTCTAATATGATAATCTAAACTTCGATACAATTGCTAATAACGACCAAGCATTATCTGTGCAACTGCTTTTCCAAGTACTTTATATAATTATTTATTAATTTTGCCCCTGTACTCTTCTCAGGGATGGGTGAGTATTTCTTTTCTCATACGTTGAAAGATAAAGTTGTCACATAGTCCTGATATAAGAGTTGATATCTGATGAAGGAGAGAGAATCATTTTTCCTTGGGAATATGGTCACTGTTAGGCTACCCATGCTCCACTGGGTGGTTCCCCTAAATCATTAACCCTGTACATGCACATACGGGAGAAGCACATATTGTAGGGCACTCAGGGAGAACTAAAGAGGGTGGAGTTGGTAAACCCATATGACCAAAACTCATGAATATACATATAGAGGTCTCAAAGAATAAAGTAAAATATATTGTTATTTTTAAAAAGATACCATGCCATAAGGCATATGGAACTGAAGTTTGGGCCCACGTAATCTGTTTCTGAAGTGTTCGCTCATAGACATTCTAGAACTCACTATATTATCTAGTTCTTAAGTTTTGCAGTTTCACCTAAGATATCTCCCCTCCCACAAGACAATATGTCCATATGAACTGTAAAAGCTGGAGTCTTACCCCCATGCTTCAGAATCCTCATACTTAACTAATCTAACTAAATTCACCACGAAGAGAACGTTTCTAACTCCTGTGAATAATTCACTTACATTGTAAATCCACTTTGAAATTTTGTTTTTCGTGTGTGAAACAAAGGTGATGATTTCTTGTTATTAAGCAAGGTGATTTAAGAGAAGGTGGCATATGCATAATCTCAATGTGACATGTGAATGTGAGCCTGGCACTGGATAGTCAGTCATATGTGACACTCCTAAGAGAAGACAATTGAATTTGCAGTGGGGTAAATTGTTATGGAGTGGAGGACAGAAGACGTCTTCTTGGACTTATCATTTAGCTTTAAGAATGGTAGCATGAATAGTAAAAACCCAGAGACAGATATTGGGGTTCAGCCTGAAGATCAGAAAAGTAAAGTGGCCAGTCCCTGGCTCTTACCTGAACCTCAGACCAAAATGATGATCTTGTCTCCACAAATCCTCAGAATGAGACTGAGCTGAGCGTAGTCTCCTCCCATTGTATACTCCTCTCTAGTGCTGGGATTGAAGGCACGCACTCCTACTGCCCGGCCTCTATGGCTAACTAGTGTGGCTGCTGGGATTAGAGGTGCGTGCCACCACTGCCTGGTCTGTATGGCTGACCAGTCTGGATGTTTTACTCTCTGATCTTCAGGCAAGTTTTATTTGTTAAAATACAAATGAAATATCACTACAAAGAATGTTAGGAATTTATTGATAATATATTTGCTCATTGGATAAATTTGCTTTGAAATAATATATTCTCAGTGTCACTAGGGCACAGTGGTAAACCTGAGTGTCGCTGAGTACACTTTCAATTTTATAGAAGAATTAGCCACCAGATAAACGCAGATTTGAGCAATATGTTAAGCATGCTAAGTGAAATACTGAGAATTGAGTATTATACAAAAATAAGGAGACTCCACCTAGCCTACACATTTATGAGAAAATTCACAGTAAAGGTAGTATCTACAGATAATTGAAGAATAATGGTTAGTATGACTTTAGTAATCAGAAGGATAAAACTCTAATCTTTTCCTCTGCAAAGATACAGTAACGATATAAATTACAAAACTATCATAATTTCTTCTTAATTTTTCCATAGGAAATATTATGAACCTGAATTCTCCAGAGGAGCAGAACAAATAGAATGAATATACTTTAAAAGGGACTTCATTATGGCTTACATAATAAGGCATGCGGAGTTCAACAATGGCTATTTCACAAAGGAGAGACTGAGAATGCAGAAGCTTCTCAGTCTACCAGGTTGGGTGTTTCAGCACTTGCAATTCAGTGCTGAAGGCCTGGAAGTTCTCTGAGGAGCTGACAGTCTTCATCCTACTCTGGCACCATGAAGAAACTGAGTTTACTGTGGACAAAAATGGAGTAGTGCAGCAATAGCACAGATGGATGTGTTTGCCAGAGTGAAGTGAAGCAGGCAACTTTTCCATCTTCTTTCTTCTTTTTCCCTTGGCTATCACCAAAAGGTCCTGTTCATGCTTGCAGTGCGTTTTCCCAAGTCAAATAATTAGATCAAGAAAATCCCTCACAGGAGCTCCAAGTGGTTTATGCTTGCTTTGTTCCAGATCCAGGTAAGTAAACACTCAAAATTAACCACCCCAGCCATATTCACAAATTCTATTACCTTGACCTCTATAATAGTGATCAGATTCAGTATGTAACTGTTTAGCCACTGACTGTCATGCTGTGGATGACTATTGTTTTATTTGTTACCAGTAGCCATTACAAAGTCATTTTAACTGCGGAATGGGTATGTAAAATACAACACAGAGAAAATTTTTCCAAATTATCCTTAAAAAAACCGTTGCTGGACATACGATGGAAAGATATTTCTTTTTAAAGCTAGAATTATTCCATCCAAATATTCCTTCAGAGAGTTTATAGTCCAATGAAGGACCCTAAAACAACACATGCATTTAATTTATTATAAGAAATACTATTCAGAAACACATGCAAAGAATTAGAACAGAGATTAAATCCTACCTCTTATTTTAGAAATTATAGGGATTCTGGTATTGTGTTGTACATCCAAAAATGATGTTATATTCTTAAAAATGCATACTTATCTACAAGTGGCTCCTTTCATATTAATAAGAAGTATTTTGATCAAGTTCTCATTTCTCTTTTTCTTTCCCATAGATCATTCTTCTTGATGTATCCTAAATATATCTTATGGAAAAGTATCCTCATGTTTCTCCCAAAATATCAAGTATATTTAGTGTCTGCATTTAGTTTATACCTGGAATTTTAAACTCTCCATTTGTAGCCCAGCTTTATTTTTCATTGAAACTGGGCATTCATCTCATCCCCCTCAAAAGAGTGTCTTTGTATACATTATCACAGGGCTTCCCTGATTACCACTCTCCTCTGTTGGAGTAAGACTAGCTGTTTCATCCACATTTTTAAGGGATGGTTTGGGTATGATGTGGAGACCAATGATTTTCAAAGTTTGGGCACTGAGCAAAAACAAATTTTTGTTTCATTAGTGCCTCATGACCTGATCTCAATTCTAATTTGTTTCAATGTGTCACTGTGATTAGCATTGAAGTCACTAGTGAGACCCTTGCTAATAGTGTAGATATGGAGGGGTGGAAATAAGAGAATTGTACTCACACTAGATGCTCTAACCTGAAAGGTGAACATGACACTGTACTTACAACTGATTGGCTGACATTAGCCTCAGAACTCCTCCTGACCACATAATACAGATTGACAATGAGGGCTGACTGAGAAGCCAAGGACAGTAGCACTGGGTTTTGATCCTACTGCATGTACTGGCTTTGTGGGAGCCTAGCCTGTTTGGATGCTCACCTTCCTAGACCTGGATGGAGGGGGGAGGACCTTGGACTTGTCACAGGGCAAGAAACCCTGACTGCTCTTAGGACTGGAGAGGGAGGGGAAGAAGGAGTGTGAGGAGTGGGAGGAAAATGGGAGGAGGTGGAGATTTTTAATAAATAAATAAATAAAAGATAAGGAAAAAAAGAAGTATACATATTACCATGTGCCCAGGAGGCAGTTACACACTGGAGCTTTCTTGGTAGCTTTGACAATGCTTGATGACCTATCTGGCTCTGGTCAAGTGGCCTAACTGCTAAGCTGCTTTGTGTCTCACTGTCTTTTATAGAAGGTGAAGATCTCTTGTTCTCCAGCATCTAGTGGCAAACAATGATTGACTATATAACTCACCTAACAGATCTAATTTGCTGGTACACTTTGTCCTCAATTGTGTGATGAGTGTGTCTGGTTTCCCCCTAAGAATGAAGCTGGTTCGGTTGAATTGAGCGACTGTAGCATTAAACACAGTGGTTTATGGTACAAGCTGTCAACAGAGCCAACAAATGCAATTTTGCTCTATGAACTTTTTCATTAAGGGAAGAAAGAAAAATTTGAAGGAGTCTGTGGTAAGTCGTCAGGACTGCCAGTTACAAACATATGTTTTTGTCTCAGGGAAAAAAAGAGTATCACAAAAATGTCCCTTATAATTCAATATTTTGAAAGAACATTTTATTCAGCCTATTCTTCTCGATGGAGTAGCTCTGTATGAATCAATGAAGGGTGCTGAGTTCTATGGATTTGGTAATCATGTTCCAATTTCTTCTCAGTCATTTTTAATCGACACTTTAGTTGCCTCCATTGCTAAAGAACAGATTTATGCACTGTTTGTTGTCCGATCAATGAGCATTGCAAGCAATAAGGGAAGAGAGTTACAAAGCTCTCTGTTATTTTTCCTAAGATATAAAAGTCAGTCAGTGTCTAGTGAGAGCTGAGTAAATTATTTATTTTAATATTGTTGATTTAAGCCATGTAAAGAGTTAGCCTTGCTGACCTAGAGTAATAGTGGCATCGTCAGCTATTTGCCTCTTCTCAGAACTTCCTGCAGTTATTCAGGCTTTTGTTTTTGTGTCACCTCTTTAATAATTCTATATGTACAATAAATAGACAAGCTCGTAGGTAACAGTGTGAGTTAAGATGTTCTTAAGCTTACTTTGTGATTTTTTTACGTCCATAGCCTAAAATGTATGACTATTTTAATTCAGAATTGAAATTGCATTGTATTTCAAGAAATCTATTCAATAATGAACTTTAAGTTAAAATATAATACTTTATAGACTAACACGTATTCAGCTATCTTTGCCTTTTCTAGGAAAACGGTTTCAACTTCAGGTGAAACGACTGAATTCTAATATTACTATATAGGAATGATATCTAATTGACCTTATCCCTGACCCAAAAATTGAATTACCCAGAATATAGGCAAATGGGAAAAAAATATGTGTTATGAGGCTTACTTCACTAGCCACAGTCAGAATTTAGGAATAAATTCCTGAAAAAAGGAACAATCAGAGCGTTGAAGAAAATTGACAATTGCAAGACATTATTATGGGACCAGTTTGTTAAGACACCCCCTGTAAACCACTTACTGATGGCTTTAGTTTCGCTAAGTCAGGCCATCACATTTCTGACACACTACTATATGATGGGATCAGCCTCTTCCACTGTCTCTTCATTGGGAGTCATTAGAGATGCAAAACGGGTCTGAAAATACAACTTCCACAGTGCCCTTCCTGAGTTCATTTCAACTTCCTGGTTCCATGTTCTAATAAAGAACGTAATAAAAGACCTTTTCCCACCATTGAAGCACAAGTTTACTTGGGAGAATCTAAGCATGTGGAATAGGAGTCCTGAGAATTATTTAACTGTGAATACTTCCTTGCCATGATATAGACTTAAAAAATACTTGTCCTTCAAAAGACAGGTTTTACATTTTCATAGATAGCTTGAGCCATTGCACAAATAGTAAAATCCCAGAGACAGATATTGGGGTTCAACCTAAAATCAGAAAAGCAAAGTAGTCAAGCCATTAGAGAGTTCTTACCTCTACAAAAGCTCAGACAAAGGAGCAGCCCTGTCCTCAATGTGACTGTAGACTGCAATGGTCTTCACCATACCTCAGACTGCAATGAGCTCTTGTTTCCTCTTGCCTTATATACCTCTCTCTGCCCAGTCATATCATTCATTTCTCCACCTCCCTAGTGCTGGGATTAAAGGCCTGTGACTCCCCAGTGTCGGAGGCACCTTTGTATGAGTTCTATTTCTCTTTTAGACAGATTCAATCTCGTGAAGTTTAGTGTGGCCTTAAACCCTGGGTTTAAAGTTGTGTGTCAGCACTCCCTAGCCTCTAGTGGCTAACTTTGTACTCTGATCTTCAGACGAACTTTATTAAAACACAAATAAGATATCACTATATTGAGCCACATAACTTAATTGTCATTTGTCACACAACTGGTAAGTGCCAAACTATTGTTTGTTTCCAAACAATTTACCTTGATGGCCAGTAAGCAGGGCTTCCATGCTATATCCTTTTCTTCAAATTGCTAGTGGACATAAGGTGCCTATGCTAGAAAGAAATTCTTCTCTCTTCACTTTCTAATTCTTAATGGCCATGTCTTTTTTAAAATATTTTTAATTTTATTCTTATTGAAAATTTCCACCTCCTCCCCTCCTCCCACTTCCCTTTCCACCCCTCTCCCCCTCCCTCTCCAGTCCAATGAACAGACAAGGTTCCCTACCCTATGGGAAGTTCAAGGTCCTCCCCGCTCCCCCCAGGTCCAGGAAGGTGAGCATCCAAACAGACTAGGCTCCCACAAAGCCCGTCCATGCAGTAGACTCAAAACCCAGGGTCATTGTCCTTGGCTTCTCAGTCAGTCTCCACCATCAGCCACATTCAGAGAGTCCGGTTTGATCACATGCTCCATCAGTTCCAGTCCAATTGGCCTTGGTGATCTCCCATTAGATCAGTCCTACCATCTCAGTGGGTGGACACACCCTTCGCGGTCCTGACTTCCTTGCTCATGTTCTCCCTCCTTCTGCTCCTCATTTGGACCTTGGAAGCTCGGTCCAGTGCTCCAATGTGGGCCATGCTTTCAGCACATACAGAAAATAAAGTAGTAACATGTTTCTGTATTTATTGTAGCTTTCATAATTTCAACTTGCAAATTTGCTTTGAAAGCCCTGGTGTTTAAATATTAATCAAAACCATGGAGCCTTCCAAGCAAGTGCTGTCAGAGAACAATCAACATTAGTTAGCATTTTACTTGCTGACAAGTAAAAAATGAGATTATAGTAGCTTTCCTTCTTCCTGGAAATATGTTGGTCTCTAAGATTATCATAAGATTCAAAGGAAAATGTTAGCACTCAACTTTAAAGTATAGTTACTTAAAAATAAACAAATAAGTGTAATAGAAATTTTCTTCTTTTTTAAAGATTTATAAAAACATAGTCGTTTAACTATAAAATTTTGTAATTGTTTTCAAATATAATCTCTCTCATGTCTAGGTAAATGTACTTAGTGGATACATATGAGTGTGTTGATCTTCTGAGGATTGTGTCATCATTTTATATGATCATCAATATATTACAAAATAAATAATGATACCAAAGCCACTATGGCACACTTAAATCTTTTATAATTTGCAAAGAAAGCTTTCAAATACACAAAAATGCATAGATTCTGTTTATTCTCCAGAAAAATAACAGGATTTATAGGCACATCATTTCATTGCTCAACTTATTAGAGTAGTCAGTATTTTTCATAAATGTCTTATGAAGGCTTTGGCTTTCTTTCTTTCATTATAGACATAATGACTTACTTGGTGAAATTGGGATGTTTAGAATAATATTCAAAAACAGCTGCTTTATAAACATGTGGCAAGGTGCTTTTTATAAATGTGGAAGAACGTAAAATGAATATCTTTTAATATTCAGGTTATGTTTTGTGACTATGTGTATGAATTCATTAATGCAGCCCACCATAGCATAAACACAGACGTCACAGCTTCAGTAACAGACATTTACTGACTCACAGTTTCCAAGGCTAGAAGTCAAAGACCAAGAAGCCAGTATGACAGGACCTGGTAAATGCTCTCTCCATATCTTGTTTGAAGCCATTTTGTAGCACTATTTCTTGACCTTTCTTTCAAGCATATGTAGTATGGTGTCTCTTCTTCTTCTCCTATGGATCTTACGTTTATTGTTTAATTAGATCCCAAGCACTACATTAAATATCTTATCTTTAAATACAGGCAAATTGAGATTATGAGTTTCAACATATAAATATTAAAATCCAATCCATTGTAAGGTAGAAAATCACTTACAATGGTTCTAGAAAAAACCGATTTCTTGTGTTTTAAACAATTACCATTAAATTGTTCTGCAGAGTGCATGATCATCCTCTGATTTCCATTTTTTTTTTTTTTTGGTTTTTCGAGACAGGGTTTCTCTGTGGCTTTGGAGCCTGTCTTGGAACTAGCTCTGTAAACCAGGCTGGTCTCGAACTCACAGAGATCCGCCTGCCTCTGCCTCCCGAGTGCTGGGATTAAAGGCATCTCTGATTTCCATTTTAAAGAGTCAACTTGAGCTGCTGCTTAAAGCATCCTTTTTGGCATCCTTTGCTTCTGCCTGCCTTGAATCTCCAGAATCTTCCACTGGGTCTTCTGTGGGTATTGTGTTTGTTTTTGCCTCTGGGATTGTAGGGAACTTAACTACTACTCAACATCAGAGACTAAGGAATTTAGAAGTAAAGTCAAGGGAGAGTAGCTAGCAACTCGCCTGGGCATGCAGTCAGCTTCAAGCATGTGAAGAATGCTGCTGGATGGTATGGCCCTCACTGGAAAAGTTCGAGTAATACACATCAGTCCTCAATTTAGGTAAGTGTGAAATTCCTAAGGTCTTAAACACAACAGAACAATGTCTCATTCTAACTAATTGAGCCTCGTAATTATAAAAATAAGACTTGTATGATGATGACATTTTAAATTAAGAGCGAAGTGTCTGCAACCAGAAAGTGGTAATGACTTCTTCACATCATGTGAAATAGCCAATTTGTCTGTGGAGACACAGCTCCCAAGCTTAGATTCACTTTTTTTTTCCCCTGAAGAGAGCGTCTGGCTGGTAATGATACCCATTTGTTATTTCATGTAATGTTAACAGCTCATCACATACAATCAACAGTGAGCTAATTTTCTGAATGTCTGCTAAGAAATACTGAATTATAACTCATGCTTAGGTAATGTTCTTTAGAAAGACTTCACTTTACTTCCCAATATTCTGGCAATAATAATCTGAACAATTCCCCAAATCCTTATGTACTTGAATAAAACCTTATGAACCTATCACTTTATTTTATATGGATGAAGACACCATTTTTAAGTATTATCATAATCTAATGGTGAGTTAGATAAAACATTAACTATATAATATCTTTTGCCAATTATAATTTTATAAATGTGAAAAAATGCTATATTAAAACCAAATGCCTTTGGTAAACATTATAATGGTGAATTTATACAGTAGCATGCATTAGAAAGAGACAAATCTTACTGCTTGGAAGTCCTATTAATGCCAAGATAATGCTGGAATGTTCTTATTAGTTTCTTTAAAATATGGGCTCTCTATTCTTATTTTCTTTTTCCACACCAAAGAGACTAAAAAGAGCAGAGACTAGACACTAGAACCACCAACTCCTGGCATATTTCAGGCAGCAGAGATTCTTAGGTCTTCCCTGGAAACAACCTGTAAGAATGCATGAGCTGCAGGGGAACAGAGAGGGAGAACAGCGAAAGCGATATCTTGACAGAAGGACTCCTTACAGTGTTGGGAAGAAACCTGATGCTAGGAAAACTCCCAGGATTCTGTAAGGATGACGGTAGCTAAGACTCCTAGCTGTACTGGAGAGGGTGCCTGAACTGACTTTCCCCTGTAATCTGATTAATGATCACCTAATTGTCACCATATTCCATCATAACTGATGGAAGCAGATGCAGAAATCCACAACTAAGCAATGGGCCAAGTTCCAGAGTTCAGGAAAGAGCTAGAAGGGTTTATATTAGCAAAGAAGTCAAGTTCATGATGGGGAATCCCACAGAGACAGCTCACTTGAGCTAGTAGGAGCTCACTGACTCCAGACTGATAGCTGGGAAGCCCATATAGTCCTGAGCTAGGCCCTCTGAATGTGGCTGACAGTTTTGTGGCTCGAGCAGTCTGTGGGGCCCCTAGCTGTGGAACCAGTATTTATTCCTAGTTGCATGCATTGGCTTTTTGGAGCCCATTCCCTATGGAGGGATACCTTGCTCAGCCTGCATACAGAAGGAATAGGCTTGGTCCTGCCTCAACTTGATCTGTCAAACTTTGTAGACTCCCCATGGGAGGCTTTACCCTTTCTGAGGAGTGAATTGAGGGTTTTGGGGGAGGAAGATGAGAGGCAGCAGGAGGGAGGAAGAGGGAACAGTGGTTGGTATGGAAAATGAAAATAAAATTAAATAAAAAATTTAAAAAATAAGTAAAAAACACAAGTTGGGCATAGAGGAGAATCTGTGTGTGAAGAAACAAAAGCAAATCCCTGTGTGATTCTAGCCATGGGTGGTTTTGTCTCTCACTGTGGAGTCCTAGATATTATTGTTGGCTCAAGCCCAGTATATACTGGGAGCTTCTGTTGGTGATGAGCTCTCTGGTATCTTGTCCCACTTAGCGGTATACCTAATAATTTGGTCTTTGTTTCAGACTCTGCCTTTCCAGAAAAGCACATTCATCTTTTTAGTATTTGGAGTCAGCACTGATGATACACAATAGACAGAAATAATGTCTATTTTTCATGGGAAGGGAGAGAAGATCATGTAATAAGAGTGTCTGGTTTTAGAATGTCATCACCCCTTTACCTACCCATTGGCAGTTTTTCGGTAGTGACTCAGTTGTCTGACTCTACCTTTCAGACAGATGTAGAGAGCTGGAGCTAGACTTGGCTTGAAGGCTTATTTATTCTTAGGCTTGTCTGAATGAGCTGGATCCCATTAATATACAGAAAAAACAAATACCAATGACTGAGTCAAGCAAATTCTACCTTCTGCATTTGAAACTTCACTCCTTGATTCTTCTGAAGGTTATACAGGCATATCCACATACACCTCTCCTCAATATTTCCTCTTAGAAACCACGAGTCTTTATTCTGTTGGTGTACGAAATGGCTGAATTGTGACAAGTGTCAAACTTGTTTTTAATTGCTGAACTTTCGTACTTGATATATAGATGAACAACTAGAGGTTTAGCTAAGATAAAGGTTTTCTTCTAGTCAAGCATTTCCTCAAAAATGCTGTTTTTCCAGGAGTCTAGACTTAACACCATTGGCCTATTTCTTGTGAAATTCAAACTTAGTTTTAATTTTTGAGTTTTGATATTTTGATTTTATTCTTCAGGAACTTACAAGAATATTGATGATCCATAGCGACAGCAAATGGTCATTGTCAACTTGAATGGATTAGAATAAACAAAGAAGCACACCTCTAAGTTTATCTATGATGGTGATTTTGTCAAGGTTTAACTGAGGGTCGGATACGTACTCTAATTGTGAATGCTGCTGGGTATTAGAGTGAACGGAAATAAGAAAACAACCAGCTTTCACCTGTCTCTGCTTCTTGACTGCACATGCATTGTGATCTTCTATTTCCAGGCACTGCCTCAATGATTTCATTGCTATTATGGAATACACCCTCATATTATGAGCCAAAATAAGTCTTCCCTTCCTTAATTTGTCTTTTTAATTTGTCACAAAGTGAGAAAAGTAACTAACATAGCCACCATAGAACAAGTACAATGAATACAGATCCAGTGTTGAAACTGAGACAGACACATGCTGAAAACAAGAGAAATGATTGTCATCTGGAATCTTTGATGCAATCCTGAGAACACTTATCTTAATTTCAAGAGCAAGAAATTTCCATGGCATTACTGTTTGCTTAAAGCAATAATTCATTATCTCTCTGCCTGCAATAATAGATTCCTTTTAGGATAAGTTATAAAGGCAGCACAATGACAACAGGAATTAAAATTAAAACATAAAAATCCAAAAGCAAATCCATTTAATTTCTGAGGTGTAAGGAAACTGTGTTTCAGATTTTTATACAGTAGGATTTGTGGCAAGAGGCACTATGCTATTCATATAAAGTTGTTTACTGCAACACTTCCCAAGTATAGGTATTTTCAAATCTGATATAGAGAGGCACTGGTGATGGTGGAAACATTTGCAGTTTCTGTCAGTGAGAATTGAGGACAAGGGATACAGTCTGTGCCTCGTAGAGAATACTCCACAATATTTGATGGTTTGCCAATATGAAATAAGTGATGCATGGTGCCATTCTATTGCATTTTCTATAGGATGAAAACTCTGCTGGCATCTGTTTCCTGGGTTACCAATATTAACACACCAGCAATCAGATTTGTCTAATGAACAGTTGTCGTAGGATACAAAATGAGATGTGACACTTCATGAAAATACATTCATTGACATTAATCAGTTAGGATATTTGTTGGCACTGATTTTCCAAGTATTAAAGTAAGTGCTGTTCTTGTCTTATCCTACTACAGTTTCACATCCTCTCCTTGAGGATATGACTCTTACTGTCCCTTCTACTTATGAAAACATCTCACCCCTAACCTTAATCCAAATCATCTAATCAGCTCTTGGTGAGACTGAAAGTATATTTCATTCATCCTGAGGTAAATTCTTCTCCAGGTTAAAGGAGGAAAAATAATAAGTTAGTAGACTATCTAGGATTGGAGCATGGGCATGGCAAATTAAACTTTTTTAATTTGATTATCTACTGTCAGCTACAATTTATAAACATGTACACCTTACACATATTTTTTATTATCTGATGTATTAGTCAGAGTTCTATAAAGGAATATAGCTGATAGAATTAATACACACACATATATGTTTGTATGTATACATATATATTTATGTATATGCTATGCATTCATATATTACATAGGCATAAATATTTACATATATTGTGGGACATTTATTTACACTGTGTGAAGATGTGTCACTGTGATTTCTTTAATAAAATGTGGAATAACCAATAGCTAAGCAGAACTTTCTGGCAGAGACAGGAACTCCAGAAATAATCTAGGCTTGCAGATTTTGCCAGCAAGACAGACGGAGTTAGGACATACAGAAGAAAAGAGAGTTAAAGAATCATGTGGCAGAAGATAGATTAATATAAATTGGCTGAGAGAGAGAGAGAGAGAGAGAGAGAGAGAGAGAGAGAGAGAGAGAGGAGAGGAGAGGAGAGGAGAGGAAAGAAGAGAAGAGAAGAGAAGAGAAGAGAAGAGAAGAGAAGAGAAGAGAAGAGAAGAGAAGAGGAGAGAAGAGAAGAGAAATGGGATTTGTTAGAGTAACTAATAGATTTTGGTCCATCAATGTCTTTCTCCTGATAGGAAGGACAAGAATAGGGTAGCTATAGTTGCTAAATCTACAAGACTGGATGTTACTTTAGTGCCAATCTGGTGTTAGAGTTCTATGGGATTCTTAGATAGCTGTTGACCTTCATGCTGGTCTTCACTGGATCTTGGAATCCCAAAGTAGGTTCAAATACTATTGTGTCCCAGAATGAGGATAAATTCATTTGCTAGTGAAAGTGAGAGAAAGTAGGCAAGAAACAAAAGATTGTTTTTTCCATGTTATTTTATGTGGGCTGCTACCAGAAGGTACTGACCTGATTTAGGGTAACTCATACAATCTAAATGTATCCAGATTTCAAGTAGGACTCACGTCTCAAATGGTCTAATCAAGAAAGTCCATTACAAGCATACCTAATTACTTGGATTTCAGGTAATTTCAGATGTTGTCAAGTTGACAACCAAGGTCAGCTATCACATCGTTATAACGAATCTCTACTGAGATGTACTATTTTTATGTTATGCTTCTACAACATGGACAGTTGGGATTTCTTATTCTTCTTGTAAAATGAAACAAAGTCTCATTTTGTTCTACCAGAATAGAACAAAATGTCTTAAACTGAGTTGTCCTAATTAGTTTCATTACCAATATGATACAATATAGAGTCAAGTGAGAGGAAAGACTTTATCAAGACATTGCCTAGATCAGATTGATATGTACTCATGTCTATGGAAGTGTGTATGGAATATTAATTGATGCACAGAAACACAACATCAGAACAGTGGTACCCTCTCTAGGCAAGTTGTCTTGGACTATATAAGAAAGCTGACTAAGTAACAGAATGGATGTAGACTGTTGTGAGAACTCCGTCAGCCAAAATCCTTTTAGATGCCAGCTCATTTGGGGATGGTCTGAGGTACTATAAATACAGACAAAAGCATGCCTGGCCCGTTTTTAGCTCGATTGGATTCCCATCTTCAAGTGCCCATAGAGGACCACAGATCTCTACACTTACTGCGAGCTTTGTCCCCAAATAAATAAATCTTTGTTATACTTCATTCCAGACTATTGTGGACCTCTTTAATATGCCTACAAAAGATCATGATGGATATTTTATAAATAATAATTATACATATTTGTAAGTACTTATACATTCATAAATGTAAAATAATATAATTTATTGCTTAACATTCTGAAAATTGGGGAACCCAAGACAAAGTACCAGTAGAATTGCAGTGAATGATGAGGGCCTTCTGCTTGTTCAACGCTGTTTTGTAGTATCTTCATAGGATAGAGAGGCAGAGCAGTGGACAGAATACACACTACTGAGCATTTGGAAGTGCAAAGGTGTCTAGTATCATCCTTGTATCTCACTGCAAATTCATTAATCCAGCCTATGTGGATTTTGTTCTCATGACTCTGTCACCCTTTAAAATGCTCACTCTTAAAGGTATCGTAATGAATATTGCTCTAATAAACTTGTTTGGGGAGGGTGGCTTATTCAGACCACAGTATTTCAATGTGAGCCCTTTAGAACTTTGTTTTTTCACCTCTGAAGTATATCCACTCCTTTCTAATAACTCAGAAAATTGTTCTAGCAACAACTCTAAACATATGCTCAAAGTCTTATCTAGATGAGCGGTAGACTCAGAGTATAATTCATTCTGAGGCAAATGGTTCTTCAACTGGTCACTGTTAAAATCAAACAAGTTAATTTGCTTCTAAAATACAATGGTGAGGCAGGTGTAGATTGACATGTGGGTTCCCAAATAGAAAAATAGACAAGAAGAAATAAGAAACAGATAATGTGAAAATTCAAGAATTCAGCAGAGCAAAAAATTTAAACACTGAGTCTTGAGAATAATCCCCTTTTATCCATATCCTGCCTTTTGCAAATATGTAGACAGGCATGGTGTTCATAATATTATGAAAAACCCTACTACACCAAATTTGCTGGATACCTACATAGCAGTTTTTAGGGTTAGCATCTCAGGATAGGGTTTGTTGTAAGATTTATTGAGAATATTTTGTTCTTCCGGGGGTCCTTCCGGTCATCCTCTCAGATATAGAAGAAAGTAGCGATGACTCCATAGACCCTGTACTCTGTATAGCATTAGAATTAGTATTTCATACAAACTACCAAAGTTTATGTCCTCTGACTTTTAAAGAGATGAATTAAGAAATATTTGAGTTTGTTTGAGCTCCAGTTCAGAGCAACAAATACATTTTGGGTCTGAGTATGGGGGTCAGACACTTGAGAAGCAGTACATAATAAGGTTCATGGTCACTTTCAACTCTTACTTTGAAAGTACTTCAATCTTTCGGTGTTTGTTATGAGTAGGCTTTGAGAATCTCTGAAGTATTTTACAGTTTTTTCCCCTGTCTTGATGAATAGCATCAAGCATTCTTGTGTTTAAATAGTCTTGTAACAAATGCTGTCTTAGCCACATTCTAATACTTTTTCCTCTGAACAGGATTGAAAGTAAGGTTCTCAGGTGCAGAACTTTCTGTCTTTGAGTTAGTTATTTCTGTGTTTTACTATAAATATACAAAAAGGGTAATGCATCTACTTTAACATCTTGTTCATTAATTTCTACCAACACACCAATAAACATCTTATTTCACCTTTATCTACATTTTCATATTTCCTTTTTTTACTATAAATCATTTCAGGATGAATCCAAACCAGCCAAATTCTTTGTCTTCATTTAACAAGTGTGGTGTTTTCTCATGTACATGGCTTCTTATTTATTTATAAGAGTTGACCAGCATCAACTAAACCATCTACATTTTACCATCTTCTTGATCTTGACATAATTACTCTATAAGATTATTGAAGGCTTCAGAAGCTTTGCTATTCTTCTGAAGCCCAGGATCAGCTTCTATGCACTGCCCAGTGTCAAAAACATTTTAACATAGTTAGGCATTTACTTCAGTAACAACCCATGGCTTAGGAACAATTTTATTTTTTTAATATGTTGGTGCTACTAAAACAATAAACTCAGATTAAGTTTTAAGTAATAGCTATGTTCCCATAACTCTGTAGTCAAAGACAACCAAAATCAAGTCAGTCACTCACAGATTGTTGGGTGAGGGTCTGATCCCATCACATGGATTCTTATATAGGCTCAGTACAGAGGCCTAACAGATGTGTATTCTCATAGTGGAAGAACAAAATGGACAAGTTGCCTCCAAAATCTTTTATAAAGGCCTTAATATCCAGGGGCAGAGCTCTCAAGGTTAAATATCCATCTAAATGCTTATTAATACAAGAACATTGGAATAGAAGTTTTAATATGATTTAGGGGAAAGTTCTGGCAGATACCAAGGCCTCCAATTTGTTACTCTTGAAAGAAAAGGAACAATGCCTTGATTATGGTAGAAATGGGAGTCAAGGTGGAACTAGAAATAGGAATATTGTGCAGGTTAAAGGGCTTTAAAATAAAATCTCCTCCCAGTGATGACATATACAAACATGTGTTTAAAGGAAAAGTATATAACAAAATATGCAACATAATACACTTCCCAGTATATAAACCACACACAATGGCTTATAAGAAAGGTTAGAATAAACAGAATCTTCTAGATCAGATAAATGCAAGTTTAAATAACATGTAGACACTTTATAGCCATGTCCTAGTTCCCTTATGTGCAAAAGTATGATAAGAATGCTTTATTGTGTCTCTGAATAGGGTTATGGATGCTTGTGAACGTCTGTGTATACATTTATCAGTGAAATGCTGGACAGAGATATGAAAAGATGATAACTGTAAATAAATCTGTTATAATAGCACAATTGCTTTCTTTTCTCAGCTACGGCTAGTGTGCTGTTGGCCCCATGTCTCATTTTGACTTTCAGATCTCACCTATGTGCTCTGGCTTTGTTCACCTCTCTTGGGAGCTCAGTGATTTTTGTTTTCTTCATTTTCAGCTGGAAAGATTTATTAACATTCTTTTTATGGTTTTAGTATGGAAAAATCTGAATCAAAGTGTTCTTAAGGTCGACCAATTCAAGTTTCTGGCCTGTCCTTATTTCCTCTTAAATGGTACCACCTTTGACAGTGGCTATGAGAACAGGGTCCAATGCTTGTTTGCCTGTGGCTTATTGTCCCAGTAAACAGATTGTGCTGCTTTGCTCCTTTGATGCAGGAACTGGTAGATAAATATAGCTTGAGGAGGTGTTTCCATAGAAAGGAGTAAAATAAATGATTGTGCAAAGGAAATACTGACTGAAAATCCATGAGAATAATCAGTTTGGGTAATATCCTTCATGGTTCATAATGACGCCTGTCTCATTAGATATGTCTTAATAATTAAATAGGACAGCAGAGACATAGTGCTTAGCATAACACACAGTTTATATTAAATGCTACCAATTTACCAATTTTAATTTTCTCTGTTATAGAACCATTAGCTTTGCAAACAATAATGATCTGTGACAGACAAATTAATACATTTTTGTCTTCTGTGCCAGTTATTAAGCCATTGCATTTCTCAGCTTCAAACAACTCCTTTATTTTATTATTATTTTTTGCTTTATGATGATTTTTGGTAGACTACTTCTTCTTAGCTAGATCTCTTCTTTTCCTCTCGGACAACAGGGGTCCCTGTAAGGGACATGGAAGGCAGGAGGATGATGAGGAATGGGAATATTCTACATGTTCTTAGCAGTTTTCAACTGAACCTGAAATTGAAAGCATTTTATAGTTTTAATACACCACATAAAAAGTTTTAAAACCTCCTCACTTTTTTTTTAAACCAGCTAATAAAAGTTCAGTTCAATAAAGCCCATCCTCTGGGGCCCTCCACTACCAACACCCAACTGACAGCCTGCTACACCGAATCCTTAGACCAAATTCTCCAAGACATTCTGCAAACTTAGATAGGGGTATAACCTCAATACATTTGTTTTCTGAACTCCAAGGGTGATGGTGGTTTCTATTAGTAATTGCTTAGGAACAACCACTGGTGGATAATCCTCCTTTCCTCTTTTTTTTCCCCCTGAAAGACCCAGTTGACCATTGTTCCTCTGTTGTTTTAACCAGTGAACCTTTTTTCTTGTGACAATATCAAGGCTAATAAATGAACCCCTGTCTTACACATGATGCCATGTTAGCAAACACTACATAAACTGGTAAGTCCTTTGATCACGCATAGGTTGATTCTAAACTATACTCTGTCATATTATGAATGCCAGTACAGCTAAAAGTTATTTGTCAAATAATTATGTGTGCAAGGACCATCTTAAGACATGCAATATATACATTCTAGAAAACCTGATTTTGGTTCTGAGAAGCCATATCTGTTTCTCAATACAGCCTATAACTCCAGCTCCAGAGTGTCTGATATCAGCTTCTGGACTCCTTGGGGACCCAGGTACATATGCACATACATTCCGAGAGATACGCATATACAAATAAGCTTAAACATAAATCTTTTAAAAGAGAAGTAAATTGACACTTTTAGTTTGATTAAAGTAAGCTGAGAGTAGTCTGAACATTTTCACATAACTTTATCTATTTGAGATACAAATCTAATGTGGTAAATATTTAGAAAAATTTGAAATCTAAATCTAGTTGAAAATATATAGACTTGGTAAGGAAACCAAAACAGTAATATCAATTACTTTGGATTACAAAGGATTGTTACACTCTGGCAGAGACTATTCAATAAACAGTTTAAATGGGAAACAGAAAGTCTTTCTTGTATGATATCTGAGTTAAAATGTATAGGAGAATCTAATAAAATAAATTAAAATCACTGGACAGTATATACATAGCTTCATTGTACATTTCCTTTAGACAGGATTAGAAACGAAAAATGACTAACACACTGCATGTTATTGGGATGTTTGTGTTTACAAATTAAGTTAATTCTATAGCCACTTTACGGCAATCTTGTTTAAAATGCATGCGAGTATGCTGATGTTTGCTAGTGTTGATAAAATATCCGTTTAGGTTCATGCAATTTCCATCCTTTTATTTATGGACGTTTATCATGAAAGTAAAACAATAGTAAAAACTGTATAGTATCTAGTTTAAAGTATTGATTTTAAGCAATATTTCTTTCAAATGAAAGTACTTAATTAAATTACTATGGGTCTTTGATGATATGACTTTGTGGAATAGAATCTGCAGGAAAACAAAGAGCTTTGCCTTTAAAATATTCTAGAAGTATTCTGCCAAAATGGTAGGTGTTCTATGGCTAGTGGAAGAATTAAAAAGCAAACATTTCAGAACCTCATTTTCAGGTGAAAATGTCAGTGTAAACATTATTATTTACTCAGTCTGTGCTATGGATGGCCTGCAGCAGAGCTTCATTTGAAAGGTATTGACTTGAAAATCATTCTCATCCATCAGCATATAATTACGTTTGTATTTTTATCCTGTTCAAGTAAATAGACATTGTGATGCAAAGGAAATACTTTGAGCAAGGCAGCACTTTCCCAAGTAAGTCATATTTTAAAATACAAGAGGATACTAGTGCACACAATAAATAATAAATAAATAAATTTATATTTTTAGAAGCTGATTTTATTGATTAGATCTTTTTTAACAGATACCAACTTTAACTTAAGTGAAGACAAGTTGTAGGGGGAGAGAGAGATGTGGGATTCCCGTCTCTATGCTATAAATATGTTTTTTGTTTGTTTGTTTGTTTTACCATTGGTTGACAAAGAAGCTGCTTCAGCAATATTAGGACAGAATATAGCCAGGTTTGAAGAGATGTATAGAGAGAGTAGGTGGAGTGATGGAGTCAGGGAGACACTATGTAGGTCCTGAAAGAGAAGTACGTGCCAGAACATTTACCGGTAGGCCACATCCTCATGGTGATACACAGATTAATAGAAATGGGTTATTTCAAATGTAAGAGTTAGTTAATAAGAAGCCTGATCTATTGGTCAATCAGTGTTGTGTTGTAATTAATGTAGTTCCTGTGTGATTATTCATGCCTGGGCAGCCAGGAAATGAATGAACAGTCTGCAATTACATGTGTGTGTGTGTATTTGCACAAGCCTTTCTACATGTGTGTCAGCCTCAAGGTTTTTATGTACACGTGCTCTTGCAAGTCTTTGTGGATATATCCTGTTTATTTTTTGTTTCTAGTCTCCCAGATAAGTGTCAGGCACTTGTTTTTGAGTCTGTTGAGACTATAGAATAAAGCAAATATATAGGACCTGACTCTACCATGTATTAATCCAGTACTCTCTAATACCCCCTGCCTTTGAAAGTTTAAAGGTTTAATGAAAAGAAGGGAGCAATACTAAAAGAGATTTGTGCCTAAGGTAGAACTCCTTTCTGAAAGTCTTCCGATAATGAAACAAATTATAAGATGAATTCACTTAGTTTTGTATTTTTACGGGTTGCCCTTAACTGAGTTGTTCATCTTCCCAAGTTTCAACATGAAACGCTATATTTTGAGGACGCCAAACAACTCCCGAGTCTATGAATCCTACTTTGTACATTTTGCAACACAATAACCTATATATTTTCTAACTCTGTGAGTGGGAGAAACTTCTTTATTTGATCTTGCTCTATAAAATTCTATCTAGAAGCCCAATATACTCCTTTTCATCAAGTGGGTAAGCTGTTATGACAACATCCTTCTCAGAATCACACTAAAACTACAGAAGACAGTATTAACTCTTGACTCTCCATAGGTCTTCTTTTAGGAATTGAAGCAGGACCAAGAGAGCTGTGATAATGCATGTCTTAAGTACATGTATACAGAGCAATTTAGGTGGAGCCCAGCCAGAAACAGGCATAACCTTATGGGTTATTGTGAATTCTAGTCATTAGATGTAGCAAGATGTTGGAGATTATAAAGATTTTTTTTTAGTTTTAAGTGATTTTAAACACTCAAATTATAAACTGTCTTGTTAGTCCTAAAGCAAAGTAACCATTGAGACATTAAGATCATTTTTTTTTGCACCACCTCATCCCAAGAAATTCTCTTCTGACCCTGCCCAAGAGTCTATCTTGGGACAAGGGTGAGGGCTCAGTCAGTAAGGTACTTGCCCTGCAAGTCTGAACACCTAAATTCAATCCCCAATACCTATAAAAATATATGGCACTGTGACAAGTGCCCATAATCCCAAAAGTGAAAAGGCAGAAATTGGGCTATTACTGAAATTTGTTGGCCAATCCATATTCAGTAAGAAAATGTGTACTGAAAGCAAGGTAGGAGAAGTGGTTTGGGAAAATTTTTGATGTCTCCCTGTGACTTCCAACTTATACATACATGTTCACATGTACCTATATACACCTATGCATAAACTCAATAACAGTCATAC
The DNA here is from genome assembly GCF_037038515.1 of Microtus pennsylvanicus. Taxonomy (NCBI): domain Eukaryota; kingdom Metazoa; phylum Chordata; class Mammalia; order Rodentia; family Cricetidae; genus Microtus; species Microtus pennsylvanicus. The sequence continues at coordinate 21,913,091 of NC_134592.1, forward strand.
ACACACACACACACACACACACACACACACACACACACACACATTTGAGTAAAGGTATTTAAGACCTGAAAGCAGTAGGAGAAAGACATCATTCTAAGAAAATTCACGCAAGCACTAATTTATGGTAGAAGAAAATATACAACGCAATTTGTTGAAACTTGATGGAGATGATAGTTTCAAGGTTCCCCCCTCCATATCTTGATAGCCTAATGTTGATAAGGTAGTATATTAATTCATTATTATCTTACCTAGGAAAGTCTGTTGTGTAATGTCTTTGTTTCTATGGAATCAAAATATTCCCTCTTAGATGAAAGTGGGAAGTTTACAAGATCCATCAAACTCAAGAATCTTATAAGGCACATGAAATTTTTAAGACTCTTGAGGTCACTCCCTACAGCTTTCTAAGCATTAAACAATTGCTGGGTGGGAAGGAAGCTTCTAAAGAGTATCTTTATCCAAGATGGACAGAAACCTCTGGTCATGAAGCTTTCATGCAATATCAGCTACAAAGAGTTGGGATTTTGGGGGATTCAGCAGCCTTTAAGTCATCCGTGCTTCTGTAAGTAATCCTACACTCAAGACCCAATAGGAAAGCCCAATAAATACTCTGATCTTCACAATACACTACAGTGGATTTATTCTTTTCTACCTGATGCTGATGTAATATCTGGGGTAATAAATAATTTTCCATGTTGCCCCAGGAAAAAACATTTGAAAATTATGAAAAATCAATGTAGAAATTAACCTTAAAGTTTAAATTTTTTGCATCTTTTGTTATTTGTTTTCTTCATTTCTTTCATATTGAGACAAGGTCTTACAGCAATGTCCAAGGTTGCTTGAAAATTATGGTAGTCCTGATTGGAACTTCTGAGTTGTAGGATTATAGACATATGCCACTACGACTGATTCATGTAATTCCCTTTTATACTTTTTTAAGTTATGAATTCCTGAGAGCATATGAGATTCAGAGACAAGCGGGAATCAAAACTGTAGATCATTGCTAAACTCTTGAGAATATGGTACTTAAGAACTGTATTGGCAGAGTTTAGTTTTTTCCTCAAGTGTTTGATAATACTGCTTCAATTAATACTATTTACTCTATTGAAAATCACTTCATATTTCTGATCTCCAATACAGATAATTTATGAGAATTACACATCAGCATCATAATATCCAACAGTACTCTTTAATAAGGTCATAGATATTCACATTGAGGACCAATTTTTGACTATCCACCCTTATTAAAGTTGTGGCATTATATACAGAAACACAATTACTTCATTGTTACACCCTAGAGGCAATAGAGCCTAGGAGAATGAAGCCAATAATTGAGGCTGACTAAAGACTCATATAATAGCCAAATTTATTCATAGTATCAAACAAGTTATACTCTTAGGGTTAAGAAGAATCACATGAGTAGAGTGTATAATCCCAAGGACATGGTGTATGTGGAAAACATATTTTTTTCATACAGGAATGAAAACAAATAATAGTATATAATTATAAGGAAAAATCTGATGTAAACTCACTTGTATCTTCCTACACCCAGGAAGATCATGAAACCACAATTCAAAAAAAATTCTGTGTTTGGAAGAAATTGAGGTTACAAGACTTATCTTTCTTTGCTGGAGTTTTCTTACAAGCTCTCAAAATTCTGTTCACATGACTCTATTCTTGGACCATGTTGTGACACTTCATCGATATTCTACTTTGTTCTCTTTGGTTGTTTAAGGTGTTTTTTAATCTTTTTTTTAAATTTTATCAAATTCATGGCTTTGGGTCATAATTTTGCAGCAACATCATAGACAGTGAAGGGTCAAATTTTGTATAAAGTTTAAGGGTAATTTCTTGTGTGTGTGTGTGTGTGTGTGTGTGTGTGTGTGTGTCTTCCTCTACCACTCCCCTTTCCCTACTATCCTCTCACCCCCCATGCTTGTATACATGTGTGACTACATGTATGAAGCCTAGAGGACAGTTTCTGGTATCATATTCAAAAACCCTGCTTGTTTTTTTGAGTAAGAATCTCTCATTGGCCTGAACATAACCATTTGGTCTACACTGATTAGTCAATAAGCCCCAGGGATCCTCCTCTTTCTACCTTGCCAACACTGAGATTACAAGGACATGGTGAGAAGACATTTATAGCATTCTTTAAATAAATGTTTTTATTAATTCTTTGAGAATTTTATACATATATACAACATTTAATAGGAGTCCCGGGTGTTGAGCAGAGATCCTTACACTTGTGCAGCAAGTACATTACTGAGTGAGCTGTTTTTCCTTCACATGGATAATTTAAAGTAAGGACATTTGGTATTTTAGCTACCTGGAATAAATGAAAGGATATGAAATCCACTAGGGCAACTTATTATATCTAATATTCTGAGGCCATCGGAAGAAAAATTCATTCAGCATTCTCAAGAGAAGAAATCAGACAGAGAAACAAAATGAGAAATATGAGGTAGAGTTGGAGATGAAAATATAGCTGAGCCAATTGAGTGAGGAGAGGTAACACAGGCAATAGTTAACATTCTTTAGTATCCTTTCCACACCCCCCTCTCACCTTACTCCCTTACTTCTTCCCTTTTTCCTTTTTCTCTATTGTTTTTCCTTAAACATTTATTGAAAATAGTATCACAGTTATCAGAGTTGAGAATACACTAGGAGTCACAACACGATAAATACTACTTCTTTGATAGATTCTTCATTATAGTGTGTTAGTGCATATGGTGCACATATATAGAAACATACCATAAATAAAATTTTATAATCCATTGGCTGTACTTACTAATAGAATCTATGGAGGACTGAGAGAAGGAATGGGACCAGGAAGCCAGGAGATAGAGTTCTGAAGATAGTGGTTCTCATTACTATTTTTGGTGATGAGTTTTGTACTTCTTCCACTGTTTTTTTTTTTTAATTTTTCTTGCTATGTGTCTTTTTGTATTCTATTCTCTCTGCTCAGCAACATCTGTGTGCATGTGTTGTGTGTTCTGGTCATTTGTCTACTTGGCCTGAATCCACACAGTCTTTCAACTTAAGTGCCTATTATTAGTGCAGTTTAACTTTAGTGTGTCTTAGTGATGAGCCCTGAGAGACTTTGAGCAATTCTACTAGAGACTGCCCTATCACAGCATCTATCCCCAGAAAGATTTTCACTGAACGGATACCTTCTGCTTGCATATTTGTAGTGAATCAAGTAGATTTATCTCCAATTCCATAGGAAAAGGGCATAGTATACCCTACTGTGGACACATATCTTTTCTGTTCTGTAGAAAATTTAATACTCTGGAAAAGAAATTAAAAAAAAAACCTGCCAAGTTCCTTTTTTTCCAGTTTTTTGGGAAGATTTTTAAATATTAGCCTACTATATTTACTTGACTTTTTCTGCTCATCAATCACAAATAATTAAAGAAAAATCACTAAAACTCATTTTTAAAAATTATTTTTGTGATTATAATATCATATCAATGTCTATTTGATGTGGGATTCCCCTTTGTATGTTGTGAATAAGATTGGTTAATTAATAAAGAAAACTGGCTTTGCTTGATAGGGTAGAACAGAGATAGGTAGGGAAAACTAACCTGAATGCTGGGAAAAAGGAGGCAGAGTCATGAAGAAGCCATGTAGCCCCGCTGGAGACAGACAACAGAACTTTTCCTGGTAAGCCATGGCAACATGGTGATATACAGATCAGTAGAAATGGGTTAAATTAAGATATTAGAGTTAGCAAAGAAGAAGCTAGAGCTAGTTGGCCAAGCAGTGATTAAAATAATATGGTTTCTGTGTGAGCTGCTGTGCAGCCAGGAACCAACAAGCAACCCCCATTCAACAAACTGGTGTCAAAATGACTGAATAAAATTCACTCTAACCTGAGAGGGCTTGAAAAGAAATTCTAGACACAAAAATACAGAGTTTAACACAGATTCTTGCTGTTTGCTGGTGGCATGCACAGCTCCTTTAATAGAGGTTTTCCTGACTTAGCAGTAGCAGAAAAAAAAGCCAGACGACTTTGAAATGCCAGCTTTCTTGGCTATGCTGCCAGCGTGGCCTCTGGCTCTTTCAGGAGGCCAAGCATTTAAATGGGGTTGGTCTACAGCATGTTGCAAACCACTTAACGATCTGATAGGGTAGAACAGAGGAAGGCAGGGAAAATTAAACTGAATGCTGGGAGAAAGGAGGCAGAGTCAGGGAGAAGACATGTAGCCCCACCAGAGATAGACACTGGAACTTTTCCTGATAAGCCACAGCCGGTCTTGTGGCGATACATAGATTAACAGAAATGGGTTAAATTAAGATGTAAGATTTAACAAATAAGAAGCTAGACCTAATGGGTCAAGCAATGATTTAAATATTGTAGTTTCTGTGTGCTTATTTCTGAGCTGCTGAGCAACCAGGAAACAACAAGCAGCCTCCTTCAACATCTATCTGGTGTTAGAAGAGGCCAAAGGAAGAAAGGGACAAACAATCCTACTCAGCTATAACCAAAACCTCATTATTAAAAATTTAAAAACATATTCTTAAAACTTATTATAGTAATAAAAGTTTAAAGTATATCATGTTGTTTTACTGTGAGGGGTTGATGCTTTATAATAAAATTATAGTATGATGAAGAAAGTTTAATAAAAATAGATTGGAAATAGTTGTCCCGTGCTTTTCCAATGACAAAGGATAATGTATATAGATTGGGGCCTAGAGTCTTGAAAAAGAGGAGTTCTGAGATGCTTGTGGAGATATCTAAGGGCCATGATCTCTGCTACAGTCTCCCTGATACTAGATGACTGGTTATGAAGGTGCTCTCTGAACCCTTACTCTGAATGGAATCAGGAAGGGAGGAACTTTTTAGAGTATACCTCCTTATCTTTTGCCATTCCAGAGCAATGCAGCAGCAATTCCTGAGAAAGTTTCCTAATTCCGAAAGACTGGATAATCCCAAAATTGTTTCAAGATTTCATTTATTAGAAAATGAGACTGAAATGATCTAGAAGTTTCTTATAGTTTCTCTCATGCTGAGGATTGTGAGAGTGGCTGGAAAATGGCCAAAGGAATTGAAGGTATACCATAATAATGATGCCAGTGATTCAGAATAACCTCTGAAGTGACTGCCAACAATACTAAGGTAAATTGCATGCCTTGCTATGAAAAGAGAAGAGGAATCCAGTTGGGTGCTACATCACTAAGTGGATGATGGATTTGTGGTAGTAAACTATGAGAAACCCACACAATTGAGTGTTTCCTTCCAAAGTTCATGAGTTGGAAAGCATTTCTAAAGCACCATGATCAAAAGTAGGTAAAACAACCATAACATGTATGTAAAGGACATAGCACAGATCCATGCAGGCTCCATGATTGCTGCTTCAGTCTTTGTGAATCTCTTTAAGCCCTGTTTAATTGATTCTGCCAGCTGTCCTACTAGGTTGCCTTGTCTAGCCTTGAAATGAGGGTTTGTGCCTAATCTTATTGCATCTTGTTAATACCATGCTTGGATAATGTCACTGGGAAGTTGATTCTTTTCTGAAGGAGAACGGAGGTACAGTAGATTTGGGGTAAAGTAGAAGTAAGAGGGGAACTGGGGGGAGTGATTGGAAGGAATGCTGCAGTCAGTGTGTATTGGATGAGAGAAGAATAAATAGAAAAAAAAAGAAAGTTAGTGGGGTTCAAAAGTGGTTAGGCTCTCACTAATGAGTTTTTGCCACTATTGTGAGGACAAGTTTGTTAAAACAAACAAACAAAAAAAGGGAGTTGAACACTTTCATATTTTCTCTAGCTAATTTTTAAAATCCTGAGATACCACAATACCATGATATCTACCATGATATGATAAAGCAAAAAGTTTCTCATAAGATCTTCCTGCTCTGTCATAGACTTCTCAGCCTGTACATCGTGAGTCAAAAAGATTTATATTTACTATACATTACCTTTAAAAGGTTTTTTTCCTTCTTTGTGAACATGATATGGCTTATGGAATACAGCATGAAAAAAAATCTAGACTTAACTGAATTCACTCAGTGATAATTGGTGATATTTATAATAATATATTGACATAATATTGATAATAATAATGGTAACCAAAAAAGAAGATTGTAGACAGAGATAATAAAATAGAAAATAAATTATTGCTGCATCCTTGCCATATTTGAATGTGTGACAAATTCTTTCACCAGCACACACATATAATTCTACACAAACTTTATTTTTAAAATGAAATCTGTGCTCTGGTCTTACCAAGTGTGAAGCCTCTTGTTTCTTTGGCAAATGGTGCATGTTTGACAATCTTCTGCAGTGGTTCTCAACCTATAAGTCATAACCTCTTTAGGGGTCAAATGCCCCTTTCACAGGGGTTGCCTAAGATCTTCAGAAAACATAGATAATATTACAATTTGTAACAGTAACAAAATTATAGTTATAAAGTGGCAGTAAAAATAATTTTATGGTTGGGGGTCACAACAACAGGAGGAAATGTATTAAAGGGTCACAGCATTAGGAAGGTTGAGAACCATGGCTCTTAAACTTCATGCTTTCCAAATGTGTTTCTCCTTCTGTCTTGTCTCTTCGGCACCATCAGTCATACAGCAGATATGGAATGAACTTGCTCTCTGCCAAGGCTAAAAAAAATGTGACATCATTTTTAAAAAGGGGGTCGGAATAATCTTAATGAGATAGAAAATACAAAAAAGGAAATGCCTGGCAGATCTAAGAGAGGGAAAAGATAGGGATGAGATGCTCTCTATCTGTGTTTCTCTGTGATTAGTACAATGTTCATTAGAAATTTGAAACCACCTAGTTCCCCATCCCCCTAGAGCTTTGCAAGGCATGTCTTGTCTACAATTGTTATTAAAAATGGTAAGTCAGTCTGTGTCTCTGTCTTTGTGTGTCTCTATCTGTTGCTCTCTCTCTTTGTGTGTGTGTGTGATTGTTTTGTGTGTTTGTGTGTGTGTCTGTCTGTTTCTCTGCTTCTTTGAATTTGATATTATGGGATAAGCATAGTCCAATTCAGATTTTAGCACATAGTTTGGACATGCACAAAGCTTTTCTGTTGTTCATTTGCAAGAACTCACTATCTCATGCCTGGCCAGGCAGGTGTACTTTAGCTATTTGCATATTAAAACCAGAACCAGAATAAGGAGAGATGACTAAGGAAGGAAGAAAGAGTATGTTGTTTAATAATTGAAGATCCCATCAGACTAAATTATAGACCATGAATCATAGGTAGTGTGGAAATAAGCACAGAAGGCCCAGAGGTTGAGATACTAGAACAGATGTTTACAATAACTTAAGAGATGTAATAAGAATTATTTTACGTAAAGTTCAGTCCGGTGAGCAATCAAGTTGAAAGAAAATGTGGTTTTGAGGCAGTTTCTTTGGGGTCATGTGCAGAAGATAGACAATCAATGTGTCAATATGAGAGACGCCTGAGAATAAGAGGAACGAGAGGCTTGCTGTAAAGATTTCTTCCGTATTTTCTTTCACAGCCATTAAAAAAAAAACTAACAAGATTCTTATTTCCTTATAGTTTTATCCTAAAGTCAACTCACACACTAACATTTTCCTTGTGTGTGCTTTGGTGGTATTACTTCAGGCAGATAGTCGCAGACCTGTGGCGTGTGCAAGGTGAAGATGGCATTTCAAATGAGTGGTCTCACTTCCATCCTTGCAAAAGAGAAAATGATTTAGTGTTGAGTCTGATTTGCTGCAGTGGACAATCACCCAGCTGATCATCAGTTTATATGAGAGTCATCTCAGCTAGAAAGTCAGATTAAAAAGATTTTATATATTCTAATGCCATCTGTACTGGTCATTACTAATAGATGCTTGAAAACAAAATCTTCAGGCTCTATTTAAGGGATAACATTGTGCACACTAGCAGATGCACAGGTTAATTGGCTGAAGTTAAAGGCATCTAGAAATTTCCTGACACATATTCATGCTACTCCCTCCTTCATATATGTGTATAAACTGACAATATCTAGTGAAACTAACACCAAAATGTTAATGTCTTTAATTGTATACAGACTTAAAAATATTCTCATCTTTCATATGAGTGGAAATTGCTACATAGAACAAAGGATTATTTAAAATCTATTTTTGGGGTGAGAGAGGGATGTTGAATGGTACTTAAAAATAACTGAAGCTTAATGAGATATGTCAGGTACCACTGAGAAAAAATGTTTGCTAGGCTACATTATATCCGATAATAATATGACTCATTCTTCCCTTTCCTGTGTGGCTCTTCTGTTCTCTTCCATCACCTTCAGTGACTTCCCGCTTTTGCAGTGAAGTAGTCATAGAAATATATATATATATTTTTGCATCTTGCATGTCTGGGTGGTTTCTATCCTCACCATTCACACTCAAATTTATTTTACTATTATACTTTCCCATTGATATTTCTAAATAAATATTTATTCTAAATAAATATAAATTCTAAAATAAAAATTAATAGAGGACTGTCTGCCTAGTCCTCTGTTTATTTTTCCTTTCCCTCTTGGGTCCCATTTACTGTAGGATAAAGACCACCCGCTTACCTAGCATTCAGACAATCTCTCTATTCTTGCTTCTTCCCAAACACTCCCTCCCATTACCCACCCACTTGATTCCTTAGGATTAGTCAAACTCTGAAGGCACTTGGTATGTTCAATAATTCTGTTCTTCCTTTCAGCTGATCTATCCTCTTGGGACTTTTAATTCTATAGTCACCTCTATTTCATTTCAGCCTCAGATCATAGACCATGTCCTTGATGAAATCTTTCATTTGCTTGGAAAAAATTGATCATAGGTTATTTCTCATCACATATGGTCTTCTGCCAGTTCCTTGAGTTTAAGTATTTATTGTAGTTTTAGAAACTTATTATCTTCTGACCCTAGGAATAAACTTCACCCAGTAGCAATCAACATGTCTAGCCACAACCTGGTGCTTGTTCAATGAACATTTGGTGTGTCTAAGTTCCTTGCTACTCTGCTTTGTCAGGCTTTTATAAATAACAGTTAGAATATGTGTGGAGACTATTTCCCTATAATGCATGTATACATATAACAGCATTAATAAATTAGGTGGGCATGAATTTGAAAGAGTAAGATGGAATTATAGAATTGTTTAGATGAAGAAAAGGAAAAGTGATACATTATAATCTTAAAAATAAAAGAAATTACAAGAAAGAATGAGAAAGGTTAGCAGTAATGTTTCTCAGTGGATTTGGATCCTTCATGAATGCTTTCAGAATTCACTTGAGCTCCCTTACTTTCTCACTTATCTCAGATATGTACCTTTCTGACTTTTGTCTTAGACGCTTGGAGAATTATTCTTTTACATTTTCATAGTGGCAAAATTGTTTCAACACCCCTCCACCCCTGTTTTAGAAAATATTAATTATAGATAAAAGAAAAATAAAGTATAATTGAGAGAAAATGTCTTGGGGATGCTGTAAGATAGTTATATTTAATTTGGTTTAACAAGAAGTAAAGCAGAACAAGACTCAAGGGTTGTGCTTCAAGATAGCTCTTGGGAATATAATTCCTGAAAAAAAGTGGAAGAACTCTAGGGAAAGAAGGGGAATATGAACAACAAGGCAAATTTTCATGATAGGTTCTCCTTTGGTCTTCATAGGCTCCCCTGAAGCTGAACTTTGTGTCTACTGAGTCATTCCATCTGAGAGCTGAGGTGGCTGAAAAATTTGACATTAACTCCCAGTTGGTCATTGGGTAAGGATGGCTACAAGATGTTTTTCTCAGCATGTCTATAGGCTACAATGAATCTTCTGCGGCAGAGAAGTGCCTTGGGCAGAGGCACACAGACAGTGCAAGCATGGGCATGACAAGACTTTCACAACCTGGTCTCCTTTGCTGAAGTTATTTATTCAGTCATGACTAATTTGAGTCTCGCACCTACTAATTTATACTGCTGCAATCACAAAATCTCTTCTGCAAGTAAGGTATTCAGCACATTACAAAAGGACACCCAGTGGAGACTACACAGCAATGTTGTTTTCATGTCTTAATTCCTGCATGGATAACTCTAGAGGACTTATAACAAACTCATGCACAACTGCTTTGGAAGTTACCTTTATATAGCCAAAACCCAACAATCAAAAGTTGCCTATTTTCTGTTTATTAAATTTATTTAATTTACATCCCAGCCACAGTTTCCCCTCTTTCCTCTCCTTCCATTCCTTCCCCCTTGTAAACCATTCCTCTGTTTCTCTTGAGAAATTGGCAGGCCACCCATAGGTATCAAGAGAACATGCATATCAAGCTGTGGTAGGACTAAGCTCCTCCGATTGTACTAAGGATGGGAAAGGGCCACCCAGTATGGGGAATTAATTCCCAAAAGACAGTCAAAGAGTTAGGAGTAACCCCTCCTCCCACTCTTAATGGTCCCACAAGTAGACCAAGTTACAAAACTGTCACGTATATATAGGAGGCCTAGGTCAACATCATGTCGGTTCCCTATTTGTTTCTTAAGACTCTTTGAGCTCCTATGAACCAGGTTAGTCTGTGGGTTTTCTTGTGCTGTTCTTGGCCTCTCTGGCTCCTACAATCCTTCCTCCCCCTCTTCAGTAGGATTCCCAAAGCTTGGCCTAACATTTGGCTGTGGATCTCTACATCTGTTTCTATCAATTACTGAATGAAGACTCTCTTATGACAATTGGGGTAGTCACCAATCTGTTCTTCCAAGTGGTGTGGACAGTCCAAAAATAACCTTATTACACCACTCATATGTTTTTCTGTTACAATTAAATCATCATAGAGGCTTCAAATGATGGTGATGAATACATAATAGACACTTAATGCATATTTGTAGAATAAATTACTATTTTGAGTAGATTTATATAGATCATTAGATAGACAAGTATAGATTCATTGTACAAAATAGTAGCTGCAGGTAAATTTAGAATTAATAATTTCATCATTTGCTGCAAATTATATTCATGCTTTCTACAAGTTAAGTGACAATTATGACCCTTACAGATTCTTTTCATGCCACTGTAATTCTTGACAGCCTGAATGAGAACACAATTTCAGAGTTCAGAATGAGATTAATTCCTCTGAATTTACTTGTAGACTGCTGAGCAGTATGTCTCTTAGATTTACTTGATAGAATTAAGGGGGATTATAGATGTTTGATGAATAGTGCTTATACCAAAATATGTTCTTTATACTTCTGTCATCCTGTGATGGAATTTCTTGGTCACAGTATCTTCTTTTTTATTGATTTTTACTGAGCTCTACATTTTTCTCTGGTCCCCTCCCTGCCTCTAAGATGATTTTGCATGACAAATTTAGATTGACTGTAGGTGTTGAAGACTGATACGCATGCCACAGAAAAAGCAAGGAAATGGTGAAGCCAAGAAATTGTATACAATATGGTGTTTGAGCTCACCGTTACATGTAGAAAATCCCCAGAGTTGCTGATATTATAAATAAAACTAGGATGTAACAGACAAAATTGATGTCAGAAGTTGACTACCACTATGTAAGCTTCCTTTGTTGCTTTTCACCTCATTTATGGTTATATCACTTATGCATTGATGTAAGGCATACCAGAACATCTGTGTATGATGTGTATAAATGTGCAGATGGGTTTATGAATATATGTGTATGTCCACATCTACAAGTGATCATATGTGCGAACGCCAGGGCTTGAAGTGCTTACTGTCCTCAATGACTCTCAACCATTTATTAATTTTTATTTACTTAATTAGTTCAGTTTATTTTTGCTCCCCAGTCCCAGAGCATTACTTTTTATTTATTTTTAAAACAACCCTATTTTACATACCACTTCTCTCACCTCCTCCCCATCTACTCCTCAGGCATCCTGTGGGGAGTCAACCAAGTCTGTCACATCACTTGAGACAGGACCAAGGTCCTTCTCACTATATCTAAGCTGAGCAAAGTATCCTTACATATGGAACGGGCTCTAAAGAGCCAGATGATGCATTAAGGATAAACACTGGACACTGCTAGTGGCCCCACAGACTGCCGAAGTCATACAACTGCCTTCCACATTTAGAGGACCTAGTTTGGTCTTATGCTGGTTCCCAGCTGTCATTCCAGGGTCAGTGACCTCCTATCAGATCGAATCTGCTGTTGCTGTGGGTATCCCCATCATGAGAGAAGGGACCAGATCATTACTTTAAAGAAATATAGTTAATATGTATGGATTGGACAAATGTATGCATTTGCATATGTTCAGGAAACAACAAGACATGTATCTCATATTTTCAATTTGTTCTTTTATAAAACTGAATTTTTTTTAAAAAGTGTATGTTCATCAAGTTGTCAAATAAAAAGAAATAGAAGATCCTACTTTTCTGGATATGGTTAATGCTTGCTTTAAGAAAGTATACATTCTGTTCATTTGGAAGATACAATCTGTGGACATTATTTTACCCTAGTTCTAGAGGGTGTTTTTGCATTTTTTTCTTTATAAATTTGTTAAAACTATAGCTTCATCATCTAATGAAATAGCTGCTGCTTTTGATTGTATAGTAGAGTAGAGGGGAAAATGAAAGAACTCTGTCTTAGTTTGACTTCTCTTGTTATGATTAAACACTCGGAAGAAGCTAATTTAGGGAAAAGGATTTCTTTTCATTTACAGTTCCAGGATATGCTCCATTCTTTTGAGCTCCCACCACCTGCTCAGAGTGCCTTCTTTCAGGACTTCTGCGTGCTTTTACTTTGGCATGAACTGCTAGAGCTAGGCAATCAAATTGTTTCCAGTATTTGCTTAAGAATTGTCATATGCAAAATTGTGTAATTAAGAAATTGTTTTCTTTTTATTATTTGTAGTTTTAAAAGTATTCACATATGTAAAACTCCAGCTTTTAATGAAATTCTTTTTTATCAAAGGCAGCTTTTAAGAGAAAAGCAACACTTTTTAAAAGACAAACATATTTGTTTGCATATAAAATATAATGTGGAAATTAATATTGTGCTGTGTTTGAGATACTGTGAAAATGCAGAGATCATGTTTTGACTAATTATACATTTTTACTTATCCTATAATGAAGCACTCAGCTAAGATATATTGTTGTTTTGCACTTTCCTTTGAAATGGAGGTGTGAGATTTTATCTTGGCTCTGTTCCAACTTGTGAAATAAAATTACATTTTCGCTGAAAATGTCCGCTTCTTCTAAACTGACTTTGATTTTTCTTGTATAGGGCTCAAAATTTTTCTAGGGATGACTGCTGGTTAGAATAAGATGATAAGCAAGCAATGATCTAGAGGACTTTTGAGATGAAAAATGGTAAGTCTAGTGATTATTTTGGTATGCATGTGGTGCAAACCAGGATTCAGGCTTCCAAACGGAAGCCATTTTCTGCATGGAATCTTTCTATATAAAATTGAAAGGTAGTTTTCATTTTTTTTTAATCATTGGGAAAATAAAGGAATTTTGAGACACAGATTTATATATGATTTAATTTTAAGTGTCTATAAACAATGTTTTATTAGAGTATATATATACATATATATACTGATCCATTTGTATATTGTTTGCAACTTCTGTATACAATGGGAAAAAGTTATATAGTCATGGAAGAGTCTATATCTTTATTAAATCTTAAGTATCAACTACTTTATCTTTTACATTAAAAGTTTCCTGGCCTTAGTGTCCCCTCCCCCACAGTCTTCTGCTCTCTTTCTCCAGTATTCATATAGATACATAGAGATGGTACCTCATTTGATTTTTGTTGCTGTGGTAAACAGTATAACCAAAAACAACTTGGGAAGGAAAGAGTTTATTTCACCTTATTTCACCTCAAGGTCACAACAGTTCATGACTGAAGGCAGCTGTGGCAGGAACTCATGTTTGGCATCTGGGGCTGAAACCTTGGAGAAACTTCATGTACTGACTCCCTTCCTCTCGATTCTGCACAACTATATTATAAAACCCGAAATGTTCTGCACAAAGGTATCAAGACCCATAATTGGTTCAGCCTCCCATATCAATAGATAAGCATTCCCCAAAGTTATAAAAATAGATCATTTTAATCTGTGCACTCTCTCAGTTGAGACTCACATGTCTCAAGCAGACAATAACAACTAAGCATGGTGGATGGGGGTGGTTAATCTATGCTTATCTGTCTGTCTACTTGTCGGTCTACTGATAACTATCTCTATCTCTCTTAACCTATTTATATACCTACTGTCATATATTATCTGATTCATGTACATCTGTTTCTAAATATTCATATATTAAAAATAAAGAGATAATATTAAAATATGTTTGTGTGCAATGAATATACATGTGCATGTCCATCTTCAGGTGGGTACATGTGTGTGCATGTACACGTAGAAGTCAGAGATCAATTGATCATGGGTTTCCTTGCTCAAGAGTCCTCTAGCTTTTTGATTCCTTGAGGTAGGATCTCTCATTTGCCTGACATCAAGTAGATTAGGCTAAATCACCAGTGGTCCTCTGTTCTCTTCCTCCTTGATGCTGGGATTACAGACATGCATACCATCTTGACTGTTGTTTTTTAATTAATTTATTTATTCCTTTATTTTACATCCCAACCACAGTTTCCCTCCCTCATATCTCCCCATTCCCCCGCCCCCACCACTTCCCCTCTACACTCCTTCCCCCAATCCACTTCTCTGCTTCTGTTCAGAAAGGGACAGGTCTCCCATGAATATCAACAAAATGTATGCCTGACTATTTTTTGCATGGGTTCTAAAGCTCAAACTTGGGTTCTAATGCTTGCTCTGCAAGCTATTTACTGACTGAGTTATGCTCCCTGCCTGTTAGTAAAATATAACAGCAATTTAACTTCAAGTGTGTTTGGGTATTGTATCTTTGTACTAGTATAGAGAGCAAGAACGAGAGCCATCAATATTCTTCTATTAATTCACACATCATGTGAAAATGACATCAAATTAACAGACTGAAGACTCGGTCTCATTGTCAAATGAACAGAGTGCCAGCACATATCCATTTAGACAGATGTATTGCCTCTAGGCAAAGATAGGGTTTGCACCATTAGGCAAAGCCCGAAGTTTAAATAAGTTCCCTTTCAACATGTTATTTTTTCAGCTACCACGTTTCTGCCTCACACTGGCCCATAAAAAGCTCTATATTTACTACATTTCTAGAGGATACAGGGCATGCAGTAGGTAGTTGTCATATCTATATAGACACTGGTGAAATATATTCACAAAGCAAATCATTTATTCCTCTCCTTTGCCTAGAAATAGAAAATCACTAGGTCCCATAAAATCTGTCTGATTTTATTTCTTGTTTTGTAGCCAAAAATATGAAGCTAAGTGGCAACTTGGGTGGTATTTGTTGCGTTTAAAATGTCCTTTCTTGAAAGTCTGTTCTTAATTCTTACAGCAAAACAGCAAATATTTGTGCATGGAGAATCATTATTGAGTGTTGAGAGGCCTTACTCAATTTCATGAACTAGGAAAACTACAGACCATGTATATGTGAAGTATGTGCATGTATATTCATTTAGTTATGTGCAACACAAAAATATTGTTCTGGGATACACATAGTATGGATGATTAAATTATGGGAAAATAAATTCTTTGCTCTTTATGCTTTTTAAATTAATGCTAGCACATCTATTGACTGATAATAGTAGCTAAACAGATGATATTTTCTAAGGATAGTTGATATTGGAAACGGTTGACCTTCTAGAATCATTGCCTCACTACATAAGTCAGGCTAGTATCCAGATGAACTGGTCACTGGAAAAAAAAATCACTATCCTTTAATGATAAAAACAATGTTAGAGTCTGAAAGATAAGCATTAGATGCCTTTCTGCTAAAATAATTCCTTTCTAATTTCTTATTGAGAGTTCACCTCATAGGTAGACTGGCATCATCACAACCAGGATTCTCTGAGATTGTTGTTTACTCTGTGTACTATTAATAACAATTTTCCCCGCTGAACAAGCCAAAGATGCTGATCTGCTCTGCTCTTGGCATGGAAGTTATGTGTAATCTTTGAGGAATGCTGAGAGGAGGCAAGGAAGGAAATGAGGGGATTTACATTTCTGAACAGTATAGAACTTGTTCAGCAGAACAAAGGTGGGGAAAACACCATGAGACGGATTGCTACCCGAAACAGGGCTGCCTTCATTCTCACACAGTGTGTTCCTGGGGTCTCTCAGAAAGGCCATGCACTTATCTCTCCATTCACTGCACAAGACCCCTTCTTCAGACTCTGCACACATGTTGTATTCCATACAGAAAAATAGAAACTTGTCTATGCAATCTGTCCAGTGTGTGTGTGTGTGTGTGTGTGTGTGTGTGTGTGTGTGTGTGTGCACGCATGTGCACATGTGAATGTGTAAGACAGAGGTTGATATCAAGATGCCCTCTCTAATCCCTTCACTTTGCAGTTTCAGACAGGTTCCTCCCTGTACCTGATTCTTAGTTTGTGGTCTTTCCTACACAGGCTGGCCTGTGGAGCCCTTAGAAATTGCTCATCTCTGCCCTACATTGCTAGAGCAACAAGAATGTGCGAGGTATCTGAATTAAGGTCTCATGCTTACATAGCAAGCACTTTATCCACAAAGACATACCCTGAACAACAGGGATCAATTTCTTACTGGAGAAGGACTGCCCACTTGAGAATCACTCAACGCTTTTTCAGTATAGGGAATTGACATTTACATTGTCATCAAAGTCATGCCTTGCGCTTTCATGCAGTTTACTGTGGAACCTAAAACAAGTTTCACTATTGAAAAGTGGGATTGAGCACTATTTGAAAAAAATAACATGAGAGAAATCCAAAGAAACATAATATTAAAACCTCATAGTATATAATATTTCTCCTCTCCTAATGTATCTATGGAGTTATTTTTGCTGTTTCTTTTCAAATGATTTTGTGAGATAAAGAAGCAATGTCTGCAGAAAGAGGAGCAAGTTGTCTTGATTTAAATATGTAACTAGTTACTCTTCCAGCACTTGGGCATGTTTAGGCGGTACACAACTACGTACATTCTCAGACATTTCCTACTGTGTTGAGTTTATAGTAACTTAAAAAAAAGTGCTAAATGTTATCTGCCTAAGTTTTGGAAATACACAAATTACTTTTATATTATGTGCCTTGAAGAAGAATAACCTCTCACTTGGCCATATAAACATCAGCCACTAGATAGTTGCAAAATGTCTTGTAAAGGAAAAGCAGTTTCTAATTCCTACTTGCATTTGGATAAGAGAGTCTTTAGGTTGACTAGGGCTAAAAGCCTCACGTAGTTCTAAGATGAATTAGTTTCATTTTTATTTTTATGACTATATTCCTAGCTTCTCTTCCAAATGACATTTTTTAATAAATTTGATCCATAGCTATTCTGAAGGGTGAAAGCTCATAAACACGTCTTTCTGCTTTAATTGCCTTTATAAAGTACTTACTCCAAAGGGTAGTTTTTCTTCTCAATTCTACCACCAGTTTTTATCAGTGGCTCTGCCTGCCTCTCAGGATTCACTGGAGCTTGGTCCTGAAAAATGAATGTTCCAGTGTATGATGATAATGCATTCACGTCTAAATTTATTTGTGCAGAGAGGACAAGGTAAATAATCAAATTTTTAGGGAGGTTGTGTGACATCTCAGGTAACATTGATTTTCTAATTTATTTATGGTGACACATATCTACTTTATAAATTGGGGTTCCCTTGCCAGTTCTCTGCTGTCTATCACTTCCAGAGAGTTAAATCACCTCACCCATTAACACAGACAGCTGGTTTGGGCTAGTTCTTACTGGACATCATGCTGCAAGGATTTTTGTTTCTTTACCTGCCCATAATCACTCAAGGGAGCTTATCCAGAGTCCTGTATTTTAATTTTATTGCTGTCCAGATTGCTATCATTTACATCTTGTCTTGGATGCTTCCCTGAGTTCTCTTCACCCCCTGCTTCTCTGTTCTCCCTCCACACACAGTCACTGTCTCCTACTTTTGCATTTTCGCTTGATGCATGTGGATCTGCAATCTGTTTTCTCCATCTCAGTACAAAGCTCCAATATTGAACACATGGATCTAAAGCCTTGTAAGAATCTATAATCCCCCTTTATCTCCCACATTCCTCATCTAATCTGTTTCTAACTCTTAAGGTTTCTAGGTTTCTATATTCCCAACCAAACATGCCTGCACAGAACCTAGCCATGTCTCTACATCTATCTGTTAACACCCATGATAATACACCCTTTCCTGTGATGTGGATGGGCTATCGTAGGCTAGTCCTACATTTCCCTAGTTTTAGACAATTGTCTCAGTGCCAGTTGCCATGATACTGAAAATTTTAACTCAGTTTACTTCTCATGTTTGCTGGGAAAACCCTAAAGGCTCTATCCCACTCGGCTGAAACATGAGCACAACATCTATAAAAAGTCCCTGTTTCTTCTTCATCAGTCTAAATACCTCTCCTTCCTCATAGTGTTCTACCTGCACCGTCCTTCATTATGTCCGTGAACAAACCAAATCCACTTCTACCAAGGGTTTTTTGGTGCATCATAGGTCCACTGTCTTGACCTCTATTTCCTAGAGTTTAGTGACTCACTGCTTTGTGCAACCCCTTTTCAGATAAAATGTCTCTTCTTCCTATGGACTATCACTATTTAACACAGTACCTTCTACCTCATTTGCACCTTCTGTAATTGAACCCTCTCTCTCTCTCTCTCTCTCTCTCTCTCTCTCTCTCTCTCTCTCTCTCTCTCTCTCTCTGTGTGTGTGTGTGTGTGTGTGTGTGTGTGCGTGTGTGTTTTTCCACCTAGCTCATATCACTCTCTGACCTTGTATAAAATGTATTTATTTTTCTACTGGTTTGTTTTGTTCAGCAGACCTTTGGCTCCGGAAGAATGGGAATTAATTTCATTTTCCCTATTCTAATACCTTGATCACTATATTATTGGAAAGAACAGATTATACTACATGGGATATTTGCTTCTCTTGCTGTGGAATGTAATGCCACATGTGGGCACATATCGTAAACGCAAACATAGAAATCATTGGCCTGGGTTGGCAGAGGTATTTCTTGCCTTTGTTTGTGACCCTGCTCAGCATTGCAAAGGAAGGAGGATTGGAGGAATGGGAGAGAAGTACAGGGTTATTGTGGGCTTGTCATCTAAGTTTGATAGTAAGAGTGTGTGGTGCAAACAAAGAAATTATAACTCCAAAACCTCCCACTTAATGGCACATTGACAGGGAACTGGACAGAGCTGAAGATTTCAGTCAAAGAAATATTGGTGCTGTTACTGTATTTAACTTATCAGCTGTACCTGAAACTCACAAGTCCTCAGAAGCTGGCAGTGGAGAACATCCTTAGGAATCCTGTTAACAGCACAGGCCTTTTAGCCCCACCTTGAAAGTCAGGCTGTGGACTTAGAGGACTCCAAGGTGTCCCAGCACAATGTTTTAGAGAATGTCCACTAAGCTCAATGAGTGTTCCATTTTATCTCAGTAAAAAGAGAAGTGTATCTAATTTCCCTTAGGTTCTAAGGGATCCAAGAGAACCTGGATCTCAACCTGTGAGTTATCAAACCGTGGAGGTGTAAAATGACCCCGCCACAGTGGTCTCCTAAAACCTTAGAAAAACACGGAGATTTACATTATAATTCATAGCAGTAGCAAAATTATAGTTATGAAGTAGCAACAAAAATAATCTTATAGTTGGAGCTCACCACAGCATGAGGAGCTGTATTAAAGGTCACAGCATTAGGAAGGTTGAGAAGCACTGGATTAGGAATACCCAGACATTTATTTTTCAAACTCATTTGTGATTTGTGACTTGCAAATGAAGAAAAAATGGGTTATGAATTGTCAATCTTGCCTGAGTCATTGTACTGGTATCAGAAGGTACATACTGTCAATGTATGAGCTTTACTAGAAGGATCTGTCATACCAAGGTGAAAGCATTTACGTCAAACAATTAGTCACATGATCTAAGTGATAGTCACTGAAGGTCCTCATAGAGAAATCTCAGACTATAGCAGTCTCGGCATATAGTAGTAGTATCAGTCTACAAAATTCTCAGCAAACATTGCTTATTGTTATTATTAATAATTATTATTAATAGAAATAGCATGTCGAAATTTTAAATTTTTTTTCAGGCTATTGTTGCGTCTTGATCTTCTGACCAAAGCTTATGTTTGGGGCACAAACTGATACCTAAATTGCCATAAATTCTAGGCTCCTTAGACTTAGAGCATGCTATATTTGAAGCTCATAAACACCCTCATTCAGTAAGATAATCATTCTAATTTGTAAAATGCAAGATAATTTTTCTTTTGCACCTATGTTGTTAAAATTTTAAGCTACATACTTTTTCTATTTAAAATTTAAAATACATTTTACTATAAAATCAGAGAAGGAATAAAGAAGAAATATTACTTATAATATTCTTATGTAACCTATTAATATTCTCTGTAAAATTTAATCTTATTTTTGCATGAAAATTTCATTAAGTAAGACAAAACTCTACATATTTATTGATTTTTAGAATAAAATATATTTCAAAATTTATATTCTTTTTGCTTCTATTACATGGGTCTTGATATTTAAAACACTGTGGGTCTTTATGGTCACAATAGAGTCACTCTTTCATCTGAGAATAAAAAAAATAAGCTATCTTTCTTCAATTTAAATGTGTTACATGATTTCCTAGCCTTCCTCCAAGAAGACAGACTTCTAGCACAAGGTCTCCTGAGTGATGCTGGAGTGCAGACAGCCAGCAACTTCACTGGGAGATGCTAAAGGGCCTGCTGCAATGATAACTGCTAATTTATTTATGTGGAATGGTAATGATATACATTTGAATAGCAACAAAAGGGAAGGCAACTCACACTTAATCCATGTTAATTATGTACTATTTAGAGGGGAGTATTTCTCTGACAAGGAATCCAGTTCAAAATTGCAGCTCTGTGTCTGTTGTTAGGAGGGGCATGCAGCACACTGCTCCACTCCCCAGACCCCACATGGTTGACACACCTCTGCATAATACTGTAGAAGCTTTTCTTTTAACTGACAAGTGTGAAGGAATCGTGCCAACACGCCTTTTTTTCTTCTTTGAAAATTTGTTGCAGCCTTGTGCACTACAGACAATTCTCCCATCCTTCAACCAAACAGCTTCAATATAATTGTATTTCCCTTTATTTCTCACTTTTATGTCTCTGTTTTGAAAGGCAATGGTGTACAGATAAAAGCTTAGGAGTGACACACAGAGTCGATTGAATTTCGGCCATCGGGTTTAGGAATGACCTTGAACTACTATTTACCCTGTCTAATTCTGATTTTCCTGATTTGTAAGAAGGAGACAATGGCATATTTTATAACTCAGCATCAGATTTGAATAATAGGAGACATAAGGATCATCTGTCACCCTGTGCAGTGCTGTTGTAACTTTTATTTTGCTATATCCTTGTCTCATAATTTAAACTTTCTCATCTCCTTGGCTTTCAATATTTCCAGAATAATCTCAGCTATGTAATATATGAATGGGTTATATAATCCCTCTCCCCCCCTCTTTTTTCTTCTGATTTCCTCCATTACATTATTTTCTTTTGAGTCACATTGCTTTTTATTTGGAATATTATTAAGAATTTTCAGCCACTTGGTTTGTTTTCTGTATCCTGGTGGTGACAAGGGTTAGCTTTATAGTATTACATCTACATGTGTCCCCAGCTCCCCCAGCAAATGTTCTCCTTGCAAGTGTTCCTTAACCCAGTAAGTACAAAATCATCTTAACACTACACTGTTTTGTCAGGACACTGGTGTAGGATCCAAATACTGTATAACTGTGTGGGATAACATCCTTTGCTTTGTAAGTTTGTACTGTTTCAAGAAAGATCTTAATCGTTGTGCCCACATTTCCTACTTACAGCTTTTTATAACTTTCCAAGTGTCTTTTTTAAAATACCACGAATCTTTATAGTGATAACTATTTCAGGTTTTATATTTTTTTCTTTATTTTGGAAGTTATAATTAGCATTATCTTCTCTGCTCCTTTTCCTCCATCCAAGCCCTTCCAACCCACCCTCCTTGCTCTCTTTCAAACTCATGTCCTCTTTCTTCCTTAATTGCTAATGGATGCTTAGATGTGCATGTATACATGTATATTTTTCTAAACAAAAAATCTGCTCAGGCTGTATAATTTTACTTCTACGTAAGTTTTCAGGACTAACTATTTAATATTGGAAAACCAACTGGTATGCTCTTCCACAGGGCTGACATTTTTTCCCACTCTCAGCATTCCTTAGCTGCCTACAGTTCTTTGTCTGAGTGTTGATGCCTAGTGGGCTTTTCCCCAACCTCTTTGATATATCTCCATTACCAGCAACTTTGTTTAGCTCTTACTCTGATTTTTTAAATAACATTTACATGTCCATAATTGGGGGGATGGTGGGCCTATTAGCTCACTGGTTATCCCATCTCTAGATTGTGGCAAGCTGTCATACAATGAATCACTGAGTTTTTCACCGTCCCTTCTTTTCTGGTAGGAATTGGCATGAATTCATCTAAAGTACTACCCTTAGAATTGAAACAGTTTGACTATATAATCCTTTCTAAATTTTTTTTCTAAGCATCCATTTCAGTCTTGAAATCCACCATTTTCTCCTCTCTTTCCAAACAAAAATGAGATTTATATGATGTGTCCTAATTATTTCATTATTTTCGGTCAAACCTGTATTTTATACTGCAAAGTCTATCATTCACATTTAAGGAAGTATACTATTTCTTTCTAAGCATTTTTATTAATTTATTTGTTTATTAAAGATTTCTGCCTCCTCCCTGCCACCGCCTCCCATTTCCCTCCCCTTCCCCCAATCAAGTCCCCCTCCCTCATCAGCCCAAAGAGCAGTGAGGGTTCCCTGTCCTGTGGGAAGTCCAAGGACCTCCCACCTCCTTACAGGTCTAGTAAGGTGAGCATCCAAACTGCCTAGGCTCCCACAAAGCCAGTACCTGCAGTAGGATCAAAGCCCAGTGCCATTGTTCTTGACTTCTCAGCAGTCCTTATTGTCCCGTTTTATCCCATGCTTATTCAGACCCAGACCATCTGGCCTTGGTGAGTTCCCGATAGAACATCCCTATTGTCTCAGTATGTGGGTGCACCCCTCGAGGTCCTGAGTTTCTTGCTCGTGCTCTCTCTCCTTCTGCTCCTGATTTGGACCTTGGGGTTGTAGTGCGGTGCTCCAATATGGGACTCTGTCACTGTCTTTTTTCATCGCGTGATGAAGGTTAATATCCAGGAGGATGACTATGTGTTTTTCTTTGGGTTCACCTTCTTATTTAGCTTCTCTAGGATCACTAATTATAGGCTCAATGTCCTTTATTTATGGCTAGAAACCAAATATGAGTGAGTACATCCCATGTTCCTCTTTTTTTCTTATTTTTTATTATTTATTTATTTATTAAAGATTTCTGCCTCCTCCCCCCATGTTCCTCTTTTTGGGTCTGGCTTACCTCACTCAGGATAGTGTTTTCTATTTCCGTCCATTTGCATGCAAAATTCAAGAAGTCATTGTTTTTTTTTTTTTACTGCTGAGTAGTACTCTAATATGTATATATTCCATACTTTCTTCATCCATTCTTCCATTGAAGGGCATCTAGGTTGTTTCCAGGTTCTGGCTATTACAAACAATGCTGCTATGAACATAGTTGAGCCATAATTTGTTTTCCCAGCTGGAGTATTTTTGTTTGTTTTTGGTGGTCTGTTATTTTGTGTTTCTGAGATAGGGTTTATCTACATAGCCCTGGAATCCAGAAACTATGTATGTAAACCACACTTGTTGTGAACTGAGATCCTCCTACCTCTGCCTTCCATGTCCTGGAACTAAAGCTGTATACTATCATACTTACCTCAAACTTGAATTTTATTTATTTTGGGTGTTGCCGGATTTTCTTTCTTATTTCTTTGTGATGCTCTTGTTCTCCTTATTATTCCTGTGCTATTCTCCCACTGTAAATTACCTATGAATTTATGATCTGATGTTCATGTGTTCCATTGAGAGAGCTCTTCCTGCTTCTTTTTATTTATGCATCTCTCAGTTCTCATTAGAGGTTTCATGTTTTTCTTCTTTTATCACTACAACTTGAAATTGCACTCCCTCTTTCTCCTTTTTTGCTACTGGTTACTGAAACTTGTGACTCATGACTGCTACCAAAGGCCAGTTCTTGACCATTGAAAAACATCTCTAGCTCTATTTTTTTCTTCCTTCCTTCCTTCCTTCCTTCCTTCCTTCCTTCCTTCCTTCCTTCCTTCCTTTTGAAACCCCATTAAGTTTCCCAGTCTGTTCTTGACCTCACTCTCTCTAACCCATAAGACCTTGACTTTGCAATCCTCCTCCTTTACCATCTGAGCAGATAGGATTACATGCATGAGCCACCGGGCATACTTGAAATTGCTCTTTTTGATGTCACCTCCATCTTTTTCTGAAGGCAAAGGGAAAAGGTTTTAAAAATATTTTAAAAAATATGATTAATTCGTTGAGATTTTCCAACATTGCAATTTAAAATAACGTTTTATTTATTCTTTGAAAATTTCATATGCTGTATTTTAATCACCTCCTCCAAGATACCCCCACCTCCCTACCCACCCAACTTAACACTCTTTCTTATTCCTTCCTCCCTCTAGTTTTTTCAACCATTGGAGCAGTTTGCATCAGCTGACTGCTGGGGGCTTTGGAGGGTAACTGATATACCTGGTATCACTCCATTGAAGAAAACTGACTTTCCCTCTCCTGGCATCAATCAAATGCCAATAGCTCCTCTGCAATGGGTGGGGCTTCATGCCCATGCCATCTTCCCTGCTGGAATGCTCGCTGGCCTGTTCTTGCCCAAGTCTAGCTCATGTTGTCACAATATCTCTCAGCTCATATGCGCATATGCACTTTGTGTCTGGAAATCACACACTTCTTGCAATTATACTACCTCTGGTTGTTAAAATTATCCCTTCTCACTTCCTCCATCAGAATCTCTGAACCTTAAGGAAATAGATGTCAGTTTAAACACTCAAGTCCCATCCCTGGAAGATATATCACAGGAGGAGAGAAACAGCTACCCCAAGCTGTCCTTTACCTGTTCATGAGCTCTATAGCATGTATAGACACCCAGATAAATACATACACACAAACAAATATAAATTATAATAGTTTGTCTCCTTTAATACATTCCCTAGCCTTAGTTCTCTTTCCCAGTTTCAATTTGTTTTCTTTCCAGACATTTGGTTGCCAAATTCAGAGAGTTTCTGTGATAATGTATTTATTTCATTTCAAAATTTATTTATTTAGCAGTCATAGTTCCAGGAAGAACATTATCTTCAAAACTTTTATTACTAGTAAAACTTAATATATGATGACATTGTGCATTGTACCATCAAAAATCTAGAAGAAATCATTTGTGATTTTGTTATTTAATTATTTCCTTAAAAATTTACCTCTAGATGCTAGTACATAAATATAAAACCATTTGAGCATCTGGCAGATTCAATTATTTGTAGCTGATGTCTGAATCTATATTTGTAAGAAAATGTGAATGTTTCCTTGTGTATGCGCAAATAAAGAACATATGTAGTTGGTTATCCTTGTTTACTGTTAAAATATTTTGCTTGCTTTTTTTGTTAGTTTACTTTGTTCTGTTTTTAAGTTTTTTTTCCCTTGGTCATAGATAAAGCAGATTTTCATTCAAAAGAAATGCTGTCAGTTTGAAGACTAACAATTCAAACTTACATATGGGCAGCATGAAATACAGAAATGTCATTATTGCCCAAGATCACAAGTGTAGCTATGATCGATCACTAACAGGATAAGGAGTAGGGAGGGGGTTCTTTAGTTGCCTATTTACCATGCAAGTTTGAGGACAAGAGTTCAGAGCCCCAGAACTTAAGTAAATATTGAGTAGGCATTGCAACATCCTGTGACTTCAGCGCCAGAAGTTAGAGACAAAGGATTCCCCGACCAAATTGGCTAGCAAGACTAGCCATATCAATGAGCACTGAATTTGATTGAGCCTCGGTGAATTAGATGATTGAGCAATTAAGGATGATTACTGACATCCATCTTGGATGTCTACATGTGCACACACACATACACAGAGATTCACATATGTGCACACCTGTACATACACAACAATGTACATCTACATACATATAATACATACATGAAAAATGTTAAAAGGAAAAAAAATACTATGAATGTGCCCCTTATGACTCACACTCTGCTGACTGAGGGGCCGTGCTCTCTGTGTTTCAAATCCCATATGCATTCACAGTAGCTACGAATTTGGTAGTAATTACCAAAGAACATGTTACATTTGGCCTTCTCAAATACAGAACAGTAAATAATCACTTGTAAGAGAATGAATCTCTAATTTGTTTTATTAAATTATGAGAAATAGCATAATTGTTAAAATGTCTACTTATTTTTTTAGTAACATTTCTTTATAATGTACCTAAGAATTTAATACCAACTATATGTGGCAATATTATAAACTTTCAGGTGGAAAAGAAAAGAGAAGGAGTCTGTTATTATTGAATAATTGAGTTTTTCCCTAATCATTTTTAAACAAAGATATAACTATATGTGTGTATATATCTATCAACCTGGCATATCCAACCAGTAGCACTTTTATAATGTGACCCAAAATGTAGATGTTGATTTATCTCACTCTTTGTAATTACTGTGTTTTTTTATTTTATTCACAGGAAAGATATTTGGATTATAAAGACTGCTGGAATGACTACTCATTCATGAAAATAAATAGCCTATATCCACATTAAGGTAAACAACAACAACAACCCCCCAAAAACAAAAAAACAACCCACAAATGATATGTTCTAAACCTTCAAATGCCTTAAAATCTTAATGTTTCCTCCCCTAAGCAGCTAGATCTGACTTTTTTTCTGTCCAGCTTCTCCCCATTCACAAAGATAGGTGAGAAAGAAATGAAAGAAATTAAAAGGGACACAAGGCTAGGCAGGATTTCTGTACTTCATCCTTTGAAATGTGGAAAGTCCATAGTTTTCTTTTTCTTCATGTATCTGTATATCATGATTTTTTTCCTTTAGCCGCTCTTTTTCTTGAGAGCCTTTCTATGCAACTGTCTCTCATCTCAGACCCTAAATCTCCATAGCAGAAATAGAACTGCCTTCTTCCCACTCCCTCTACCTTGATCAGTGTTTTAATTTGCTTTCGTCTCTTATTCTTTGGCTCCATCCTTCTTCTGCTGCTCTGCCCCTTGAGATAGAATCAGTGTCTGTTCATTTTGGTTTCCACCTGTAAGAGCCCAATCTCCAAGTCCTACTTCAAAAATCTGTTAAGGGACCAATAGGATAGGTTAAAACCCAAGCTTTTCAATATACTTTGTACAAGGTACTTAAGTTCTTCTGTGCCTCACTCACTTATTTTCCAGAACAGGAATGGTGTCTGCATTACAGAGTTTTAAGTATTTACTTCTTATCCATTTGCCTGGAGACTGAGTGAGTGGTGCTACCTGTCTGTGATGTCAAACATAGATCTCTTCACAAGACATTCAATGGATCAAGTAGGTTAACATTTGTGCATTTAATAAACATTAGGAAAAATAAGAAAACAACCACTAGCATTCTTGTTGAGATTTATCTATTAAATTGAAGTCTTTTATGCACTAGCTTTGGGAGAATAGAAGAATAGCATATATGATTTCTATAGCCTCATCAAAAAATAATATTTGAATGTTGTTTTAGTGTCCTAAAGTATTGAGAATCTCCAAAATGCTTTTGTTTTCATAGAAATGAAATACTCCATACCCCATTTTTTTTTTTTTTAGAGAGAGACATGTCAGCTCCTGAATGTGCTCCCCTACATCTTAAAATAGGGCAGCCTACACATGTATACGGGGCAGAATTATGTCGCAGGTTCTATTCTGGATTTCATGAACCATTGTCCCAATACTGTACTCATGGGTATATCTATCTTGTCTTTACAAAAGGCACTGGAAACAGCTTCTGCAGCTGTCTCAGCAAACAGAGTTCTCAAAATTATGTTAGTATAAAGTGGACCTAAGGAGATGTTTACTCAAGTGTAGCTGCATACAGTGCTTTTAAAAATATAAGGTGCAAAGACCTCCAATGAACAAGTAAGAATGTGTCAGAACTCTCACTGCAATCAGGGACAGCCTAAGAACAGGCTTAAAGAAAACAGTTTTGAACTACAAACTGACCTTGAAATATTTGCGATAATACATTTTCCAACCTACTTTCAAGGGAGGCAATAGTATTCTCTAGTATAAGTATTTCATATTACATAAAGCCATTCTAGAGGCTAGAGAGATGGTTCATTCAGTTAAATGGCTGCTACATAAGCAAGAGGAGCTGGCTCCCAGAATCCACATAACGGGATGATTGGGATAAAGGAAGGTTGGATAGGGGAGCAGGGAAGCACATATCTTAATTAAGGGAGCCATCTTAGGGTTGGCAAGAGACATGGACCTAGAGGGGCTCCCAGGTGCCCAGGGTGATATCCCCAGTTAGTTCCTGGGGCAGCTGAGGATAGGGAACCTGAAATGACCCTATCCTGTAGCCATACTGATGAATATCTTGCATATCACCATAGAACCTTCATCTGGCGATGGATGGAGATAGAGACAGAGACCCACACTGGAGCACCGGACTGGGCTCCCGATGTCCCAATGAGGAGCAGAAGGAGGGAGAACATGAGCAAAGAAGTCAGGACCACAAGGAGGGCACCCACCCACGGAGACAGTGGGGCTGATCTATTGGGAGCTCACCAAGGCCAGCTGGACTGTGACTGAAAAAGCATGGGATAAAACCGGACTCTCTGAATATGGTGGACAATGGCACTGGGTTTTGATCCTACTTCATGTTCTGGCTTTGTGGGAGCCTAGCCAGTTTGGATGTTCACCTTCCTAGACCAGGATGGAGGGGGGAGGACTTTGGACTTTCCACAGGGCAGGGAATCCTGACTGCTCTTCAGACTGGAGAGGGAGGGGGAGAGGAGTGGGAGGAGGGAGAGGGAAATGGGAGGCTGGGAGGAGGCGGAAATTTTTTTTTCAATAAAAATAAATAAATAAATAAATAAATAAATAAATAAATAAATAAATAAATAAATAAATAAAAAGGCTAGGCATGGTGGCACATGTCTGTCACCTCAGTGCTTCACTAGGAGGCAGTGATAGATGCTTTCTGGTGAGAGTAGCCACTCAATGAGTTACAAAGGAAGACATTCAGTGTCAATCTGTGACCTCCACACCACTCAATGCGTACACACACACACACACACACGAGTGTGCTCACATACACATATGTTATTCTAGGATATCTTCTCATTTGATTTTGTATGAGCGATTGGATTTCAGAAAATTTGTAGGTTTATGTGGATAAATCAATAAGTGATATTTCACCCGGGGAAATAGAAAGAGATCATGCTTGTGATTAAAGCTTTATTATGTACTCATCAAATTTATTACTATTGTAGTTCTCTAATAACATTTGACTTACACTTTCCTCTTGGTAGTTGTTACTTCATCTTAAAATTATTGACATATTTATCATCAGGTTGTAGATTACTTATGAACAGACATTATCTTTTCTCTAGGGTTTCTCTGTACCAAGTAACATGTTATATTTCTTATAAAACAATTATGCTTATGGAATGAATAAAGATTTGTTTTAGATTATATGTGTGTGTGTGTGTGTTTACCCCAAGACATTACTTACTTGCTTCCCATCAGTGACCTAGTTCTTGTTTTTGAATGGTCTCATTCCTATTTAAAAGAAGGGGGCAGGTAATACATACACATGCATACATGAGTAAGTGCATGTACATATGTATGTATGTGTGTGCATTCACACAAACACAGGAATCATAGACTATAAATGATTTAATGTCAGTTTCTAAATCACATTCGTATATCTACTGCTGTACTTGACTAAAAACACTTTCTAGTCACCAATCTAAATGTAAAATATGCTCATTGTAGACTTTAAATCCCTCTCCCAAATGGTTTCATCTATAGGTTAATCACAGATGTAAAAGGAAGTTTCAGAGGTTTTTGTTTTGTTTTTCAAACACAGTAATTACATACTTGATCTCACTAGTTCCTGAGACAAACTTGTTGTTCCAGATGAATCTTCTTTGCATGTGTATTTTGACTAATCTTTGTTGGTAATTTATTTTTTAGCTTAAATCTCATAATATACAGGTTTTAAGAATATTTGAAATTCTCAGTGCATTCAAAGGAGCCATTATGATCTGTGTGTCCTGTGTGACTTAATGGAATGAATGATTTTTTATTTATAAAATAAAAGCTATAAAGAGCTGGGTGACATTGGATTGCTTCCTGAACTTTCTTTCAACCCTTTTTAGACTGAACTTACTGTTCCCTTTCCCCAGGTAATGTGATCTTCCTTTAATGCTCATTGTTCTCTTACTTGATCATGTTCCTGTTTATCTCCAAAGCTGGGCGGTCCTGAGTTATTCTTAGCACCTTCTTTCTTGTTACCAGTGATCATTAATGATCACTTAGTCTCTAAAAACCCTCCTTTTCTCATTGCCACTAGTTCAGGCTTCTGTCATTTGTTTAGAATACGACAATAATCGTAGAACTGCTTGTTTTATTTTTCTTGTAGGATAATCTTTTTGTATAATATAAAGATGTGTCTCTATTAAGGAACCTTCTGATTACTTAATAAAGAGCAGAATAATTAATAGCTATCAGGAAAGATAGGCAGGACCTCTGGGGAGAAAGGAACTCAGGGAAGAATCTGAGAGGGAGCAATTCACCAGCCATACATTGAAGAAGTCAAACATACATTATATTCAGGAAAGGTAACAACCAGAACATAGAGGAAGTTGTCTGTGGAACTTTGCCAAAACAAGATTGACCAGTCCTTCAAAATTCCTGCTTCACAGTAAAGTCTATCAGATGTTTTAGGCCTGTATGCTGTTTTAGAAGTTTGGGAAGTTGCTTGCTCTGCAATTACTGCTTACTCAGGTAATATTTTATCTTGCTCAGTTCTCTAATGGTGTTGCAAATTAGATAGTTATATCTTTATGCTTTTTTTGTTCTCAAATTTAGAAAAGAAATTTACAGAAAAAAGATCTAAATCTTATAAGATTGAGAGACATAAAGCTTAAATTGTTCATCAAGCAAAATATTTCAAGGTCTTAAAATGTATTTTTAGGTTGGTAAAACAAGTTATTATAGAAAGTGGTTTAGGTGTAAAGTTTTGAATTCAGCAAAGTAGAAGAGAAGGTAGAACACTTTCTCCAAAGTTGCCAAACACAAATGATCTGGACATTGTGAATATAACTCTTACCTGATAATTTTTCTTATTACCTATAGTTTTACTCTATTAGAGTTAAAACCTTTCTTTTTTTTATTTAGACAAAAAGGGAAGAATGTTGTGAATAGTCTTTTTGTACAGTGCAAAGATGTTTCTCTGCTAAGTTCATTTAATAGAGAGTTAAATAACCAATGGGTAGGCAGGAGAGGATAGGAGAACTTCTGGGAAGAGAGAGGAACTCAAGGAAACACTCAATCTGAGAGGTATGGAATTTGCCAGAGAGATGAGGAGGAAGTTAGATGTACACTGTATTGAGGAAAGGTAACGAGCCATGTGGCAGATCATTAATTAATATAAATGGGTTAATTTAAGTTTTAGGAGCTACTTGGGAAGAACCCTAAGATAAGACCAAGCTTTCAAAATTAATAGAAAATTTCCATGTCATTATTTTGGAACTGATGGTCCAAAAAATGTCTGACTATAGCTTCTCAATTAAATCTTGAATATTTTCCATAATTGTGCATGGTTAACTATTAGTACCACACTAATATGCCTATTTTTCAGGTTAAACAAAAATAACAATCAAATGTTTTTTTTTTTAAAGCACTTATCTTTCTAACTTTCATTCTAAACTTCGGTAGACATGTTTTGTTTGGTCCACTGTGATTTGTTTGTTTGTTTGTTTTGGTTGGTCAATATTTAATAATTTAGAGGATAAATTGGAATTTTTATTGCTTTTCCTAAAATAAGAAAAACCAGGGACTGTTTTTCTCCCTGTCCCATCCCCAATGGCTTTCTGCCCTCTTGTCATATGTTAAACAAACTCATTCTCTGTCTCTACAGTTTCCATTTCTTTCTCTTGTCCCTACGAAGCAGTAACTCATACATTTTTTCCTGTATATATTTTTCCTCCTATGTCCAACACGCTTCCTTATCTGTGAGCAGCATACCTTAGCACAGCATTCAATGTTCTCATGAGCTAGTTTCATTCTCTTCTAAGCCTCTCCTTCCTACTTTATGTCTCAGTCATATCTCACTGCTTTCTGCTCTCAGATCAGATGTGAGCTGAAGGTAGATTTGTAGAGTTACAGTGTTTGAGTTCACATTTAATTTTTATTCTCATTGGGTCTAATCTCTTGGTGCTTGTGTGCTTTTGGTTTTGTATTTGAAAACTGGAAAAAATGGTGCCTGCCCAATGGTTATACTAAAGGTTTTAGAAAATAAAGACACGAAGCTTCTATTTTTTTCTCAATGCTCACCAAAATTCAGCTATTGCTGATTTCCCATCCAACATCTTAATCCCAAAGTTTCACTGCTGAGTCTTTCCTCATTATGTATCTTGTCTTCTGATATATATCTAGGTTTTCTTTGATGTCCAATTTAATTTAAATGTTGCCATTGGAAGCATTTCTTGCTTTCTCCTTTGGAATTCATTCATCCTTTTGTGTACATGAATATGATAAACTTATTAGATATACTTCTTCTATGAACTTACCATTACCTTCACTGGAGTTTTTTGCTAAGTTACAAAATCTTACAGGTATCTTTGTCTTAACAATATACAGCTTTCCTATGTGCAAATATCCAGCGCTCAGCAGACGCTTATCACTTGACCCAAAGTGGAGCCATGTGTTTGCCTTTAATACGCCAAGCAATTACAAACTGAGTTAATCTTAAACAGCATCATATTCAATCTGCTTATTTGAAAAGTAGAAACACAAACAAATGTGAAAATTAAATACTTTTTGCAAGTATAATTAATATGACAAAATAAGCACCCCACTCCCAGCACTGTCACCCTGAACTTGCACCTCCATTTCCTTTGTGTCTAGTCACCAGGGGCAGCTCCATTCAGGTGACAATGAGGTCATACAGTCAGGGTTTGTAGGAGACAATTATCTGCCAATGTTATAATGAGTCATGTAGCCACCGCTACCAGATGTCATGTCAGGGTGAAGACAGTGCCAACAGCCACACTGTTGAAGTCTATAATTTATAAGACACTGAGCTACCAGCACATTTCTGTGGGGGACCTTGCAAGTCATCTTTCTTACCTCATTAATACATTTCTCTTCCTCCAGCTATGGCATTAGAGTCAGTCTGGTGACATAAGATGATTGCAGTGACTATTTGCAGAGGGACTAAGGGGTGAGTCTTGTGCCTGGAACCACCCACCCACAAAAAAAGTGAAACAACTTGGTGTTTCGAAGACCTTATCTGATTTCCTTGCCTAACTTCGTTTCAGCACAGTCCATGATTTGATATAGCCACGCAGCTCATTCACATAGGATTGCTTCTAGTCTGCTAAGAAACATACAGTTTGCTAAGTGTCTTTTGGAATTTTTTAAGTCAGATGCATTTCCTTCATATATGTAAATATTTTCTTTGACATACCTTTTAAAACCCAGCTGTTGCACTTTACCCTCTTTTATAACCATATAACTGTGACATGTCATATATCTAGTCTCCCACAATGCCACTGGCATTCTCTTCTCTCATCTCTTTCCACAGGACACATGCTGTTTCTGAGAAACAAAGTACTTATCCTCTCTGTTTTGTAGTTACCGATTCTAGGATAGTTTTTGGTGAATAAAAAACAATATTGATATTTGTATAATAAACGAGGAGAGTAGAGGGCACATGTCTCCTTGAAGTAGAACTTGGAAGCACAAGATTACAACACAGGCAATTTATTGTCAATGACAAGTACTGCTTTTTCTAGCACTTTGTCTGTGCACTTCCTCCTGTACTGAATGGAGAGACATGATTTATTCCCAGTAAAATGTTTCTACCTGTGCTGTAGGATGTTGTTTCTACTATCTATTACATATTTAATTTCCCACCATATTTCAACTTCCTTTTCTTAGCCATGAACATTTTTTCAAGAGCAGAACAATTTCAATTTAAGTAGAGGTTTAGGTTTTCCAGCCTCCTCCAAACTATAAAGCTGGTGTGTGATCACCTGCGTAGGTGGTCAGTCACATAATAGTTGTTCTCTTATGGTACAAAGTACTCCTTTAGCCATAGATTTGAAAATGTATGCATTTAAGGGGCTCAGGTCTGAAGCCTAGAAGATACACATTTAAACAGAAAACTGGAAGATCTTAAAGGAAGTTGAAACACAAGGCTTGTGTAAGAAGGCTAGTTAGTGTAGGTCAGGCTTTTTATTTCTAGCCTTAGATCTTCTAAGAAAGTAAAGCAAGATGAGAATTGTGCAGCTTCATTCTGTCAAAACACATTGCTACACATAGGTTTAGGGATGCTGCCAAGAAGATAAGTCTTCAATCCCCAAGGTTCCCCAAAAATAGACTCTTAGAAAAGATTATTGTTGACAGTGCACATGTTGATATAGTCAGGAGTTAATAGCTACTGGCAAACAGAAGCCTTTTTAGTTCTATGTGAACCATTCTTCCTCTGTTGGTGAGCCAAACAAAGCATACTTAGTGTGTTTTCAAAGTAGCACATAGGGGTTGGGGGTCACTCATTAATCATTGCGACACAGAGTCCTGTCTGGGAAGCTTCTGGAAATGGGGTCCTTTCTCTTTCCAGTTCTAAGCTAGAAGTTGATATTTTTCTTCCTAAAAATTATTTTCTTTAACTGCTTCTTCAAGACTTTGCATATTTCTCATTTCATTCTATTAGAACTACAACCATATCAGTTTTCTGTAGACACAGAAGTGAGGTTAGAAAAAAAGAAGGCATCTTCTCAAAGTCTCTTTTTATTCTGTTCATATACAATATATAAAATACTTAGCCAAAGTTTATATTTCTAAATTATTCCCTCCTAAGAAAGCAAGGGTTTTTTTTTGGGGGGGGTGTTCTAGTGGGCTCGATATTCAGCAACAGTATGCCTATTGTAGGTAGCTAAGATATGAATGGAAATAATTTAGACCCCCCATATTTAAACTTGCTTGGAAGTATGAGATTTGAAGCCATGTAGACTTTAACGGGAGGTCTGACTCCAATTTTTTTCTAATGATGAGATTTAGGTAACATAACTTCTCAAAGCCTAGTTGTCCTTGCCAAAGTTAGTGTAATTACAGAACTGAGCTCCAGCAGGCTTGCTCTGTTAAGTCAAATTTGATAATTAATGTATGCCAAATATTCTAATACCTGGAGTCATTCCCTCACTGCCTTTTCTCTTTTTCCAATGCTTGTCCTTACCTTTTCTTTATTTCCATCCTCTTCATTTCTCTTCTTAACTTTACATCTTTTTCTGCTGTTCTCATTTTCAAAAATTGAAGCCCATTCCTTTGTTCCATGCGCTGATAATTCCCCTAAAGGAAACTGTACTTTATTGAAATCTCTAAACAAATGAAAGAGAAAGGACATTTTATTTGAGTCTGAATTCTATTTACTTTGAAAATAAGCTAGATTTGTATTTTGGCATAATCTTCCCGAAGCCAAACTGGAAAGGACCCCAGCTCTCTGAGTGCACCCACACACCCGGCTCTTTTGTTTGGTAGAAGGCGAGTCCTAGAGCAGAAGCTCCAATGTAATGTCAGATGGAATACAAAGCCCTTTCCCTAGGCTCTCTGGATTTCTGTGAAATGTCCTGTTTGTTTGTAAGGTCAAAGTGAGTTCGAAGCAATAACTGAAGGCAGAGCATAGCAAGATTGCCCACCTAGGTTGGAAGCCTCCAAGTGGCATCAGGCCACAGAACTCCGACATTTTGCTTGATTTTGTTCAAATATAAAACTCAACTATTTAATTGATTTTGAGTCATTCAGATATGCAGCTGTATCTTTTCTCAGGATCATCTTCATCTCCAAGCCTGCCTCTAATCCTGGCATCTAAATCTCCTGTGGTCCTCAGACATCCTGACGTTTGGCTAATCTTCACACACTCATTATTTCCAACAAGCAAAAATTAAAATAAAACAATTTGGTAGGACTAATTACTTTTTATTTTAACCCATTTCTAGTGTGCATGTTGAAAGTAATCTTTTAAATTCTCCCCTTGACTTCTTTCACTTTGTGTACTTGATGCTAGACCATCTTTCTCAAAGAGTAACTAACGCCAGAGTTCTTTCTCAAAATGAACGTAGACATTTTTCTTAGTAAATTATATCTACTTACTGAAATAAATAACCTACATGTAATCTGGTTAAGTGATACAGATATTATTTCTCATTCACTCAAAGAAAAAGCTTCCTGTATTGGGTGTTGCTTTATCTATGGTTAACTTCTTTCCCGGAGAGACCTGACTGGTTCATGAGAGTCCTCAAACTCCTCAATTTCCTTGAGGCTCATTCAGTTATCAGAGCATGTGTTACACTCTTAATCTCTTGTTAGACTCGCCTAATCACTCTCTCCTAATGCTTATATTGTTTCATCTCTATCGACTTCTATTTCATTCCTCCAAGGGTTTTTTTATGTGGATGGTGGGATGGCTTTATGTGAAGATATCCATCCAACTCCAGGAATCCAGGTTTTAGGAACAAAACCACTGTCATTTATGACAACAAGAATACCTGTACTCAAGGGCTCATCACATGAATGTTTCTCCCATGATAATATAGTGCCAGGCTCATAGTGACAGCTTCCTGAGTGGTAGACGGTTAAATGAACACGCTTTATCTTCCTAAAGACAGAGATGGACAGGCAGAATGAGTTTTGGCTATCTATGTTATAGCTTCATACTTGGGCAAGATTGACTTAATAGGGGGCTGCTAAGGGTTGTTCCGCATTTATGAATTAATTATTTTCAATTTTATTTATAATTACAGTCACACACATATACACTAAGAATAATATGGCTTGATAAAATAATTATGTCCCAAGGTCATAGAAATTAGAATTTAGCTGCCTTGTATGGGATCTCTCTAAGGTAAGACAGTGCCTCCATCTTGAGCGCCTTACCCCATGAATTCTTATTCATGATGCAGGCTGGACACACTGGATTTTTAATTTCAGTTCGTTTTAGTTGCAGCACCCTCAGGAAGACCCTGTGATGCTCCATGCATTGCTTATTACATTTAAATGACAAATGCTAGCAGTATCTAGACCAGATTATTTATTTGAAAAGACTGTTACATATTAATATTTGGTTATCGAGCTTGGGATTATATATGTAAAGCATTAATCACACTGAAACATAGAAATAAATATTACTAATTATATATAATAATTAGTGGTAACATGAGCTCTGTTCTGATTCTTAGCCCTATTACGTAGACTCCATATGTATGTTGCCCACACAAGGAGAGGCACGCTGTGCATACTGTTTTGGCTCAATTATTGAGGATACGATTACATGAAGTAACTATCACTTTATTTTCTGGATCATAATAGGAACATAATTGTACATTTTTACTTTATTATCATATTATTATTATAAATGTGCTTTTAATTTATTTGGGAATTATTTGTGAAGAACCCCATGACATTCTTCCTAAAGAGGAAAAATAATGTTCCACTCTCACTGTACTTCAGAAAAAAAAATAAGTTTTCTTCCCATAACAATCAAGGCTTTTCTGGGTCTTCCTCACATTCTCTAACAATGGTCTGCACCTTCTGCCAGGCATAAGGACATTCTTGAAGTGGGCGCAGTAGGGGATGAAAAAGGAATGAAGATCTCTGCATGCTGCTGCTTGTGGGTGGCCTGCCTCTCCCTGGGCTCCACCCTTCCCCAGAAGACTTGCCAAGAGCATTTTGCAAAAGGGAAATAAGTCTCCAAGGTGGCATTCCCCTTTCCAAAATGTGAGAAAATTCACGGGAGAGAGAGAGAGAGAGAGAGAGAGAGAGAGAGAGAGAGAGAGAGAGAGAGAGAGTTTTCAAGTCTGATGGAAGGTGTGAGAGGCAGGATACAATTTCTAACCTCTTAATATAAATTCCTCAGCGACTGCTCTACATTCTCGCTTTTAACCAAATTGATACAATAGTCCTGAGAAAAGATAATAGCATACGTTCCGTCATCCACCAAGCATTTACTTAGATTCTAAGCAGCATAGTATCATACGAGAGTTGAAAAACACTCATTCTGGGGAAGTAGTGGTGGGGGCAGAGTTGTGTAATTGCTATATAATAGCTACATATTTAAAATATGTATTAAGAGAGGGATATGGTAGGAGAAGCTCTAGGAATTTCTGGGTGAGGCAAGCATGCAAGAAGGGACGTGCTTGGATGCTTACTGTGAAGCTAAGGAAGAGCCCAGCGGTATACTTCTGATGGTGCACAGTGAAAGCTAAAGGAGGCCACGCAGAGGCGTAGATAAGTGATAATGCTAAGATGCTAGGCAAGGGCCAAAATAAAATGTCTTTTAACTATTCAGAGTTCTAAAGATAGCGCATTTGGAAGCTTTTAAAGACTTTTGAATGAAACGCAAATTAAAGTGTATGCAATTTAGAAACCTAAGTCTAGTGACAGTTTTAAGGCTGGGTTGTGAATATGGCTGAAGTGTTCAGGGGTTCTTGAGAAAGGCTTGTGTGAGAATGACTGTACTGGAAAGTATTATAATTCTTCACTCTCATAAGAAATGGAGGACGCACAAGAGAAGAGAGTGTGAGATGTGAAATGGTACTCAAAAAAAGTCCAATAGGTTCTGACCTGGGATCTCAGGTGCATAGGGATGCTCATTACCTGACCCGGGGAGTCAATGTTACGTGAGAGGAAAAGTTTTCCTTTTATCCCTGCTCAGTTTGAGAAAATACTCAAGCCTTTATAATGAAGCTTGTAAGAAAGGCTTTGTTGGTTAAAGGGTTAAAAGGATGGATCTGCATAGGTCAGTTTATATGCTCATAATACAGTTATAGAAAGACAGGCAACTGCTTCTTGAACGCATAATGCAGACAGCATAATATAGAGGCTTATAAAAGATTCTGGAGCTTCAGTGCTTGAACTGAATATTCGTGCCTCATAACTTACCAGCTGTTTACCTTGGAGCAAATTGTTTAGCATCTCTGAGCACCATGTTCTCTTCTGCAATGTCCAGGCAATATGGAAATACCTCATAACACTGCTATGAATGTTGGTTAAATAAATACTTCTAAAAAGCTTGCTCCGGCAAGCAAGAAAGTTAAGTATTAATACTGAGAGACACTGAATGGGAGGCTTCGGGAAGTGCATATGGTGGGAGTGGGAAAGAGTGTTAAGAAGCATTCTTCACAGCCCAAATGTATAAATGTTGCAAAAAGAATTGAAAAATGTTTAAAGGGAAAAGAGGGAGAAAGGAAGAACGAGACTTAAAGAGAATTGTTCCCTGGGAGACAATGAAGGGAAGCCATCCCAAGAATGTCTAACAGAGGCAAATGCCAACATATAATTCAATTAAAATTAAAATTTAGGAGTGTCTTTGAACTTGGCAGTTCTGGCATTTTTATTGAAATTAGTATGTTTTCAGCAAAATGATCATGGTTTATGAGATGAGTATAAATAAAAGATGTGCAAATACTCGCATAGTATTTTTTTTCAAGAAGCTTGACAGCGCAAGGGAAGGAGGAAATAAATGGGCAACCAGGGAGCAGGGAAGTATCGAGGGAGGAGTACCAATCCTTGTTGCTTTTGCTTTGAGAATACATAATTATGCTTCTAAAAGCAAGAAGATAGGAAGCTTGAAAGTAAGCAAAAGAGAATAAATACATCAGGTAACTTTGCACAGAAGACATACAAATTTTGTTTGTTTTCAGTAACTTTAGAAAAACAATTAGGAGCGATGACTTTCTATAGATTACCCAGTTCATTTTGACCTAGATGATGGCAAGGTCCTACAAAGTCTGATGTCCAATATTTGGTGATCATTGCCCTCTTAGAAGCTGCTGTCGAATTGAGGCTTCTTCTGCTGTCTCTACCGCTCTGAACTGTGCTGCCTAATGCAGTAGTGGAGTAACACATAACTACTTCAATTTCAGTTTCATGCAGAATTGAGTTTCTCAGTTGTCCAACTACATCTCAGTTAAGGGTGTGGTTGTGATCCCTGAATTAGAGAGTATAGCTACAGAATGCTTTCTGAACTCAGAAAGACACTTAAGACCATACTGTCTCTGCTCTAAATTTCTGGTGTTTATTATAGTCGGAGAGCTCCTGGGGCTGCTCCCTTCATCACCCTGCTGACCTTGAACCTGAGAGTGGTCTTGCCTGCTTGGCTTCCCTGCTGTGCTCATGGCCCTTTATTAGTTTTCGCCTTGAGGTCCTTCTGTCTTTTCATCTTGTAGAGCATCTCAGGTTACTGTTCTTCCTTCTGAAATGTTCTTTTCATTAGCTGCAATTGCCACCCCTGAAGACTTGGTGAATACTTGCTTGTCCACTGACTTATGTGATACAAAGTCAATTGCCCTTGTTGCGTCTTACAGTTCTTTCCTTGACACCAAAGTTAAACGCTCTGTATGTTCTGAGATTGCCTTTGTGATACTGCCATATGATTCTCCCATCTTAAAGCAAATGTTATTTGATAGAGTAGTTATCCATACGTACTTTGAATCAGATACGGAAGCTATGATGACAATCGGTATATCAGATAGGTACAGTTCTTAACCCTATAGAACTTTATTTACTTTATCATTTAAAATAGTCCGCTTTCATGAGTGTGAGTGAATTATATGGTACAAATTAGGCTTTTCACCTCCTACCCACTTTTGTTGGGAGCAGTGAGACCCCAGATACTGAATTTTTTGTAATCCCCTGATCTGAGTGCCTACAGCTGCTCTGAGCATGAGACCTTCAGGAGTTCCTGATGGCAGGAGAGTGGTTTCTGGTGGGTTTGGCTGGGGCTTGGCTATCTCTTTATAATGTGCCCCTGAACACAATAAAGGGAGCATTCTTGGGGAATTCAAGGATGACCCGTGTCGCTGTCTCTCTGTCTGTGTGTGTCTGTTTATTTTAACCTCCAGCCCCCTTGCCTGAAGCTCGGTAACTGGGTGCCAGTGCACAGAGTGCAGACAAAGGGGCGCGGTGCGTGTGCTCAGCATTTGAAGGTCTCCACCGAGATATTGGCACACTTTGTCCTTCTCTTCCTCCCTCCTTCCCTAACATCCTCTTTTTCTTCTCCCATGCTCTCTGTTCCCTTCTCTCCTTCCCTCCCTCTCTACCTCCTCCCTGCCTCCCTCCTTCCTTTGTTCCTTTCTTCATTCTTTCCTTCTTCATTCCTTCCTTCCCTCCATTTCTTTATTGTTTTTCTTTATCCTTTTTGTAATGCAGGATGAAAGAGGGAGGTGGCCAGAAATGACCCAGTAGCTCAGAGGTTTGGACGCTAGTATTTATTTATTTTTATTTTTTTGGACTTTTCTTCCAGATGTCATGTGTGAGGCCATCAGTCAAATTATCAACACTTTGCTCCACACAGGAAGATGGAGAAAGGTATGGTGCTGTTTTGGGAAACAAAAGCTTTCCTAGAAATCCTGGAAGAATCCCCAGTGTTGGTTCTCAGTTGAATAGCTTTCCTTGTAGAGAAAATCAGGGGAAAAGAGGAGTCAATGAAGCAGTGAGATTTTTGTGTATTTCTTGTGTTGACTACTCAACACAGACAAAGGACCAGCGGCTGCGGTCCACATTTCTTCTCTGATTCCAGTCCTCTCTTCAGTGGAAATTCTTAGTGTTCATGCAACCACATGTGAATGTTGCAAGAATCATGCAGCCCCTGCCCTTGCCTCTGGTTTTCTTTTTCTTGCCTTGAAATCTCAACTGTTCTCTAATACAGACTCTAACGTTTTACTAATAATTTTGACTAAAGTGGGTTCCTGTGTAAAGTGTATTCTTTATTACAATCGTAGGAATCAGCTAGATTCATATAGTTTTCAAAAATATAATCATTAATCCATATAAGTTCTTCTTGCAACTCATATTTTGCATTTATTCAAATTAGATTATCTTTATCATAGACAGAAATACCATGTTTTCTTTTGTGGAGAATAATAGTTGCCCATATTGTAAAACATTTTTCTGCAATTATGTTGGAAAAATTTATGTGTATTTGATGCATTTTTTTTCAATTGAAGTAGATATTTGGACGCCTTTCAACTTACATATTTAAAATTTACACATGTGTTCACTGATATATTTGTGTGCCATGGTCTGGAAATACTGACAGTCACTTTTTGTTCATCTTCAACCTTTCACAATTTATGGGTTTATGCATTCTCACAATTATTCTGTCTGTTGCTTAAAAGGAAGGAAAACCTAAGAAGAAATGTATAATTCATAGATAGTTGGACCTACTAACTTTTCTCTATTTTGGTTACCCTGTGAGTAATGTCAGAACGTATCCCATAAAGAGTTTTACTGTACTGTGAATATAAAGATTGCACATAAAGTCAGGACTCCATTTGGCACCCTGCGAGGACTGTCTAATGGCCTCTCAAACGCCAGGCTGAAGCAGTGCTGGAGCATGAGTTAAGAACATCTGCTTAGAATGATTTTCCAGGAAGGCCTGCTTCTTTTTACAAGGAAAACTCTGAAGAAAACATCAAGTGCTTACCATTACATCACGCTACAGACTCTACACCTCCATAAGGCACACTGTTATATGAGCTTAGCCCCCATTCCTCATAAACCCCCAATAACAGCTGCCCCTTGTAGTGCTCAGTGGACATTCTTGGAGAGTTGCAGTTCAAAGAAGGGCATCTCAGCTTGATCTCGAATGGAAAGTACATTTTCTAACCCAATTTGAAAAGAAAAGCTGCATTGGGAAGGCCCCTACTAAGCAATCTTTGTTCGATGCAGAAGGCAAACCTAATCAAACCACCATAAAGAAAAAAAATTAAAACAAATATGATTCATAAAATGGCTGGAATAGGGAATGATTTGTTGACCCATAAATCACATAAGGGTGGGTGCTGGTTTTATCCCATACAAAGTTTCGGAGGGGGGGATCTTTCCTGCTGCAATGAAAGCTGACAAACCGTGTATGTGCCTGTGCAGCAGAAATCACTTCACTGCAAGAACAACCTTCTCATTGGCACATGCAAAGCAGAAAGGAAGGCAAAGACAAAAGTCTCAGACTTTATGCTTCTAAAACTATTCATCACTCAGCCATTGAAACACATCAAATCAGCTTCATTTTCATTATTCTAAAATAATTTAAAACCAAGCCAGAGACATCCAGTTATCCAAAGCATAGGTCTATCACATTGCAAGAGCCACATAGTATATATTTTATAGAAGAGTTTTGTAAAATGTAAAATATTATAAAATGATTGCTCTGACTTTTTATAGTGGTTTTAAGAAAAACCAATAAAAGATTTCTTTTAAAGGAAATCTGGATTGTGCGTTTAATTCTTGATTAAA
Organism: Microtus pennsylvanicus; assembly: GCF_037038515.1. Lineage (NCBI taxonomy): Eukaryota > Metazoa > Chordata > Mammalia > Rodentia > Cricetidae > Microtus > Microtus pennsylvanicus. Next base: position 21,956,533 of record NC_134592.1, read on the forward strand.
CTGTAAAAGATTATTATAAGTAGCTGAAACTATAAAGTTAAATGCTAAGATATTTACCACAAGTTTTCAAATATTGACTTTTATTTCATTAATGGTAATCAACAATTTTCAGTATTTCCTTACATAGTCTGCTAAAATGCAAAGCAATTTTTTTTAAAGTACAGTATACAAGATATTGGATATACAGGCTATGTGTTTCCAAACACTTGCCTAAAATCATCTCATTATGATGACTGATCTTTCTTGGCACCTCAATAAGATGTAGTCTCAACAATGAAACACATCTTGGCATGTCTATGAGGGTATTTCCAGAGAACTTTGAAGAGAAGACGAAAGCCCAGTCCTAGATGTGGGTTCTACTATTATTCCACAGGCTAGCTTCCTAGACTGTATTTAAAGAGGAAGAAAAAAATAACCTGAGTATAAGTGTTATTTTTTTCTCCTCCTTGACTGCAAATTCAACAAAACCAGGTACATTAGCTTCCTGCCACCATAACCTAAATGATATTCCCTATACACTATAATGATGCCCTCGTTACTTAACAAGTTGCTCATGTCAGGTATTTTGTGGCAGGTATCAGACAACTCACCTACAAGTCTATCTCCTTCCCTTTCTTTCATTGCTTTTATTAAATTTTGTTATTATTTTTAATATACCAGAGACAAAAGGGACTCAAGATGAGTATGAATAGCAACCCAAACCAGAAGATTTTCATGAGAAATACTCTTTTTTAATGGACGAGAAAGAAACTCAATTTAAAAATAAAATAGAATATAGGGGCTGGAGAGATGACTTGGTGAGTATGAGGGCTTGCTGTGCTTAGAGAGGGCTTGAACTCAGTTATCACTGCCCATGTTGAGGTGGCCTTGACCAGCTCTCACTTCAAGCATTCAAGGTTGTTGGTATCTTCTCTCCTTTATGGGCACATACACAAACACAGATATACTCATACATATACATAAATACACATAATTACATAAATGAAGAGTAATAAAATATTTTTAAAAGTTATTATCAACATGATCAAAGTATCATATAGGTAATACTTAGTGTTATCTTTTAAATATTCTACCATATATCATATATCTATAAAATAATTTAGCTTAGCTATTTTCATATTTGAAGATAACATATGTGATAAACACATATATGTATATTTTTAAGTAAATATTTGTTAAGGAATTAAAGGACGTTATAACTGCCCATTACAGACCTCCATCACATATGTCTTGATTTTCTTTGAAAATGTCCATTTATGAATGGAACTAGAAAAAAATTATCCTGAATGAGGCAACCCAGACCCCAAAATATGAACATGGTAATACTTATTCATAAGTGGATATAGCTGCAAAGCAAAGGATAATGAGCCTATAGTCCATGACCTTAGAGAAGCTAAGTAACAAGTTGATCCCTAATAAAAACAAACATAGATCCACCTGGAAAGGAGAAATAGACAAGATTGCCTGATACAATTGGGAACATAGGGGTAGAGGGAGAAGGAAGGGTGGGAAGGGAAGAGGAGGGAGAAGGATGTTGGGAGGAGAACTTGAGGAAACAGGATAGTTGAGATGGGGGAAGGAGAGAGATGAGAGCAGAGAATGAGATATTTTGATTTAGGGAACCATTATGGGGCTAGCAAGAAATTTGACACTAGAGAAATTCCCAGGAATGCACAAGGATGACCCCAGATAAGACCCTAAACAATAGAGGAGGGGGTCCCCTAATTGGCCTTGCCATGTAGTCAAATTGATGAATATCCTAAATGGTACCCTAGAATCTTCATTCAACCACTGATGAAAATAGAGACAGAGACCCACAGTGGAGCACCAAACTGAGCTCCTAAAGTCTGGTTGAAGACTGGGAGGAGTGAGAATATGAGCAAAGAGGTCAAGACCATGGTGTGTACACCCACTGAAACAGTCTACCTGAGCTAATGGCAGCTCACCAACTCCAGCTGGACAGGGAAGAAACCAGCAAAGGATCAAACTAGACCCTCTGAATGTTGGTGATAGTTCTATGTCTGGGGTAGACTATGGGGCCACTGGCAGTGGGTCCAGAATTTATCCCTATTGTTTGTACTGGCTTTTTGGGGAACCCATTCTTTTTGGATAGATACTTTGCTCAGCCTAGATATAGTAGGGAGGGCCTTGGACCTTCCCCAAAGCAATATGCCTTACCCTCTTTGTGGAGTGGATGGGGGTTGGTGTGAGGGGATGGGTAGAGGGAACGGGAAGAGGGGAGGGAGTGGGAACTGGGATTGGTATATAAAATTTAAAAAGATAGCTTGTTTTCTTTTAAAAAAACAAAATATTTATTTCTAAAAATAATGCCACTTACTCTTCAGATGTCACATATGTTTTTACTCCAAACACAATGAGGCTTCTTAATGATATGCCAGTTTTATGTAAATATGGTGCTAGGTCTAGAAAGCTTACTTAGCTTGGTGCGTTTATGTATTCCTTTATATGCTACTCTATACTATGACTATCAGTAACCTGTATTTGTATTTAAACATAGATTAATTAAAATAAAATGCACTCAGGTCCATAGTCACAGCAACATATCAATATTATCCAGCCATCTTTGACTACTGCTATTATATTGAAAATTGGTATAGAAATTTCTGTGGGACAGTATTTATTTTCTTTTCTCCATATGGGCCAAATGACTTGATTTTAAACACTAAAACCAAAAGTATACATACACAGAAACTATATTATTTAAATCACTGCTTTGCCTAATAGCTCTAGCTTCTTATTGACTAGCTCTTATATATTAATTTAACCCATTTTTATTAATCTGTGAATTACCACAAGGCTGGGGCTTACCTGGTAAAGTTCTGGTATCTGTCTCCAGTGGGGCTACATGGCTTCTCTCTTCTCTGCCTTCTTTTTCTCAGTATTCAGTTTAGTTTTCTCCACCTACAGCTATTATGCTCTGCACAGGCCCAAGTCAGTTTCTTTATTAAACAATGGTATTCACAGCATACAGAGGGGAATCCCACATCATCCAACAAATTAAACAAACCAATCAAAGAATAAAAAAAATAAATAAAACCAAGAAAATGAAAATAATATAAAATATCATTATAGAGAAAGCAAGTCATGATCTTAAAAGTTAAAATCTTTTAAAAAAAACTAGCAAAAACAGCTTGGCTTACTTTTTGCTTCTTCAATAAGCTCACTTGTGTCTGCTTTATAGGGTGAAGATACTCAGGGCCAGAGTCACCAGGTTACAGGTTCATGTTCATATCATGATAGAGTGTCATGAAAGAGACTTAAGACTGAGCTCACTCTTTCCTGGCCTGGAGCTTCCTGTCCAGTGCCATAGTACTGCTTCTCATTCATCACACATCTGCTGACCATGAAGTGCAGCAGCCTAAGACTTACTGACTCTGACAGTAATCCATTGTTAAACTGAACGCCCATTAGAGCATGTCTATGAAAATACACTCACAAGGAAGCCTTAAGCAACATAGCACCTCATTATCACAGGTGAGTAATCAAAAAATTAGTTCTAGAGATGGTTGAGCAGTGATTTTTCTATTAAAAGCGTGACATATTCTGTAGGCACACCATTTTAGCACCATAGTTCACAGCCCTATAAATTGATGTTCCTGTATAAGTTTCATAGATGAAGGACCAAACTTAAAGAGGTAAAATAACACTCCTAAGATTAAGAAGCTTCAAAGCAATAGATGTAGCAACACTTTAAGCCAGTAGTATTTCACTCAAAATCCTCTTTGCCCCAAACAGATACTTTTATGAGTAATCTCCTATGACGACTGACCCAGTGGAAATGTTTACACACTTCTGTCACATGAGAGTGTGTATGCTTGCCTGTGTGTGTGAAACAAAATATCTTTCATGTCATTCACATAACTCAGTACAAATTTTCATTTTTATGGACAAGTTTCAGGACAGTTAATCTATATGCTAAAAATGATGAGTGCAAGAGGAGAAATAAAGGAAAAGATGAGAATGTATTATTTTATGTAAAATATATTTAGCAGATGCAAAAAGAAAATATTTTTTTTCTCTTTTTCTTTCCCTTCTCCTATTCTCTTTCTTTTCTCTACTCATACTGAAGAGCAAGGGTTTGACATTTTAAGTATGGAGTAATTATAATATACAGTAGTCACTAAATGTGGTGCTGCACGGCCATAATACCAGCCTTTGAGAGACAAAGATATCAAGAGTTTTACAATTCCGAGCATAATTCTATGTTCTACATATCAATTTCTCAGTCAGCATGAACTACCTTAGGAGAGTCTCAAAAAACACAACAACCAAACAAACAAAACTGAGAGCTCTGTTGCTATGCTTCGGAAAGTGAATATATTTGTTTTGTTTCCATTGTAAAACAAATCAATGGAAACATGTATGTTATAAGAAATCATGTTGATGTTTAGAGACAGAAAGATAAATTTAACAAACAGCACCGGTGGACAAAAAGACTCTATCTAGTGTGTAAAATTGATGATGAATTAAAAATCCCAAACACCAAAACTAAAAAGCACAGGAAACAAGCAAGTAACAAACAAACAAACAAACAAACAACAGCAACAAAACAGGCAGTATGATCAAATCAGGAGCCACATGGTCTTCCTTCAAAAAAAATCTTAATTCTCCTGAGTGGTCATCCACACCAAGAAGAACAGCATGGCTATTCATTTCAATAGTTCCACTTTGCCTTGTTTAGCATTCAAAAAATGGGGAGGTATATAGAACTGAAAAGTTTTCATGCCATATCTCTGACCTGTACACCTTAAGGATCAGTCTCCTTTTATCACATGAGTGATTTAACTTCTACCTCATTGCATCTGGAAAGCTACAATGAAATAGTTACACGTGTTCACACATATGCCAATACCTTAACTAGGCTTATGATTATTCTCAGTCTGGAATTTTAACATTATACTATGGAAATATGCATAGTTTTGTATTTTAATTCATTCATATTAAGCATACACAGGATGAAAACTTTGTCTAAGTCTATTCAAGAAGCAAGTGTGATATAGTCATAGAAATGTTCCCCTTAAAAATCCTTTGTCATATACAAAATATGAGTTGAGAGTTAGAAATTCTGGTTTCCAGATGATAGAAAGTAAAAGAAAAAACTCATTCTTTTAAAGCTATTTTCATACCACTGTAACTTCCAATTAAATCCTGAAGAATTGTGACTCTCAAGCCATGTGCCGATCATACCTTGGCATAGAGGTGACAGTGAAATTTAGGGAGCTGATTAGCAGGACTTGTGGCCTCAGCACAGCTCATGCTCGGAGAAGAGGGCAAAGCAAAACTGACTGCCAAAGACTTTAGTTCTATTTTTCCATTTATCTGTTCATAAGCTTCTATTACAACCAAATTTTTAACACCATACACAGAATACAAAATATTAATTTAAAAGAACTTGAGGGAAATCATATTACAACTTCATGGTAAATTTAATTTGAAATGCTAAAAGCAACGTTTTCCCTGTATACCGTGCTTGCCTTTTCAGAAAGAGGAGCTTTGGAAGTGAGTCTCATTTTGATTAAGTGACTCTGTAATTGGAGAATTCTCACATAGTCTGAAAGCAAAGCCCACACACCACAGGAAATGGGCAAGTCCTTGTTACTTGACAATTTATTTTCCCAGGGTGGGCTAATCATCTTACCCAACACCCAATTGGATTTATTTAACTATAATCACCTCACACAATAGTGCATGCTTTGAAAAGCAATACCTCTTAATGCTTTATTCAGTAACAGAAAGAAGCATTGAAAATCAACTATGGTCCTAGCAATATGTTTAAAATGTGAGGAGGAGATACAATAGTCACTGACATTCTATTTTGTTATTTAAACCCCAGCATTTTGATTTGACAGCATTACTATGTTAGTCCTCCTTTCAAAAAATAAATAAATAAAATCAGATTGCATTCAATGTTTACCTATAAGAAGGGGTTTTCTTAGAGGGCTAGCACACATCATTGCTGAAGCCATTGGAGAGGGGCGGGGAGAGAGAGAGAGAGAGAGAGAGAGAGAGAGAGAGAGAGAGAGAGAGAGAGAGAGAGAACACAGCCAATAGCATGGCTCTAAGAAGGTACAAGCTGCAGAATCAAGGAAGCAGACTAGCTGTCCCTAGTCTGAGGCTGAAGTCTACAGTATCCAAGAAAACCGCTGGTGTAAACCTTAGCCTTAAAGTATCAAAGGTCCTGGACTCTGATGTCCAAGAGCAGAAGCAAGAACAATTTTGCCACTTTGGATCTGCTAGAGAAAATTTCCTTTATTTAGAATCTCCAGGTCCACCTAAGTCCTTTGGTATTGGTGTGTGCTTCCTATATGGAGACTGTAGGCATTTTTCCTCACTTGGTTTGATGATAGATATACAAATCTTTTAAAGAAAACCACCACAGACACACCTAGACTCCATGCTTCACTGACTCTCCAGAATCCCCTCAGATCAGTCAAGGTAACACCCAGAACTTGCCATCACAATGCTTCGCCCTGTTTTCTCTGTAATATTTGCAATGCACAGTTGTATGGACTTTGCTTATTGTTTTAAAGAAGACAGTTTAATGAGGTCCACAATTTCAGGATGGCTATAACATGCTGTTTCTAAATAACCTGGTAAACTAACTCATTTCCTGCTGAATACTTGGGCCTCTGGCTCACAATTTCTTGATAAAAATTGGTTATGACTTGTCATTCCAAATTCAAGTCTACCCACAATCCATACAAGTGAAGGGACTGCTGTGTTCAACATGATGGTCCTTAGAATCTCTAAATCAATTGCAACTTGGTTAATGATTACTTGTTATAGAATATTATTTAAAGATGCATTACATTTGTTCATGTTGTGGATTATTTGTCTTAATGATGCAATAATTTGTTGCATTCCTTTATATTACATTTGTTTATTTCTGTGAAGCTGTAATTATTTGCATTTCTACAACACCTGATGATCTAACAAAGAACTGAATGGACGATAGCAAGGCAGGAGAAAGGATAGGCAGGGCGGGCAGGCAGAGAGAATAAATAGGAAGAGAATTCTGGGAGGAAAGAAGAAAGAGCAAGATAGAACAAGGAGAGCAGCAAGCTTTGGGAGAAGGGAGAGTCGCCCAGCCACATAGTCAGTCACAGAAGTAAGAATGAAAGTAAAATATACTGAAGTTAGAAAAGGAAAAAGCCCAAAGGCAATAGATAGATGGGATAACTTATGTTAAGAAAACTAGATAGAAACAAGTCAAGATAAGGTGAGGCATTTACAGGAAAGAATACGAATTCCAGTGTTATTTATTTGGAAGCCGGGTGTAGACCCCCAAAAGAAAAAGGTAAAAGAGTAAAGAGTGAAAACAACCAACAACATTTGGCATTCCACTGTGGGGCTAGAGTAAAAGAAAATACAATAATAACTACCTAATTGCAATCAAGCAATTTTCAGAATAACTGGAGTTAGTAAAAAAAAATACCTACTGCTAATAACTTTAGTTAATAATGGATGAAGAACATTTGTGAATACATTTTGGTCATACTGTAGATGCTGCTTATTTCTTTCTAATTTTCCAATGATGTGAAGAAGGCAGACTGGGTGATAACCGAAGATGTTAGTCTAGTGATCTAACTAACGTGGAAAACCCGCAGTAATATATTCATACTGTGTTGCTTCCACTTTTGCCAGAAAATTAAGTCTTGACTGACTTAAGGAAAGGTAAAAACTGAGTAGTATAGTGACATATATGGAAATCCAGAGAATATGAAGGTATTTGTGAGGAGTTCCTAGTTAATTAACTCCTTTCTCAAAGAGACATCATCCAGTGTTTGGATCTCTTGCTTGTACACCTTGCTGCCCTCTGTGATGTAAAAACAAGACTTTTCTCAGGAGGACAGATTGACATCACCGAGACAGAGGGCAGCCATCACCAGACAACAGAAACACCCTATCACAAGTGTTTTCAGACTTCAGAACTAGAAGAAATAAACTTTTATGATACACGAATTTCCTGGTCTTGGTATTTTGTTGTACCAGCACAAGTGAACTATGACAGGAAATCTAATAGAGAAAGTGATTTAGATTTATGGGATTACAGTGGAGGGCAGAGAAATTTTTACATTAAGCAAGTTATCTTTCTGAATCATTTAATTCCTGTACTAAGCATCTTTTCAATACTTGTTTTCAGTGAAAGAACTAGATGAAGTCCATGGCAGACTCCACTGAAAATAAAAAACAAACCAAAACTGAGAGCAACCACTACACACAATGAACACAAAACCATAAAGACTTGCAGCAAAACAAATCTTAAAACCAAAACAAAACTCACCTCTCTTTCCATTCCTTCACAGATGCTTATTATCAAAATTACACAAATGCCACCTCAGTAGAGGTTCAAAAAGTCCATCTTTGACAAGGCCATAAGCCAAAGATCAAAAGATGATCTGATGAAAGAGAAGGAGCTATCAGCCAAATAGCAAGTGTTTATCTATCCTCTCCAGCTAATAATGCCAACAACGCCCAAAAGTTTAAGTTTGCAATCTTTTCTCTATTTTATTCTCTTCATTAACCAGTGATGAATCAGAGGTGTAGAGGGCTCGAGACCTCATGCTAAATACCATACATAGTTCAATGGTAATGTCTCTTGAATTCATACTCATTCTTTTTTTTTTTTTTTTTTTTGGTTTTTCGAGACAGGGTTTCTCTGTAGCTTTGGTGCCCGTCCCGGAACTAGCTATTGTAGACCAGGCTGGCCTCGAACTCCCAGAGATCCGCCTGCCTCTGCCTCCCGAGTGTTGGGATTAAAGGCATGCGGCACCACCATCCGGCGAATTCCTACACATTCTAAATCACAATGGTAAAATGAATGTTACACATTTTATATCAAAATACATAGTGATTTAGATTTACTATAAAAAAATTTCAAATTCTCCTAGTTATGGCCATTTCATTTTAATTGTTGACTTTCTTCAGAAAGGTAAAACAAAAGAATTCTGTGAAGTAGATGAAAGTAGACTAAGTCTGTCAAAGATTAAGGCTTAGTCTAGTAAAGTAATCTATTTGCAAATCAGGGCAACCTATTAAAAGTGAGACTTTGAATCTCAATGAAACTTAAGTCCTTTCAAACATGTTAGTGACTAGCCGGTCTGCAGGTGAACATTTACCCTTTATTAAAGTATTTAGTCCCTGCTGTGAACAAAGACAGGTTCTCAGGTTTGTAGCACAAGGGCTCTGGCTCAGAGAAACTTGAATTTCAAAATATTCTGGACTATAACCTGTATGCCCAGCACATTGTTTCTCAAGTGTGAGTCATTTTCCATCCAGTAGTATATTTGATACTTTTCTATTGCTATGACAAAACACCATGGCTAAGGTAACTTATAGAAGAAAGGATTATTTGGATGTACAGTTTCAGAGCAGTATAGTTCATGATAGAGTAAAAGCATAGAAGCAAAAGCAGTCACTGAAAGCTTACATTTGAATCACAAATAGGAATAAAAAAGAAAACTTTCCCTAGGTATACTTCTTGTGAGCCTTCCCAAACAGTCCCGGGAACTGAGGACTGAGTATTACAATATTTGAGTCTATGGGGGACATTATCATTTAAGCCACCACATATAGGATAGCTGGTTATAGAAAGATTTATTTTTGTCTTCTAACTAATAGATGCTTGACCAGGACTTCTGTTAAAATACCTACCATGCACAGAGCAGACTCCATGACAAATATCAACTTTAGCTGTTGAAAACCTAGAGTGCATCATTGACCCCCTCACTTGGAAGGAGGCTAAAGACAGCCTGAAAATGAGGGTTCCTACATTTACTTCCTGTGACAGAAGTTCTAACGAACATTTGACTTGTGTACTCTGCTTCAGTAGTTTTATTCTAATGTCTCACAAAAGCTATTCTTCCTTATAATTTACTGGAGCTCTTGTTTATGTGAATCTATGTTCCATGAGTGCAAGATCAGAGTAGTTGACACCATGATAAAATGCTCCTTAAGTGAGTCCCTACCAACAGAAAGTCAATTCAAATTTCTGTCCTTTAAGACAGTAATATTATGTACCAAAATATTTTAGGAAGAAGGCATCAGTAATGTATATTCTACTTTTCAGAGAGATTAGCTATGAGCATTCTTTTGCATATATGTGCATATATTCAACCCGTTGTGTGGATATATACGGATATGCAGGTGCACATACATGCCTTTGCACATTTACATGTGTCTGGAGGTCAGAGGTCAACATCTAATGTTGTTCCTTAGGAACTGTCTACCTTAGGTTTTTGGAGACAGGGTTTCTCATGGGTGTCTGGAGCTCACTGAATATGTTAGACATGCTACTCAACCAATGAAGACAAATAATTCACCTGTCCCCCTTCCCATTGCTGGGAGTACAAGCAGAGGCCAGAACATCTGACTTTTACTGTGGTTCTGGGGAGCAAACTTGGGCCCTCATGGGACCCAGAAAGTACTTTACTGATTGAGTGATCTACACAGTCCCGTTAGTATCTGTTTTCCTAAACAATCCTCTGAGTTTCTTTCAAACCTATTGTGTTTCTTTCAATTCCATGTAAGTCAGGGCCAATTTTATTAGGTGGAGAGAGCTGCATTTTGTAAGCATGAGGACATCCACTTGCCCCTGTTTTTATACTTTCCTTCATATCTGAGCTGATCAACAAAACACCATGATATTGTTGGGATTGACATTTTATAACCAATGCCCTCTGTGCCATGTGTTCTCAAAAAGGCCTCTGGAACATTCGTTTGCCTCTTATTTATACAGAGCATGAATAAGTGCTGTGATGTGTTGGGTTAGGTTGTATACTGGAATCACAGAAGGCCATTATAAAATTAAGAAAGCACATTTTGAAATGTCTTAAAGCAGATATTTGAGCTGAAACTAAAAAGCCTCATTAATAAGGCAGAAAATGATGAAAGCTAAGAGGGTCAACTGAAATGAATATAACCTTGCATATAGGGAAATCTTATAAGACAGACATGTAAAAATTTCAACTAATTTTCAAACTTAGATTCAGGTAGAGAATTATGTATCTATCATCCTCTTGGTTCCAATTTTAATAGCTGTTGATCTTCTGACTTTTCTGGTTTGAGAGTTAAATGAGTTTGGATGTCATTCAAAAAGCTTCAAATGAACAGTAACCAAGAGTCATTTCCAAATTACAGGGGAACAATCTTATCTGTAACAAAAATTTTAAATATATTCAAGTTTAATTTTCTGACATACACTCAGAGGGAAACATAAAATATCCCCATAGCTGAGTTAAAGGAATTGCCACCACAGCACATTCTACCAGGAAACCTGCTCCTTAATATTAAGGTGCCACCTAGGAACTGTTTATTTCTTACACTTCCAGCCACCCAGCTGTTACTTCCATTTTTGGTCTTAGTACTAATTGCATAATGTCCTTAATTTATGCCTGCTGGTAGATCTGATCATCACATTACCTGGAGGGCAGTCTTTAATTAGAGGAATTTCTAAACAAATTGTCTAAAGGGCTTGTTTAGACTGATTAAATGTAAATGACTCCCCCCTTTCTAAAAATGAACATTATCCTCATACTAAAACATCTCAGATAAAAAAAGCAACATTGGTCCTAATTAAGGTCTTTAAAACGAGTAGCCACATTATCCACAAAAGCAATTGAATCTTGTTGCCTGCAGCTGAAATATAGATGACTCAATGCGACATTTATACAATGGCTTTCAGCATTTCCACTTTGCCTCCGTCCGAGCAAACAAGGTTAAACTCAAAGTGACTGAAAAAGGATAAACTGCATAAAAAATGATACTGCAATGTGGAATGCTAATTCAGCTGTGGCTTATACAAAGCGATTAGAATCATGTGCACGATCACCTGTGCACTGCCAGGCACTGGAAGAAGTAAACATCAAATTAAACCTTCCATATTGTGAACAGGCAGCAATATTCCACACAAATTAATAGGCTGTCATTTCACATCCAAACAAAGTGCAAATAAGATAAATATCATAAAGAGGCTCGATTAACTTTGATAATCCAAAAAGGAAAAATAAAACAATTAAAGGCAACTTCAGTGTCAGATGAAATAATTTGGACAAATATCAATGCCATAATAGACTGCGAGAAAAAGATGTGTCTGGGGGAGATTAGGAATTTCAGTCACATTGTTATCAACTTCTTTGGAAATTGTTTGTGCTATTCTTAATCACCAGAAATTGCATGGCATGGTTTCTATGGTGTCTCTGTTAGAAAATGCATTAAGTATAGAAATGGCATTCCCTGTTTGAATACACAAGCGGGGTATAGTAAAGTGTGATGGATGATTTGTGTCTTCTCGGCAAAGCTTTGAAAAGTACTTTCTTTTTCTCACTCTCGTAGCCAACTAACTCAGTACCTGTGGTCACCTGTGAACTTTGGGATCACTTTTGCTTCAGTCCAATCTCTAGAAATATAAGTATGTAAGTAAGTATATGACCTGTAGGGAGGCATGTTTATGCATCTGTAAATGTACCTGCAGGAGTTGCACAGAGAAGTGTCCCTCAGAGACACACATATTTCAACTATTTGGAGCGTACTTTTGGAGGTACAGCCTCCAAATGAAATCTGCCACAGGGACGCAGCTCTGTGAATTCACAGTCTGCCTAGATGTCTAGTTTGCCCTCTATTTCATATTTGAAGTTGATGTTGTGATCTCAAGTTTTCCTGCTTCCGTCACCATACATTGCAGCTATGCCTTACTGCCGTGATGGACTTTTATCTTTCTGGAAGTAAAGGCTAAAATATCTCTTAAATTGCCTTGCCTTCAGTCACAGTTGTAACACAGCTAAAATGGAGTAACTAATTAGTACTTAAACACATACTCTTCATTTAAGTACATCTTGTCTACTAGTCAGTTCTTCATTAGAGCTCTGGATTGAGAACTCAAGAACCAAATTCTACATTGCACTTGGTCTCTATTTTATCAGGCCACTCTCAAGAAGAAAATTATCTCACTTTTGCTGCGGGGAGAGGGGCGTCATGAGATCATTGTTTATGATTTAAACTCAAAGAATTAATTTATTTTTATCATATGTCAATTGCCTCTAGTGAACAGTGTTCAAAGGAGCAGAATGTGTTACTTTTTTGCACTCTATTGTCTTTTGTGAATAAATGGTTTTTGGGTTAAAGAGAACCAGTACCTGGAGAATGAAGAGAAGGCACTTGACATTAGATAAGAAATTAATATTAGACAAGCAATTCTGCGTCTTCTTCCATGTAGAGAATGGGTTTTCCTACTCCGAGGATCCCTTAGTTGCCATATATTTTGTATCTAATTGAGGCCTTCTAAGCTTTCTTTCATTCTATTTTACTTATCTCTTGTTGTCTGTGTTATGCTCATCTTTAGGCAGCCATGTTGGTGAAACTTTATGGGTACAGCTTTTAAAATTCCCAAAAGTTACAGTGTTCCAGAAAACTCTTTGCTCCTCTGGTTCTGACGATCCCATTCCTATTTTCAGCAATGGTCTTTGAGCCTTAGGTGTGGCGGCTGTGCTGTAGATGTAGATATATTCACTGTGTCTCGGCTCCACAACTCTGCATTTTGTTTGGCTGTGTTTTTCTGAAATAATTTCCATTTGTTGCCAAAAAAGTTTCCTTGACGAGGGATCAAAACCACACTAATATTTAGATTATGGGTAGGGATTGTTCAGGCTTAGTAAAGTGGTGACTTTACTAAAGATCTGTGACTAATTGTTGTTTACTGACAACGAATTTTTGGAGCCAAATTCTTCCATAGTTGAGTTCTGACTAAGGCCATTGATATTTTATATTTAAAGAAATGACTGTTCAAAAACTACCTTCATTTGTGATTCCCTAATGTTTTGGAAATTTCAGTAAGCCGAGAGTCTGGTAGCAGATTAAACATTCTCTTTACAGTTAAATGAGACACATATATACACAGATGAAATGACTTTCTTGGAAAATTACTTCATCACTATTTTTATATTTCTGTTTTAAAAACCCAAAATACATGAACATATGGATATAGAAAAATAAACAACAGCAGTTATGAAAACAAATCATATTATATATGCCTAACTATTTATCCAATAATTGCTTTTGTGGCTATAATTGACAAAAATCATCAAATTTTGTCATGAGCATTTGTTACAATTTCTGGCATATTTTCAAGAAAATGTTTGAAATCTCAAGATGTTAAGAAAAATTACATATGGATCAATAGTTTCCCTTAATCAGAACACAGCCACTTTGTCAATGACTTGATATTTGTGTCAAGATGGTTTCCTTTTCATTGTCTCATATCCATTTTTGTTAATATGAACTATTAGACAATTTTAAACATCACTTTAAAGTGTCCAAAAAGACACCCAACCAATCGAAGCAGGAGAATCAGTTAACTTTTTTAGATGTCTATGGCTGGCTGCATTCCATCCGAGGGGCACTGCTAACACAAAATCCTCCCATATTTCCTGGGAGAAAAAACCTAAATGCAAAAAGATTAGGTTTAAGGTTAGGGTTAAATTATGGTTAGGATTAGGGTTAGTGCTTAGGGTTAAGGGTTAGGGTAAGGATTATGGTTTGGGTTCGGGTTCAGGTTATGGCTATGGTTAGGGCATTTGGTATTAAGATTGGTCTCTCTCTCTCCCTCTCTCCCTCCCTCTTTCTCTTTCTGCTTCCCTTCCTCTCTCCTTTTTCCTTTTCTTCCACCTCCCCTATCTCTCCTTATTATTTTTCTTCCTTCTCATCCTTTCCTTCTCCTTTCCTCTAGGTTTCTCTTCTTCTCTTTCATGCCCTCGGTTTTCTTGTTAAAATCTTAATGTTTAGAGAGTTTATCTTTTCAGCATTGATTGAAGACACAGTCACCAGCTATTATGTGTTCACAGGCCCTGGTGTTCAGTTATTCACCTTCTTATTTAGATTAGTCTATTTGTGGGGCTCCTAGGAGTGGGCCTAGGAAGGACTTGTCCCTGGAACTTGAACTGTCTTATTTTTAATCCTATTACCTTGATGCAAGGGGAGGAGCTTGGTCCCTCCCCAACTTGATTTGCCAGACTTTATTGACTATCATGGGAGGCCTGCCCCTTTCTGTACAGAGAAAGAGGAGGAGTCAATAAGGGTTAAGGGTTAGAGGGGAGATCAGTGGAATGGGAGGAGAGGTATAAGGGAAATCTGTGATCAGGATGTAAAATAAATGGGAAAAATGTTTATTTAAAAGAAAGAGCGTAGAAACTGTAGAACTAGCTCTATCAAATAATTGCTGTAGTGGTCCTACCCAAGGTATGCTAAATCTTTAACCAAATATGCATGTGCATGTATTCGTACTTAAAATTACCTTTTGTTGCATGCCTTGAGACATGACCTAGAGGCTGGAAAAATAGTGTGCTCACCCTGAGCACACAGACAGAGATGGCTACTTGGAAAAGAAGAAAATAATTCAAGTAAAGGTTGCTCCTCTACAGGTGGCTGGAGAGAAGTAGAGAGAGTGGTTTTCTAGACAGGATTAGCATAAGACCTGGCAGCCAAAGAATGAGTCAGTGCCTGTAACATTTCCTTGAATAAAAATTTAAAAAGAACTGTCTGATTTTATTCCTGTGTTATAGAATCAGGCATCCATGAAGCAAAAATTCAATCTGATTAGACTGGGGGGCATGCACCTGTTAAAGCCACACTTAGAAAACTTGCTGGGAGTTTCAGGCCCTAAGCACTAGTTAGCAGAATACTGCTTAATTGGCAGACTCTTTAGGGAGGAACGGCAGGCGCACTGGCCCCTGAAGAGGCATAAAGGAATCCACAGTAGTCAGGCTCAGGAGATAAACATTAAGTAGATCATCATCACCTAACTGCTGATTTTATATGACAGGCACTTTGGAGCGAGAAAGCAGTCCGTGGGCATGTGTCCTTTTGGCTCTCTATTTTCTCAGGAACACTGACTAAAGCATTTACCCAAAACTAAGAAGAATTAAGACCAAATTACCTTCAATATAAATAATGAGGAACAAGTGGAAAGAGGGAGGCTTAAGGGTTCAGCTCCCTGCTTTCCTAGGAGGGAATACCTGAATGCAGAAAAGATTAATCATTACACAGGAACTCAAAGAACTTGACTTAGAAAATGAAACACATTTTAACAGAAACCTAAAAAGAACTACAAGTTGAGAACTGAAACATACATAAATATAAATATACTTTGTGCCTTAAATTTTGCTGTCAGTGTTGGGCAGGAAAGAGAAATGGAATAGCCTCCTCCCTGAAGATCTAGAGGTTATATAGTGACAGAGAGAATCAACTCCATGAAAGTGCACTCTGATCTTTACTTGTGTTCATAGTGCATGGGACCTTCTGCCACAATTGTGTTCACAACACAAGGAGAGATAATAACAATAATATTAATTTAAATACTAAGCTTCATACATTAAATTAGTGCTGCTCTCAGCCTTTATCAGAGCATCTTCTTTTTGCATTGGTAGCTGTCAACACAGAGACTCACTGTTGGTCAAATGTACAAAATAACTGATAAAGTGTTCTGGATTCTAATTGGAATGTCTATATCCTCCCATCCAGGTTTTAGAGAACATCCTGGAAGAAAGCACAGAAAGATTTTAAAGAGCCAAAATATGAAGAGGAATGTCGCAAAACAAGATTTCCTGGTTATGAAATTATTGTTAAATGAACTCACAGTAGCTGTAAAGCCACAGTGGAGGGGTTCACAAGGCCCGTCCCTCACTGAGGATCTCTGGGTGAACAAAAGGAGAGATTGCTGTAGTTAGGGATTATGGGAAGAGAGCAAGAGTGAGAAAGGAAGAGAGAGGAAAGCATAGGGAGAAATCATGTGAAATGCGGTAAGATAGGTAGAAAGTTGTCAAAGAATAAAATTAAGTAGAAGAAGACACAAGCAAATAGTAGTCTAAGTAAGACACAACAGTATAAGAGGAGTTCTACATTGAGCTTGTATTGATGGGCAGACAGCATAAAAAAAGGTGCAAGAGAAAGAAGCCCTTTTTAGTGGGCATTAAGGATGGTGTTTAGGATTTGGACAGGGTAGAAAGGAAGTCCCTAATCCCAGCTGAGATACTGAAGGAAGCAGGATGTGAATGTGTTGAGTGGGCTGAGATTAGAGGACAGGCACTGAGGTCACAGAATTGGCCTCTCAAACCCAAGTGGGAATGCTTTGTCATGTTTCTAAGGACTCTGCCCTTTGGAGGAGTCCCATGATCCAGATGTTTGTTATCCTTTCCCTTCTGTCTCGTCATTTATTTGTTCTTTGTCTCATTTAATCAGGTCCTAGTTCTCTGCTAAAATAATACACTCACAAGCAGGTTCTAAGAAGTTGTAAGTGTCTTTCAAAGGAGACCTATACAAATTGCCTTAATTCCTCAGTTGGCATTAGCACAATGCTATAATGTATGTGCTAAATGTTATTCACCATACATGACATGGGAGAGATAAGGAAGATGGAATTTCTGTCTTGAAGGAGAGGATGCACAGTCATCAAAGCTGGTACACAACACAATACGATAGGAGCAAATTTAGCATTGTGGCAGTGCTGAGGCCCTCTTTAGAATGTAGCGATGAATTCTACCTGAGAGGATTAACACTGAAGACTTCATGGAACCGGGAATGGTTATGAAAGAAGATTTTGTAAAGTGGGAGAAGGAAAAATTATAGAAATCAGAGAAGAAAACCAAAGGAAAGGTGGATAGAGCAGAGAAT
The DNA here is from genome assembly GCF_037038515.1 of Microtus pennsylvanicus. NCBI lineage: Eukaryota > Metazoa > Chordata > Mammalia > Rodentia > Cricetidae > Microtus > Microtus pennsylvanicus. The sequence continues at coordinate 21,974,215 of NC_134592.1, forward strand.
GCTTTGTGTTCAGGAAAAATGGTACCATTTGTATGTAGAAGAGAATAGGTGAAATAATAGAAGAGGTCTTTTATTAACTACCTCACAGATCATATAGAATATAAAATGCTGACTCTTCCCCCAAACTCTGGGTAGCATTCTCAATAACGATAGGCATCTAGGATAGGCATCATCAAATGTTCCACATGGTCGTATGCTTTTCACACTTGTGAGTACATTAGTACTCTGCTATAAAAATAAAAAAAAACAGTCAAAGCATATATGCAGATGACCTGGTGCATACCCATCGGGCCAAGTGCTTGCTGCTTCAGACTCTGTGAGCCCATAGGCATCCTGCTTAGCGGATTCAGTGGGCCATGTTTCCCTCATGTTCTCTATCCTCTCTGAGTCCAAGGGGTTCTCTCTGATTTCCAAGGGGAAGGACCTAATGGAGACGTCCAACTTAGACTCTCTGCCTAATGTCTGGCTTCCTTACAGTGGGAGCGATGGTGATTCTCATTCTTTTGCATGATGCTGGGACTCTTTTCCTCCTACTAGGTTGTGTTGCCTCAGTATGAGGGCCTTTTGCCTTGTTTTATTGTGTCTTGCTTTGTCCTGTTTGGCTGTTGTCTCTTGGAGGTATGCTTTTTTTTCTGAAGAGAAAAACAGAAGGGGAGTCGATTGGAAGAGAGGGGTCCTAATGTGGAGCTGGCAGGACCGGATAGAGGGTAACTGTGGTCAGGATGTGTTGTATGAGAAAAGAATCTATTTCCAATAAATAAAAACAAGTATGAAACCAGCTAGAAGCATATATTTAAATGAGCACCTAAAGTACCAAATGAAACTTACAAAAACAAGCAGCCACTAATGGATCATTTGATTACTACCCGTGGATGATGTACTAAAAATTAGAATTTTCTGTATGCCAGGACAAGGTATTTCAAGCCAAAGAGTTGCTATATGTACCAGTTTAATTTGTGTACCTTTTAGTTCAAATCTTCTAATGTCTCAGAAATTAATATTTCATCAATGTGTAAAGGGACACATGGTACAACTGACTCATTTTTATGTGTAACTTTAAGTACACATTTAGTTAGCAGAAAATATCTACTCCTGGATAGCTGTCAGGAGTTTTAAGTTCCTTTCTGTTTCTTTCTTTCCTTCCTTTCTTCTTTCTTTTTTTATCTCACCATTCACTGCAGCAAACTGAGGAAACACTTTCTAGTAAAACCTCACTTCCCCCACTCTTGATGCCCACGGTTTGCATTTTCTTCAGCTCACGATTTTACAACTTCGTGTCTTTTAAAAATTAGTTCAGAAGCCCAGCAAGGGAAGAAAACAGAACTTTCTGGGAATTAAGAACTAGGAAGGTTGAGTGTGAAAGCAATCAATGCACTTTTCCCCAGAGCTTCCTAGGTAGAACACAGGAGATCAGATATGTGGCTTGCTTGGAAGGGATAATGGGCTGTGTCTCCACAATGGTATCAGAACTGGAAGCCCTGAGGATCTTTCTCTTTCACATGCTCAAATAACTGGTCAGACACATTTTCCCACCCCTTTGACTTTTGTGAAGGCCGCGACCTCCACTGGGACCATTTCTTTTTGTTCCACTGCTTTCATCTAAACAATGCAAACAGTTTAGGTAATGGTTCAATCTAGTCCATTTGACCCATGTGAATTTCTAGTTTTCCCTTGGATGCCACAGTGTCTTTTTGCAGTCCCCTTTCTTCTGTGGCCAGTGTCTCCCTCTCCCACACCCTCCTGTCTCAGTATCTTTGGTGACACACTGACTTAGATTTCTGTGTTGGTCACGTGAATGCTTTTTTATCCCACTTGATTCTGTCTCTGTTGAGTTGTTTCCCACTGCAGGAACACCTGAGCAGTTTGCGCTTGGGCTCAGGACATCCACAACAATCCCCTTAATAGTTCAGAAAGCAGGCTCACGTTCCATATGTGTAAGTGACCGCAACTGTGGTCATGCTGAAATTTGTGGCATAAAAGAGATTTTATGTAAATTTTAGCTGCACTAGGAAGAATGTTATTTCAAAATTCTAAAACCATATTTACCTAAAGTACATTTTAAGGGTTTGAACTCTATAGAAGAAATGTTTTCCTGATATTAAATTGCAAGAAATTCTTGTCATACATTTGTATGAATGAGCAACTTGAACAGTTTTCTAACAATGGGCTTTGACTTTCTCCTTTACCATCTTCTTAGGAAGCACATAGTCACTGTGTCTCATGAGTGTGTCCTTTTGGAATTTTTAATTAAAGAGCTGAAAGCATCATTCTTCATCATTATCTGAAGGTACCTCTGACCTTTCTTTAAACCACGTTTCCTTTATGCTCATGTTGTGCTTTGAACATAATCTATGGTGGCATTTCTATTTTGCTGATATGTTTACAGTTCTCTCTTCTCCTTAAGTGGTGAGAGTTTTTCAAAAGCTGGGGTCATTCTTATTAATGTTGGAACTTCTAATCATTAGGGCTGCACCTGGAAATGACAAGTAATTAATGCCCCAAATGCACACATCTAACACTGTGCATGGATTAAAGTGTTAAATGGCAACCGTTCAAACCCTGGAGTCAGGTATTATCTTTGTGGTCCTTGTTTTGATATTGAGGCATCTTTTTCTTCAAGACATGGACAGATAAGTCAAAGAGGAGAATGTGCTTCAGTGTTGGACAAATGTGCTCAGCAGTTCCTCAGATTCCTTCCCATAGGTTGGGGATATCCACCTCTTTCTTCACAGTGCAGATGGAAATTCTTTCACAGCACAGATCTGTTCCTTTCATTTCACTGATGGAGAACAATGAGGTGAAGAGTTTCTTCACCAGCCCATAGTTTTCTGTACTCAAGACATGACAAGATGGACTTAATATCTTTAGGTTGTACTAGATGTTGACACTATTGTGATAGGAAATAGGTACTTTTCCACAGAGTCAGCCTTTGCAGCAGGAAGAATTCTCCTTACATTAGTTCTGTATTACTTGCTGATCTATTTTAGAGGGTAAATTAGCAGGGTTATGCTTATTTAATAAACACAAACAGGCAGCCTCAGCTTCCTAGCATCACATTTTCCAGAATTATTTTCTTTTCTTACAGAATTATTTATAATAACTGGATGAGGCCCTGAGAGATGGCTTAGTAGGTAAAAGTACTTGCCATATTTGAGAGATCTGAGTTTGATCTCTGGGACAACATGATGGATGGAGAGAACCGAGCTCTGCAGGCAGTACTCCAAGTGTCACATCTATGCCATGACATGAAGCACAGGAGTACACACACATGCGTGCACGCACACGTGCCCACACACACATAGGAGGGAGAGAAACAAATAGATTGAAAAAAGATTCCAATGAAATAATTAGTATAATACATGATACTGTGATGTAACCATCTAGATTGTCTCCATGGGGATATAAGATAAATAAGAAGACTTCTGTTATTTCTTATTCATACTTTTCACTGGGTAGTATCTTGCTTTATTTACTTGTTACTGAGATAATTTTTTTTTAAAAAAAGGATCTTAAAGAAGAAGAGATTGATTTTGGTTACATCATGACAAAGAAATCAAGGCAACAGTATCCTGAAGTAGTTTTCCATATCTTACCCACAATCAGAAAGCATGCAGAGATGATACATGCTAGTTCTCAGCTAACCATCTCTATTTTTACAGTCCAAGACCTGCATAAGTATCGGTACTCTCTTCAATTAAGATGAATCTTTCTACCTCAAAGAACACAACCAGGATGATCTCCCACATTATAGCACACAAACTAACTTAATTTAGATCATTCCACACTGAGGTAACATGAAGATTGTTTTGTAGGTCCTATCCATTTGCCAATTTGTGTTGGCCATTATAGGTAGATAGTAGGCCTCTTGAGAACTTCCCAGAGTTTGTATATGTCCAGATAAAGAGGGGTCCCAAACACAAAAAATATAACCTCTCACTGATGCAAATGATGCATATACAGCATTCTAACAAAGTTTGGATCATAAACCACTCATATAGCATCTTCTTCCAGACAGTCAATAGATACCCATACTTCTAGACTTTGGAGTCCTGACATGAATATAAAGCAGAATTGTAAGCACTCTAACTTTCATTCCTTAAGGAGTTTGAAAATCCAGAATCTATGAGGAAAATCAAAACCCATTCCTAATTTTTTTGGTGGTTTGGCTATATAGTCTTTGTTTAGTCTACTCTTACTCATCATCAGTGTCTTACCAACCACCACTGGCTAGTGCACCTTTGAGTTTATGGTAAGTAGCTGAGTGATCCCTGACCACAAATTGGGGAAACCATGTAGATAATGGTGTAACACTGAACGTTCCTGGACTGTGGCCTTTCTTCATTTGGCAAGAAGATGCAATGTGCATTTTGAGAATGATGGGAAACAACACTTAACTTTATAACCTTGAATCACATCCTTTCTCTTAATGGCTCTAACAGGACAACTGAAATTTATACTGCCTGATTGCAAAGAGGCTTTATTTGACCCAAGCTCAAAGTTAGCTTTGCACTATTTCACTAACCTCCATGCCATAAAAAATTAAGTGCCTCGACTTTGTACCGTACAAGGTAAAATAAATGAGATAACATTTTACTGGTAAACAATCAATAGCCTTTAAAAAAGCACAGAATCTTATTCCCTAATTTTGCAAGACAATCTTTGATCTTAGACATTTATGGTTTTCCCAGTAGAGCTAGAAAAAAATATGTAGCATAGGCTTTGGAAGTAGAATATTCAGAGATAAAATAATGCAATGTGTCATAACTCGAATGAGTTTATTAATTTTGATAATGCTTGGAATATATATCCTTTTGTGAATAAAAATTTGAAATTCAGAAGGTTGACAACATTAATGCTTTTTTAATTTAAGGAATTTGAGGGATTATGATATTGAGAAATGTGTACTGATTTCCTTTGAATTGAAGCAACTTAGTGATTGTGGAAGTCAACACACTGTGTTTAAAACCTGTTTTTTTTTTTTTTTCTCTACTGGCCATATGACTTTAGACAAATTGTAATTTTCATTTTTTTTGTTTTTTTGTTTTTGTCTTTTTTTAGATTTATTTATTTATTATGTATACAGTGTTATGCCTGCATGTATGCCTGCAGGCCAGAGGAGGGCACCAGATCTCATTACAGATGGTTGTGAGCCACCATATGGTTGCTGGGAATTGAACTCAGGACCTTTGGAAGAGCAGTCAGTGCTCTTAACCTCTGAGCCATCTCTCCAGCCCTTCATTTTTTTTTCTTACCAGAAAAAAAAATAGGTATAATGATACCAGGTACCCTAGTATTCTGCAAACAGAAAGGCAGCACACTGTCAGCATTTTCAGAACTTTAGAAAATCAACATAATCCTAGCTTCTTAGAACTAGGAATTCTGAGGCAACATGTCTTAAATGGGACTGCAGTGAGGTTCTTTTGTTCTATTTGTTTGTTTTGATTTGAAGGAAAACATACCACAGATGATGTACCGAGGAACAATGGATGACTAATATTGACCCATTTTGGTGTATTTTGGGAGTCACTTAGAAGACAAACTACTGAACGGGACTGTGAGGGACTTCTACGTTGTGTTAATTGAGGCAAGAAGAGCTAACATACATGTAAGCATAGCCGGAATATATGGAATAGAAGGAAAGCAGGCTGAGAACTGGCATTCAATATTCTCTGCTTCCTGGCTCCAGCAGCCATGGATCCAGCTTTTTCGTACCCTTAGTCACAGATTCCCTGCCTTGATAGGGCAGTATCCTCAATCTGTGAGCAGAAATAAATATTTTCTTCCTTAAAGATATTTTTTCAAGGACTGGAGAGATGGATCAGTGGTTAATAGCATTGCCTGCTCTTCCAAAGGTCCTGAGTTCAATTCCCAGCAACAACATGGTGACTCACAACCATCTGTAATGAGGTCTGGTGCCCTCTTCTGGTCTGCAGACATACATACAGACAAAATATTGTATAAAAAATAAATACATAAATGTTTTAAAAAAAGATCTTTTGTCAGGTATTTTCTCATAGCAACAAGAAATTAAACTAGCATATTCATAGAGTGGATGCCACACAAAACAATACAGATAACGTTAAAAATTGAATTTTATTTGTTGTAGAGCAGATCTTTACAGCTTATTAGGTTAGTGTCGTGAGACAATAAATTTGCTTGAGTTTCAGTTTTTTTCATATATGATATTAGTGTTGAATAATTATTAATGTTGAAATTAATATATTTTTCTCGCTTAATAGTATGGTTTTGAAAAAAATCACATACTATAGGTATATATAATATTGACAAGTGTCGGGGGCACACATGTAAAATTGGTGTTCTGAACTACCACTTTTTGCCTTATTCTCTTGAGTGGATGTCTCTGGTTGAATGTGATGCTTGTCTGAAAGCCAACAGTTACAGCAGCCCTCATCTTTTACCTGCTTAAGCTACAGGTGTGCCAGAAGCCATACCTAGTTTTTTTTTCCTGTGATGCACAGTGTCTTTTGTTGTTGTTTTTTCTTTTATTATTTTTATTGATTTTATTGAGCTCTGTATTTTTGTCTGCTCCACTCCCTGCCTCTCCCCTCCTCTTCAACCTCCTCCCATTGTCCCCATGCCCACAATTTACTCAGGAGATCTTGTCTTTTTCTATTTCCTATGTAGATTATATCCATGTTTGTCTCTCTTAGGGTCCTCATTGTTATCTAGGTTCTCTGGGGTTGTGATTTGTAGGCTGGTTTTCTTTGCTTTATGCTTAAAAACACTTATGAGTGAGTACATGTGATAACTGTCTTTCTAGGTCTGGGTTACCTCACTCAAGATGTTGTTTTCTAGCTCCATCCATTTGCCTGCAAATTTCAAGATGTCATTATTTTTTTCTGCTGTGTAGTACTTCATTGTGTAAATGTACCACATTTTTTAAGCCATTCTTCAGGTGAGGGGCATTTAGGTCTTTTCCAGGTTTGGGTATGACAAACAATTCTGCTATGAACATAGTTGGGCACATGTCCTTGTGACATGATTGAGCACCCTTTGGATATGTACCCAAAAGTGGTGTTGCTGGGTCTTGAGGAAGATTGTTTCCTAATATTCTGAGAAATCACCATACAGATATCCAAAGAGGCTGTACAGATTGCACTCTCACCAGTAATGCAGGAGTTTTCCTTTTACCCCAAAACCTCTGCAACATAAGTTGTCATCATTCTGTGTAAGATGGAATCTCAGAGTTGTTTTCATTTGCATTTCTCTGATGACTAAGGATGTTGAGCATTTCTTAAGTGACTTTCAGTCATTTTAGATCCCTCTGTTGAGAGTTCTCTGTTTAGGTCTGTACTTCATTTTTTATTGGAACTCCTGAAACTGAAAAGCTTCTTTAAAGCAAAAGACACGGTCAATAAGACAAAACAACAGCCTACAGAATGGGAAAAGAACTTCATTAACACCACATGAGACAGAGGTCTGATCTTTAAAATATAGAAAGAACTCAAGAAATTGGTCATCAAAAGAACATACATGGCTTTTTACACAGGTGCTAGGGATTTGAATTCTACATGCATCCTCATTAAACATTGTTACCTATTGAGCCACTTATACAGTCTGGATAATAATTTTTAAATTATTATTAAATAAAGTTTTATGTGAGAATAACAAGGCTCATTTGTCAGAGCACAATTGTTAGTTGTAATATTCAATTGAAAAAATAATAATTGTTGCTTTCAAATTTAAGAAAAACCACATATCTGCCTTACCAGTAGTGAGACAGATTGTTGAAATCTTTTTCCATGCACGCTTATTACCACTTCTGTCTAAACGTTGCTCTGAATTTGTATATCCATATGCTACTGCATAGAAATCACTTAAAATTGATTTGTTTTTCAATGTTAAATTTTGGTGATAATATTTATATTATTAAAAAAATCCATCCTATGTGTTTTGGAATTTGAACTTCTATTCTGGTCTATGAAAGGATGTTTTCTAAGAAGTCTGAACATGTGGAAGAAAGACAACATGACACATTCCTTCATTCAGATCCATTTCAATTCTGGCTCAATTTCATTTTAGCCTAATACTTAGAAATGAATCCCTCACAGGTTAAAATCATTATCAAGCTGCCCCGAGGAAAAGACTAATTTTCCATATTTTTTTTAACTTTTGCAGAATTCCAAAGTATCAACTTTGAAGCTTGTTTTTAAGATTTTACCCATATATAAGCAAAAAGTGATTTTTACCATATCAAATCTGGTATTTATCATTTTGTCAGTCTCAGACTGCAAATGAAATTTCCAGTAATATTATGAAAGAAAGTCATTGGTGTATATAACACTCCTGGTGTAGAGTATGAAAAAGTCATTAGTTTTATTATAATCCAGGGAAATTAGGCTTAATTACTATTTTTCTTTTGACTTCCTAGCTTAACATAGCTAAAATAAACACTTTAATTTGACCAATCAATTAAAAAATCAATGGCATGTCCATTCCATATCAAGACATGATTGAGGATCCAATTCTTTAGCATTTTTCTTCATTTATTTTTTGACCAAAATCAGAACACAGGCTAAAACAACATTCTTTGTCATTAAAATGTAAGGTATAATTATAGACTAATACAGCCTATTTCTGGTGTTTCGCACAAAGCTCAGAACTGCGAATCATCATCAAAGGAGTTATGAAGCCGATGCCAGACCTGTCTCAAAAAGTCAGATTCTGTTGACCTTAATTTCCTGAAGCAGATAATGAGTTCCACCAAGTAGGAATGGGCCTCTCATTTAAAAAAATATATTATAAATTCTTTCATCCCAGAGGATAATTTTTCTTTTTTCATTTAGATGAAAACTTTGCTGACTTCTGAGATTGAGATTTTTTTCCAACATGTTAATCAAATCATTCCACTATTCTCAATTTATCCAATCCAGAATAAACTCATCCTCACTGCTTAGAACTGATCCCAAATCATTAGTAAAGCCTCAGCTTTTCATTTTCTTCATTTTTTTCTTGAAGTCAGGCCAAGCTATTCACAATGTCCTAAACATATTTCATGCATTCATCTCCCTAGCCTTTATGGACACAGTGAAATAATAAAAATGTGTGTACATTACTTTTTTCCACTGTCCCTGGCACACACTTCTTGAAGCTCTTATAATTTTCTGATGGTGGGCATGCTAGAAGATTCTATTACAATATATGGTATTTTTCCTTGCACCAGAGATTTAGTCACCTCTTGGTATTTGAAGACAGCAGCATAAGGAGAGTATTTCATCCTAGTATTAGGTATGGGTTTAGATCCTGACACATCTTCTAAATACTTCAGAATTTCATGAGTCATGGACAATTAACTTCTGGTCGGCTCCTGGGGAGCTTGCAGAGGAAGTGATACATACGGGTTGCCAGGATAACCTACTATGTGTTGAGAGGTTAGGAGCTTTTAGCACCTTTTCCCTCAACCTCAGGAAGGATAGGAATCAGAAGATTGAGTTGATTAGCAGTGGTCAGTGCCATAAATAATCAAGCCTGCATAGTAAAGATTTTAGACAACCTTAAATAACAAGGCCTTAATAACCTTATTTTAGCCAAGTCTGTGAAGGATTTTTGTAGAGCTTGGCACGAGTATGGACTTAGGGAGTACGAAAGCTCTAAACTCTCCCTTTTTGCTTCTCTTTCTTTTCATCTTTCCACTTTAGTGTGGTGTTTATTATTAAAGCAATTAACACAAGTGTTCTATGAGATATGTGAGCCACTCTACCAAATCATTAATGTGAGCACAGGAATAGATACCCATAGCCACTCAAAAGGCTGGATTACAACCTCTGTTTCTCTGGAAATCTAGAGTGGGACCAGTCTGATGTGACTGGTTCTTTGACCTATGGTATCTTCTATGTTCTCCTAGAACACAGTGTCAGACCTAGGGTGGTGTGGTAAGTCCTTCTGTGTATGTGTTGCTTTTATTGGCTAAAGAAACTGCTTTGAGCTTATAACAGGGCAGAACAGAGTGAGGCTGGGAAAACTAAACTAAATGCTTAGAGAAAGAAGGCAGAGTCAAAGAGAAGCCATGTAGCCCTGCCAGAGAGAGATGCCAGAAAACCTTGCAGGTAAGCCACAGCCGCATGGTGATACACAGATTAATAGAAATTGGTTAAATTAAGAAGTAAAAGATAGTCAATTAGAAGCTAGAGCCGAGCAGTGATTTAATTAATACAGTTTCTTGTGGTTTTTTCAGGGCTGAGCAGCTGGGAACAAACAAGTAGCCTCCTACAACACTAGGTTATCTGCTTGATATCTTCTGATATATTTCCAAAATTCTTTTGTTTACATGTTTTGGGAGCCATGCATGAAATACTTAGCAGTAACACTTTTTTTGTTTCAACTTAGTCATATATTATTTTTTATATTTTTGTGGTAAGTACAAGAATGAAGATGCAATTGATAGTGAAGACATAAAACTTCAAAGTGAAGCTCCATTGTTTCAGCATGGTCATTCTAACTATATAGAAATTCCCAAGAAATACAGAGTTGTACACTGGACAATTGTTTGAATGAGTTTTTCAAACTAAGGGATTACCTTTAATGGGTTAGTTAGAAGAAAGTGATTTTTTTTTCAAAAAATAAAGGAACTAAGATACACCCAAAGCAAACCATTCAGAGTAGAAAAATTACTTGCTCAAAGGATCCACAAAGAAACTGGGACTATTAAATATTGTTACTGATGACAGCAATCTCGATGACATGGCCCTAGAGATGACCAAACATGAGGACTGAAACTCATGAAAGAATATCCATTGTGTTCCATTGATATATATGATACAATTTTTTTTATTTTAAAGACAAAATGTGAGATTAAAAGTGCTTTTTATCCAATTTTAAAAATATCCTTCTCAACTCTATCTCTGAAGTCCACTCTATTTATGCACACTTCCATGGCCATAAGGGGCAATAATTATCCTGTCCTGTTAATTACCCACTGCTGTTAGACCATTTTATATATCTACTTTATTTCTGTTTAGTTGTATCAAAGATACTTAAAAGTAAACCTAGCAACAATTTTCAGTACTCAATCCTTAAAACATAAACTTTTCATTTAAACTGAATCCTTTGTTATATGTCAGGTATCTTTTTCAATGTTTTGAGATCCACTAATTAACAGTGTGTGTTTATTTTCAAAAACTTAGGAATTACAAGATTTTTAAAGGTCAGAGTTTGCTGAATATTTAACTAATTTCTAATAGGTAAGTAATTTTCAAGACATCCACCAAAATATTTAATTAATTATTAATGATCATGATTGTTCAGCTTACTATTACGTTTCTAGAAGGAAGAGCTATAATAAAGGTAGCAGTTACTGAATAATAGTACAGCATTTGATAATTATTTTTATTTAATAATCAAAGTCGTTTTGGAGGTAATCAACCTCTTACAGGATATCTGTCAATGTAGTAAGAGTAGTATGTGTTTCAGAGGGCAAATGACTTTAGCAAAAATCTCTTTGTGGTGAAGCTTCCAGTACCCAACATTGTTTCCCTCTTATTGACTGGGTCTTAATCCCAATCAGAGAGCTATTTGTTACTGCCAAAATATGAGTGTCATTATGATATCCTTAAGGTTATCATTTCATGCAGATAATTTTTGTAGTTAATAGTCATTATAAATGGATAGGATTGTTAGTTGCTTCCTGCCCTTGAATCTTTCATGGTACTTTCTGGTACCATGAAACCTAGTCCTCAGGAAGGAAGTTTTCAAGTTAGATCCGGCTTGGATCCCCCAGGTCCTGTTGATACTGCATACTATATTCTGAAGTAAGGTCTTACCTTTAACTTCTAGGAGGCAACATGAAGGGAATGGTATCCCATAATATTCTGGAATATCTCTTGGACTCCTCTGATCAACAAATTGTAAGGGGCCTCTTATGCTCAGTACTAGGGTTTCTGTTAGATAGTCTATGCTACTTGAAGGGGGCAGTCCAAGCTCAGGTTGGAAAAACTCACTTAAATTATGAGTGTATATGATATATATTATATTTGTATCTGTAAACAGACAGACCTATATGTATTATGTGTAACTTTAGGTAAATAGATTATTATCTATTTGACTATATGACTCCGTATGACATTGTCAATGTCTTTACTGTCATTTTACCCTTTCCTCCTTCTATATCTCCCTAACTTCGAGTCAGATACCCATTTTTCCCATTGCCCCTTCAGATCACTTCTGTCTTGCTATTTTGTTCTTTTTTTTGCCCTCGCCCCACCCACCACAATGATCCTTTTTGATTTTCCTGGATTCTATCATTATTCCAGGTTATGTGGTCACAGCTGAAGATTTAGAGTTAGGGATGACCAATGCAAGTAAGCTTGCAATGTCTGAACTTTTGGAACTAGATAACCTAACTCAATATACTCTTTTCTACTTTCATCTTTTTGCCTGAAAATGTTATGATTTTACTTTTTTTTCATATGAATAGTATTCCATAAGATATACAGATAATTTTTATTATCCATTTTCACTAGTATGACATTTATTCTGTTCTTATCTCCTAGTTACTGTGAATAGAGTATAAATGAACATTGCTTAGCAACTATCCATATAGTAGGAGTCATTTGTGCATATTTTACGGAGAGGGTATGTGGATCATAAAGTAGATTTCATTTTAGGTTTTTTTTTTCCAATACAAGTCTTTTATTGTCCCCAAAGACACCCCAAATCGTATTAAAATTGAGGATCTTGTTTCTGGAACTGGTAACTTAGGTCTACCCATCAGACTGCTGCACTGTTCCCTTTTCAGACACATAGATACCATCCAAAAACTTCCCGATATCCTTGTTCTTAACTGTTGTGGCCTGCTGTATCAGAGCCGCCGAGTTTGAAACAAGTTCAATATCATTTCCTTCAAGGATTAATTCATCCTTCTGGGCTTGAGAGACAGAACAAGCAACGCCTGTCCTCATAGGAACCCTGCGGATGTATTTTTCACCCAAGAAATTCGTATTTCAACCAAAGACCCATTCTGAATAACGACGTTGATGGGGAAGTGAGCATACACGGACCCTCATCTTGTAGCGGAAGCCCAGCGTAACACCCTTGATCGTGTTTTGAACGTGGCTGCAGACGGTTCTGACGGTGGCCAGTTCCTTCCTGTTGCCCCACCATTTGTCAACCCGGAGCCTTTTCTTCTTCTTCTTCCCAAGAAGGCTCAGCTCTACGTTGATGTGATTGAAGTCCCTCCGGAGGGTTCCTCTGGGGCCCTTCACAATGACTGTGCGCCCCTTCAGAGTGATGTCCACATTTTCTCGAATGTCGACCGTCTGATTGCTGAGAATGGTCTTCATTCTCACAGTAGATGGGGCAAAAAGAGTTTCCTTTTAGGTTTTTAAGGATCCTGAACACTGATTTCCAGAGTGACTGGACCAGCTTTTCATTCGTTTTTCATTTCCCAAGGCCCTTCTCAGTATTTGTGGTTAGATTGTTTTGTTGATTTTGGGTATCCTGATTGGAGTAAAATGAAATCTTTTAAGGTCCACTTAGCAAGAGGAAAGTAATGCTTGGTAATAGAAACCTAGCCAATAATTCTGCACATAGATGTTTGATAAGTGTCTACTACTTCCACTATACTAATAAACAAACATCATTCCTAACTGCACTGTAAATATTTAGCCTTTTCCCCCAGATAAGTGTAAGTCTTACAAAGAAATTTCTATTTGCAACAGACAGAGACCACTCTGAGAATTATAACTGAGCAAAATGGAGGGAACAAGTAGTTTCTAGCCCCACCTACAAACCAGCTCCTCTAAATAAGTCTCAGGAAACATCATGTAAAAACATGCAGAAGGATTTTAAGAGCCAGAGGAGAAGGACATTTTCTGTGAGACTGTGTCTCCTGAGAATGATAGGGACACTACATCCACAGACTTCCAATAACATGACCACCTATGGAGACAAGGACAAGGATGACAGCAGTAACTTCCTAACATGTCAGAGAAAAGTCTTCACCCTATACAAAGAACTACAGGCCACTAATGAATACATAAAGCAAGAACAAATACCCCTGCCTAGGTGAGAGACTCCCATTGTTTATCCAATATGAGGAAGTCAGCCCTGAAATCATGTATGTGCGAGTAACATTATACAGACTGAGCAAATAGTATTGCCATATTCAAGAATGTGTGTGTGTGTGTGTGTGTGTATTTATGCACACATGCAGCAGCAATTAAAGAGAAAGAGAGCAAAGGCCATGAATTTGACTTAAAGCTGGAGAGAAGAAAGAGAAAGGGGAAAATAATGTAACTACGTTTTGGTTTCAAAATTAAAAAGTCTATGTTTCCTGAAGCACTTCCTTAATTATAGATTAAAAAGGCACTTGTGTCTTCTGATATATGTTATAGCCATACATTAATACCTTACAGTAAGAGTTGGCCTTAAAAATGAAATTCTGAAGAATGTCCCAATCAGTTGATTATATAATCTTGTTCAGCATTTGTAATTTTCTTTACAGCAATTTTCAGTGTCATAGCTACAATATTAATGTATGTCAAAATCAACTATCCAGAGTGAGAACATATCTTAAGTACTAAAAACTTGTTGGCTCCCACTTCAAATACTAAAGAGAAATAGTGTGTCCAAGAATTTCTGGTTAACAATCAATTGGTATGTTTGTTTGACCCTATCTTGGTTTCATAATTCATGATATTGACTCATGGAATTTATAAAACCTCTATACTGATAATTATTTTATATTACAGGTTACAACACATAAACTGATACATGGAAGAAATACATGAAGCATGGTATAGAACAGTGAGTGCTTCCACGCTCTCTCTTTCCACGTGACCTCCATGCACATCTTCACCACATAGTAGCATCTCATACACTTTTGTTGAAGCGTTTTCAACAAATCCAATCAAAATTGGATTACCTGAATCAGAGTCGTTAAATCACTGATCACTGAATGATTTCAAGTTCTTGCTTCTCTTTCCTTTATAGCGTCAAGGATAGGAGGAAAAATCTTCAGTATTTTAGTAAAATGGTTTGTCTCACGACCAGTTCCAATTCTGAAGGTACATGGGCAGTACTGAGAATCAATGTATTAGCAGAAGTCCAGGTACAGGAAAAAATAGGGCTTTTATGAATAAAAGGAAAAAAAAGATACTTAAATCATTTAGAAATTTCTAAGGTATTAAGACCAAAAGGAATGGGAGTCAGGATGGTATATTACATATGTATATAGAATACTACCTTTCAAAATACCAGAGCATCTTTTAAAAAAATGTCTGGATTACTCTGCTAAAGTTTTTGCTTTAATTGGTCTGGAGTGAAGACTCATTATGGCCATTTATCAAGGATCTTCAGATGATTCATATGAGCAGCCAGGCATGAAAACTATTCTATAAATGTCTAAGGAACAAGGTGTAATGAGGGGGATGTTAAATAGTTGATAGTAAATCTATTGAACAATTCTCAGTGCCGAGGAATCCACAGTGAGCAAGCCAGACATGTCTCTCCCTTTATAGAGATTATAGTGCAATAAAAATTAAAGAGCAACCACATATGTAGAAAATAGTAGAGAGCTGAGGTCAGGTACAGGGGACTATGCGGGCTTGGAGAGTGGGCAGGGAAAGGTTCCTTCAGGAGAAGATAATAGCAGAACCCTGGAAGAATAAAATAAGATGCTGATCAATTTATGACAGGAGAACTTCTTTTCATCGCAAGTAATATTCAGTGTGAACCCCATGAGACAGTGTATGGCTATCACCTAGATAAGCTCCACCCTGAAATCACTGAATCAGCATAGCAGTTTACTCATAGGCCAAGGTGAATCTTGTTCATAAAAATACTAGATGTTTATTTCCTGGCCACTTTTCAAAAGGAGCTGAACATGAACTTCATATGAGATCCCAGAGGCAGCTCTACTCCATTTCCTATTGAAATCTAAATGTACCAATATTCCTAAAATTCTAGAGGTTCCCTAAAACTTTCCAATAAAATTCTTTTTTGCTCTAACTTGTAAGATTATACAGTCTATTCTTTGCAACAGAAGTACCCTAACTAATAGAGTTTCCATTTCCTGAGTGTTAGGAAAAAATGACCAAACATATATTATATAGCACATTTCAATTTAATATTTGATCCCATATTTCCAGTACTTTACACAAGATCTGGTATACTCCTGCTTTTTATAATTCAATATACATGTAGTTTAATACTAAAAATCAATTGATTTTATAAGATATTTTAATTTTTTCTTTGTAAATTTCATATGTGATTATAATATAATGTTCATCTATTCATTCCCCATTACTCTACCCAAGTCTTCCCAATGCTTATCAACCTGTTTTGCTCCAGATATCATGTCTGCTTAGTTATTATCATTATTGTTATTGCAATCATTGTTGATCATGAACATTAGTTGAGGCATGGGCAAGGTATCAGAGACTCATATTAAAAAAATAAAGTCTTTCTCTGCCTCAAGAAGCCATAAATTGTCAATGCTTCTCATCTAGGAGTCAGGCCTCAACGACACTGCCCCCATTCTGATATCAATAATTTGGTGTTTTTGACTGCCTTGTTAATCTTCAGCAATTTCCATTCATATTTATTTTGTTGATAGAAATACATTAGCATTATGTAGTTATATTACAAAATAGCTGGACATATAAGAGTTTAAGATAACAATATATAATTTTTGTCTCAGTTTTCATGGGAAAATTATTCAGAAATGACTTAGCTTTATCATTCTTGACAACTTCCCTTAGGAAGGCACAGCAGAGATGGCGGTCAGAGAGCTTTAGGTGTCTGAAGGCTGGGGATGAAGAAGGCTAACCCATGACTGATACTTACGACATAGTTACTCACCACATGAATTTTGCATAGGTGTTTTTGAATGTGCTTATGTTTTGGGAATGATTTCCCCCAGTGATTCATAACATCAAGGCAGAAACTGTTCAACTTTCCTGAACTAGCCTAGCACCTATGACTTCATATCCCACCATTCCTCCAATATCCTGTTGATTACACATTTGCCTTACTCAGTGTTAGTGGGAGCTATGGGATCATGAACACCTCAAGGGAAGAACCAAAGGAAGGTATCTCAGAATTCTGTTAACAAAGGGTCTATATTTCACAGTGTTTCAATTTCTTACTTCCAGATGTTTTATTATTTTTTAAAATAACTTACCTAAATCTATAAATGGAAAGATGGTGACTTTCTTCAGAAAGATGGGTAGAAATTCTAGATAACGGGTATGTAATATATATAATTTTACTGAAATATAACAACCATTTTGTACTGAAACTCTCAGTGCTAATAACTGAACAGTTTAAGTGTGAAGACCTTGGAAATTATAGAAGTCTGATTATCTGCAAAAAATCGAAGTTTATTTAAATAAAAAATAGCTGTGATGACCTACTCACTGACTTCACAAAAAAAGGTTCAAAAATATAAGGAGTTTAAAAGGCAAAGGGCACTAGAAAAGTTTATGAATGTGTTCTAAAAAACATGATGGCTGACTGATCATCAAAGCAAGGCTTGGCAAAGTCTCCTGGCCATCAGACCAAAGCTGCAGAAAACGTGATCAAAGCATATAGTTGTTAAATAAAGTGAACCTTTTTCTAAGCTTTTCAACTAGCTCTTTATGGAATATATTTAAATGTCAAGATAAAATTAGACTGGGTATCAGTATTTTGTCTATCCAACACAAACAAATACAAAGGCCAATGGAATGATCATCATAGCAGAAAGTCTTGAGGTCAGGAGGAATTCAGGGGATCACTTTACAGTTTCCATCATGATCAAAACACGTGGGAAACACTGGACTCTTTCAAAATGATAATTTTACAAACATCTACAATGGCTAATTAATTATTCTCAACTCTTCAAGTGATTTTTTTCCCTGCTACATATGAAATCAATAAATCTCAAGTGGAATAACATAAAAAATTGTGCTCCAGACCAAGAAAAAAATCATGAAGATAACCATTCTTCTTGACTCTTACACATTTAGCAGATATATGAAATAAACAATGAGGATGAAAGATTCATTTACTGTCAGAGGGAAAGTTAGACTCCGTGTTAGGGCTGAAACACCACCGAGAATGTCATTACTTTTCATGTGCTTTTCTTGTGCTAACATAAGGACAGGGCTTTCCTAAATTCATTACTAGAGTTCTTCAGCTAAGTCATTGTAATAGAAGGGCTTCTATTGACATTCTCCAAGGTTAGGTACTGTGAAGGTGGGCAAAATGGAAGATGATTAAGATACCATTTCCCTCTCCTCTAAGGAAGTACAAATCCTGGACTGTGTCAACTTTGCAATGTAAGGGGAAAGGCACACAGAAACCAATCTGCTTCATTCACGCCCACATCCTCAACGCTGTGTAATATGTGGGCATGTACAAGATGCTAAGTGAGTAATTTCTGCCTTTTGCTCCTTTTTGTTTTTATTCTGCCTATGTCAGTCTCTTTCTCTGTCTCTGTCCTATCCTTGTCTCTCTCTGTTTGTCTCTGTCTTTCCCTGCTTGACTTTCTCTCTCTCTCTCTCTCTCTCTCTCTCTCTCTCTCTCTCTCTCTCTCTCTCTCTCTCTCTCTCTCTGTATGCACATGCACACAAAGCATGCCTGCTTATTTACAGGGTCTCATGCATAGAGGAAACTGTACAACCTCGGGTGTTGGTCCTTGCCTTTCACCTTGATTGAGACCAAGTCTCTTGTTGGTTTTTTCTGTATGTACTAGACTATCTGACCTTTAAGCATTTGGAGATGCTCCCATCTCTGTGTTGCATCTTGCCAAAGAAGTAGTTTGATTAAAAGCATGTGTTACCATATCTGGGTTTTATATGGGTTCTGGAAATCCAAAGCAGTTTAGAAATGTGTAGAAAAAGTTTGACTGGCGAGTCTCCTCTCTAGATTATATTTCTCCATTTTGAAAAGCAGCCTAACCTCAATATTCACCAAAGAGAAAGTTACAGAGATAAAACTAAAACCAGAACAGCACTGTGTCTGTGACAGCCAGCTTCTGTCAAGGTAAAAATAGTTTCAAAATTCCTACCTGAACTGAGGAGGTACCCTAACAGCTCAAAGAACTTTTGTGATTTTTCTTGACTTGGGATCAGTCCCAATAAGCTATAGAGAGAGGCCCGTGTCTGTCTGTAACTTCAGTTTGAGAATATCCAGCATCCTCTTCTAGTTTCCTTGAGCATGCGTGTGGTACACATAGAGACAAGCAGGCACACACAAACACACACATATACACATACATACACATATTTTTTAAAAAATACTGTATGTAAATTGATGATTGAAAAATCACTGTGGGAGCTTTTAAATGTAGACAACAAAGAGGTAAGTAAATTGTGGAGGTACTGTCTTCCAGATGCAAGAGGAGAGGAAAGTGTTGTGATAACTGATGAAAAGATATAAAAGGAAGAGCACATTAGTAATAATAAACTGTATTAGTTAGGGTACTTTTCTTGCAAAGAATAGACTGTTTAATCTTACCAAACACAGTCTGGTACATCTGCTGGCACCTGCCTGTAGTGCTTAGTGTACATGTGTTTCTAAAGCAAGATGTTAGGTAATTTGGATTCTTGAGAAATTCTGCTTCTAAGACTTCAGGTTTAATAAGATTTAATAATCAATTTTAAAGGAAATAAAATGTTGCAAATATTTCTTCCAATCCCTAACAAGCACAGTTACTTTCCTGTCTAAAAGCACAGTGGAATTCAGTACTGTACCATTGGTTTCTGAAAATGAAGCCAGACCAATAGCGAATGGTGAGATTCTGAAGTATTCTGTGTGTACCAGAATCCATTTTAAAGCTTTAAACAAAGGCTGAACTCCCCTTTCCCCCCTCCACTCCAGCATAGCTACTTCACTGGCTCTAAGTATACTTGATCAATTCACACTGTTTAGCAATCTTGGACGTTTTTCTCTCCACCACAGTTAGGTAATAATTTATTTCCAAGCAAGTGACTATAACGGAATCTTATTTTTAAAGTTGAATTTTGTAAAAGTTAAGGCCATATGCTATCTGTTAAATAACCTCAGTTCACCCCAGTTAGAGAGAAAATGGCTTCAAACAGGATGAAAAAATTATGAACTAACTGAATCTTTAAGTGGCGCATACACTTAAGTGGAGTACCCCACTTATGGCATGTTTCACAAACATGTTCAGCAATGTGTACTCACAAAAATGAACTGTTTGTCTTTTTGTTTATCTCTGTTTTGCCTGGATTGAGCACTAATGCAAGATGAAGAAGGCACTTGATTTGAATACAACATTTAAGGGAGCACAAAAAGAAAAACAAACAAAGCGAAACAAAAACCATCACAAGACAACTCATTAATTATAAAGAAGACAATTAGGATTGCCTCTCAAGTCTAAGAGGAGTCTGAAAGTAAAAAAGAAAAGATATAAAAACAAACAGTAGCTATAATCTTGATTTTCTTTTAAAAGATAATATGCTTTTGTGAAACTTTGTTCACATTATTATTGATTTTTACAATATTGACTTTAGTTTTTTATGTTAGTTAGTGAGTTTTGGAACCCCTTAAGGTTAGCTCTTGGGAAAAGTCCTCATGAGTTTCAGCTCCTGTTGCTCACTTGGACCTTTATGCTACCTGGAGCTATGCTTTTAATCAAAGGTAATGATAGAAATAAACAAAGCTTCAATTTCATTCTATGCCTCCAGTTCTTCATCAAATATTAAGAATTTTTGACTCGTAGGCATGGCCCCTGAAAGTGTTGTTATTGAGGATTTTAAGTCAATGAATGCTAAGAGAGAAAACGTCAAACATGTTCTGGTATCCATCAGAATGAGAATCAATGACTCAGTGAGGACCTCCTTATCGTACTTTCTTTTCCTGTTGCATTGATAAAAATGCCCTGACCAGGGGCTGAAGATGTGGCTTAGTGCTGAGTAGCATAAAATGCACTTCTAGAGGTCCAGACTTCAATTCCCAGCACTTGCATGGAGGCTCACAACCATTTCTAATGGGATTAGATGCCCTCTTCAGGTGTGCAGAAGTTCTGGCAGACAAAACTATCATAGTGATAAAAAACTAAACCCTTTTCAAAATGTCATGACCAAAGTGACTTAATGGAAACAAAAAAACGTTGATTTTAATTAAAAGTTCAAGGTCCAATTCTTAAAATTGGGGTGACAGGAATTTGATCAATTTAATCACATTATGACCGCAATTAAAAGAGCAATTAAGGCATACAAATTGGTAGTCATCTTGTTTCTTCTATTTTAGACAGACTTAGATCCCTGGCTCAGAGAATAGTCCTGCCAACAAATAAATTATGATATATCTTTCAAAGTCAATTAACATAATCAGATAATCCCAACATGCATGCCTACCCATCACAGATCATCTAAAAGACACTTACCATTTCAGACCTCTAGGATGTGGAAGAAGGGCCATAGTCTAACATTGAATCTTCTACATGACATTTCAAGAAGCAACACTTATAAACATGTCTGTGTTAGAGAATGCTATTTACAAACCCAAATTCTAATTGGAATCTCATAGATAGTTGTTTCTTAAACTGAATGAGTTGCAAACCTTTCTCTATTGTATTCCAAATTCTAATTGGAATCTCATAGATAGTTGTTTCTTAAACTGAATGAGTTGCAAACCTTTCTCTATTGTAAAGTTTAGCACAATGCTTCACCTTGAATCCCTATCATGATAGCAAGTCTAATTCTCCTTCATTCTTCAAACACTTTCAAAATTTGAAGGCACTTAAAACAGCTAGCGTGATCCTGAAGCAAGTAATGTTCATTTGTTCATCTATCCTAATGGATTAATAAATAGTTTCCTATTAAGTGGTGTTTAGAAGCTGAAACTATGTTGAAATAGGAATGAAAGTCTTAGCATCCATAACCTTCGTGTTCATTTCCCATATGGGTTTTCTAGGACTACATTCTGCTCTCCTCCTTAGTTGGTTAACAGGAGTCTCTAATGGTTTATATTTATTTTTTTTGTGGTTTTTCGAGACAGGGTTTCTCTGTGGTTTTGGTTTTTAAATAATATGAAACATTGTAATAAATATTTCTAAGATTTGTTCGTAATAACCCCCAGAATATTTTACTGTTCAGATCGGCACAGACATTGTTTTCTTACTCAACTGTGTAGGAGCATCTACCTGACCTTTACTTTCTCTAAACTAGGCTAGAAAGACTTGTATTAGAATTGCTGATTTACCTTGTGTCTCGTCTTGAATGAGGTTTGCCCACAAAGGTGCATATATTTGAATACTTGATACCCAGTTAGTGTTACTGTTTGCAAAGGATAGGGAGGCATGGTCTTGTTGGAGCAGGTGTGATTTTCCAGATCATTACTGGTTAGCTGTCTCTACCTTGTACTTGTGGATCAAGATGCAAACTTTCAGCTACTGCTCTAGCACTATGCCTTCCTGCCTGCTGCCAGGCTTCATTCCATCATGGTCATGGATACAACTTCTCTAAAACTATTTTTAGATTGCAAGAACTCTTTCTCTTATAAGTCATGATGCCTTATCACAGAAATAGAAAAGCAACTAAAACATTTGGATCTTAAACAAAACAAAACTAGAAAAAATGTTTTTAACAAGATCTTACTTTTAGACCATGATAGCCTAAATATCTTTGACCTGACCTTCCAGATTCTGGAATCACAGGTGCACACCACCATATCCAGCTTAGTTTACTTACTTTTATAGAGTAAGCCTCTTCTCCATGCATGCTGGTCCTGTAAGTACAATAATTGCTTTATTGCTGAAAGAGGCTATGTGAGGATTAAAAACTTTTCTTACATTGCTCATGGGGAGAATAATTAGGCAAATGTACATTAGTATCCTGAGGCTATATGTGACAGGTGTTCCAGGAATCAGACAGAGCTCAATGAATTTTGTGGAGTTTAATTCAGGGAAAACACTTATCCTATAAAATGCTATAATTAAATATAATTACAGCAATACACTATAAAAATTATATGCCTATGTTGTTATCTCTTTGGAACGTAATGAAACCCCAATGGAGGAGATAGTATTCATGTGCTTACTTATTCCACTAACCTCTCCATCCCAAATAGAGAAAATAGGGATTCTAATACTAACTTATAACTTAGAAATAGCTTCCATAATCACAATACAATTTCCCATGAAATAAACTATAAAATATTTTTGGCAGTTTTATAAAATATACTTACCCAAAGCAAGAAAGCTAGAAGGAACTGTTACAGGTTAAGCAAGTTTACATCATCTAACATTTTATTGGAGTTTCAATTTGATTAAAAGATAAGATGTCATCCTAATTACTATTTTAGAGTAAACAGTCATTGGCTTAGGGAAATTTTACCACACCTGATACACAGTTGAGTTTAGAAAGAAAAGGCAAGCCCTACAACACTGAGAAAAGCAGGTGTGGTCTTGCTGGTTGTTTATTTGGGCAGATTCACTCATACTTTTAAGTCTGGCTGTCATCCATATTTTTAAATTAGTTTCCATTTGCAATCACACACACAATGGCAGCAAGAAAATACCACCAAATTTTCTGTCCTCCTTTGAACTGGTTCTTTTTAAAGTTGAAATTCAGGTCTTTAATTGAGTGCAGTTTCAGTCCTTGGATCTAAGATGTGGTACATTTATGAGCAAGGGTTGTTTGTGCCAGTCAAGATATAAACATCTCTAGATATAGAGGAGAATAAGACATTGGTCATACTTATTCTAAATTGAATTTTTATTACACGTCTCTGGGGCCAGGATTAATGGCTTAACTGGTAAAATCACTTGCTGAGTATATCTGGTAGCTTGAGCTCAGATCTCCACATTTCTGAAGAAGCCAGATACAGTGATGAGCATATTTAATGTCTGCCCTCTTACAGTAAGATGGGGATGTGGATGGTAGACCAAAAGAAAGACTAGAAAGTTTCTGGTCAGTTAAGCTGGAGGATACACATGCAAATAAGAGGTACTGCATCAAACAAGGTATGCAATAAGAACCTACTACTGAAAGATTTCCTCTGATTCCATATTCAAATCACAGACACACACCTGTGCTCTAGTGTTCCCTTGCTCTCTCTTTCATACACACACACACACACACACACACACACACACACACACACAAACACACACAGAGTCACATATGACACTCATATAATAGAACTGATCCATAGTTAGGAAAATATAACTTTGTTTCTTGAGCTTTGATTACATTAAATATTTTCAGTTTTGCCAATGTGATGTTGATTGTTACGAGATTAAAAATGAGCGAATGAACCAGCCATATCTAAAAAGAAGCTTCTAGATTTTATAAAAAATTACTATCACTACTATACTGCTTGAATCGATTGAGGTATTCAACCTCATTTATGACATTTGCCAAATAACTTCAGGAGTTGAATGTACACAGATTTACTAAAGAAGGATAGATATATTTATACATTTTGAACAAATTTTTAAGTATATATATATGTATATACATATATATATATATATATATGAATTAGATGATTATTCAGTGGTGTTATTACTTCTCACTGGAGCCGTCTACACTGCAATTGAACTTCATTGTGGATACAGGGTATCCTTGAGAGGGAATTTCCCTTGAGCTAGACAGACACACATTCTCCTCTCATTTTGTAAAATTATCAATAAAAGGAGGGAATGTCAGACATAAATGGGAGAAATTTTCAATCAAACTCTCCAGGCTGTAGTGGTCCAGAATGTCCTTTTGGATTAAGTTCTACAGAAATGACTCTCACAAAATGCATACCAGACTTCTTCCCACAGGCTCTTTGACCATCTGTAGTATTAAAGAATTTCCATTACATGTGTTCTGTGGCTACTGCTTTAGAATTGATTAGAAACTGTTTGTGATGTATCATCCAAACTGAAGTAATTGACATAAAGTCCCCCATCAAAAAATACAAAGCAAAACAGCAAAAATAACCAGTTGCTTGTAAAATCTAAACAAAAAGCTTTTGAGTTCCTACTGAGCAGAGATAGACACAGATACACTACATTTTCTTAAGACAGAACTATGCTAATAGGTTTTCAAGCAAATTCTGTCTACAAAAGGTTTATTTAATTTAATAATATAAAGTGCTAATAATATAAAATAATAATATGAAAATAAAAGACAATTTACTTATTTGATATGTCAATTTCTCCTTGAAGTATCTGTGCAAAAAGATACATCTAAATATGAACAACTAAAAATTATCATGAAGAGCGGTGGTCAAGTCTTGTTTCTTTGCCCCTTAATTATAGCTTTCAGACATAGTAGAAATGACTGCATGACATCAGAAAACATACAGAGAAAGTCTTTAAGTGTTCTCAAAAGAGATTATTGTATTTGTTTATTCTTCATTCAACATCTCTGGACTCCTCATTAATTCTCTATTGTAAAAACTTAATTCTTTGCCACAAAGGAGAAATCAATTTCCAATGCCATCAAGAAAAAACTCTAACTAAAATGCAAATCAGATGCTTACTTGCTGTCCACTATTAATCACAGAAGCTCAATTCAGAAGGGATTCTAAAAGTCATTCAGTGATTTTCTGTACCTTTCACTTCCAAGAAACCATGACATAGATCACGTAAGTGTGACCACAGTGATTGGTATGCTTGTGGTATACCGTTGTGTTTGGTTGATAGTAATATCTTTGATAGAAGAAGGATTTATTTATTTGGGAACAATTTTGGCAGGACCTTACACTTTGGGGTAATTTTTAATACTGAAAATTAATTTTTGAGGTGGGATTTATTGTTCCACTGACCTCTAGATATCCATAACTCTTCTTAATGGAGAGTGATTTTCTCTTTCTGTATAATACCTTGATGCAGCAATGAGCCAGTGAGCTCTTCTCTCTCAGTTCAATGTCTACAGTTGGTAGTGTTCTCCGGGTATTTCCTGCTCCTGGACTACAGGGAGACATGTGCTGTGGCCACTGTCCACTCTGCCTTTGGACTCTAATCGTGTGATGTATAAAGCAAAGCTGGATCAATAGAACAAACAGATAATTGGGGGTTTTACATCTTCTGGATGCTGGTGTGACAAGCAAATGCCTGCCGCCGTTTCTGCACCTGGACTCCAGACTTGCTTAAATGCAGCTTCTTACTAAGTGAGTTTCAGCCTTTATTTCAGTTTGTGTGGCTCCCTCCTCTTTCTAACCCATGGCGTTTGCTTATGTCAAACACTCTATCCCTTGTCTATAATGCTCTCATACAAGTTTTCAGTTCTTTCCTTCTCTGTTTCTGTGTTTACTATTGAGTTGTGAAAATTCACAATGTAAATGTATAACTGTGCAGAATAATTCCTTTCTCTGAGCAATGCAAAAAATATACTTTAATTATTTGAATACTAGACCTTTGCACATTTATATTCACAGTTCTCTTTTCAAGCAGCATTAAATGCAATTGGAAATTACATAAAAGACAAAGTTCCCTCTAACCCTTCAGTGTGAGAGAGAGTTGAGCTGCTTTCAGTACTGTTAATTTCATAATCATGCAACTGCATTTAGTTTCTCAGCTCAATTAAGATCACCTTGTATACTATAGCAAAATATTTAGCAATTTATACCTACTAACTTTATTTTTCCTAGTATCGTTTTGATGGGATACTTTGTTATTCCTTCTAAATCTTCATTAATTCAATGATCAATGTATAAATTAAACTGTCATCAACTAGCTTTTGGAGGTCAATGAAACCATTAGGGACTTACTTGTTGGTGAGTACTGTTTTAGAACTCAGATGACTTCACACACCTGCACATGTAAATATACTGTACTAGATATATTTTTAAAATATTCTGAGTAAAATTTCAGTTCTTCCTTGATTTCACCATTCTTTCTCAATGTGTTGTAAATTTTTTATACTAATAAATAGTATAAGTAATGAAGAAAGTCCAGTGTGGTTATGAACATATACAGTCCCAGCACTTGGGAGATGGAGGGAAGGGGAGCCAGAGAACTGAGATATTCCCAACCATGTAGTGAGTTTGATGCCAATTTGTGCTACATTAGACCTTGTTTTCAAATTTAAATGAAGAAATGAAGAAATGAATAAATATAGTGAAGACAAAACAATCACTCAATTACAGGTCTGGTCATGAGAAAACTTCTACCTAGGACAGCTTATTATTTAATAATTATGTACTGAGAAAAAGTATAAGCATTGCAGCATTGAGACTTAGCAGTAATCTACTTTCACAAGAAAAATATTTCTGAGTCTTCTTTTTGTGTGTGTGGTGGGGGTTGAGGCAAGGTTTCTCTGTAGCTTTGGTCCCTGTCCTGGAACTAGCTTTTGTAGACCAGACTGCCCTCAAACTCACAGAGATTTGCCTGCTTCTGCCTCCTGAGTGTTGGGACTAAAGAAAGGCATGTGCCACCACCGCTTGGAATTTCTGAGTCTTTAGGATAAATGCTAATACTTAAGTGAAAGAAATTTCATTTGTAACAATGGAATATACATCTACACATATGAATTGTTACCCTCATTACTAAAACTTCTTATGAGTAAATCCCATAAGGATTCTTTCTCTGGAACTCTGGAAAGCAGGTATTGTGCTAGATTGCTTGAACATTTTGTCTTTTTAGACAAAAGATAAAATTTAAGTAAAGATGTATCAAGAACAGATAGTAGCTTTTGTCTAAAACCAAATTAAATGCAGAAGAAAATGAAAATCTCATTTTGTTTATAGCATTTAAATATTGGCAAAAATATGTGAGAAATAGCTTTTGCAACAGAATTCTAAGAATCCGTAGGGACATCCATCCTTATAAGAGTAGCATGATCCATTTGAACAACAAGCTCCAAAAGACAGTCTGAAACAAAAATAGCTTCCAGTGTCAGCTGGCAAGGGTTAACAAGAGTTGTAATTCAAAATTTTAAGCAATTCAAAACATCTTTTCAAAGACACTAATTCTTTTGCCATCTTGTTGAATTTCCCTAGATTAAAAATAAAAAATAGGAAGTTAAACAGAAACAAAAGTACAAAAATACATCTGAATTGTTTTTTGCTGTCTCAGTTGGGTTTAATTGTCCATGTGACAAGGTCAGCAGAACCACAATGGAGAAATTGCTTCAGTCAGATTGGCGTATCAGTGTATCTGTGGGAGATGGTCATAGGCATTCTTAGTGGAACCATTCCTAGGCAGGTGGACCTGGGTTGAAACAGAAACCTAGTTAAGCAAGAGAATGTGAATGAGAAAGGAAGTGAGCCAGAAAGTCATACTTGTCCATGATTCCTGAGTCCAGGTTCTTCCCCTGACTTAACTTCAGTGATGGCCTGGCATCTGAAAGTCGAAACCAAAGACATCCTTTTCCTCCCAAGTAGGTTTTAGTTAGAGTGTCTTACTACAGCATCTAAATAAACCTAGAAGGTATATGTTGTGCCTTTTTAGAAACTCCGGGGGATGCAAAATATGGCTTGTCAAGAACGCTTTATATACTGTGATAAGTAATTTACCCTACAGTACTGCTTCATTGCACCAGAGTTAATTTGTCCTTCAGTCTCTCATGCTTCCTAGAAATCATCTGCTCTTTGGAGTCATTACTGTGTAAAGTAAAGGTCACTGTAATATGTACAATATATGGTGTAATACTATCTTAGTCTAGCTCATAACCTAGAGGCTGCAAGTGACTCAAAGGTAAGTTGCACACATGGTATGGATGAGATGATAAAACAGTGACTTGTTAAAGGCATGGAACAGAACAGAGGAAGCCGGATGTCATCATACTATGGAAAAGACAGAGCTTAATAATGGCATTTCAGAAAAATTGTGTTTACTATTTTCTGCAACACAGTTGACTAAATCCACAGATGTGAACCCATGGATAAAGAGACACTGCTATTTAATGAGAAAGAAAACAATAATTAAGAACATGACAAAGTGAATACAATTGGACCCCTTATTGCCTTATTCCTTAAACAGCATGATCCCTGTGTGTGCTGATATTTCATTTGTATTTTAATGAATGAAGCTTGCTTTAAGATCAGAGAGTAAAACAGCCCCACTGATTGGACATACAGACCAGACAGTGGTGACACACTAATTAGCTATAGAGTCTGGAAAGTAGTGGTGCACACCTTAAATCTCAGCACTAGAGAGGAATATAAGACAGGAGGAGATAGCGCTCAGCTCAGAGTCATTCTGAGGATTTCTGGAGACAGGCTTGTCATTTTGATCTAAGGTAGAGGTTAGAGTCAGTGGCTTGCTGTTTTGCTTTTCTGATCTTCAGGTTGAACCCCTAAATCTGTCTTTGGGCTTTTATTATTTCATGCTACTCCTGGAATATGCACCATCCACTCTACATACACATGGAATTCATGTCCTGCATAGATTTAGTACTTAAAGGCGTTTTCTTCCCTCTGATGGTAGTAATACGCT
The DNA here is from genome assembly GCF_037038515.1 of Microtus pennsylvanicus. Lineage (NCBI taxonomy): Eukaryota > Metazoa > Chordata > Mammalia > Rodentia > Cricetidae > Microtus > Microtus pennsylvanicus. The sequence continues at coordinate 22,003,556 of NC_134592.1, forward strand.
GAAGTACTAAGGAAGGATTTAGCATATGGTTTGTGCAATTCCTTTAATACTTGCCCATATTCTCAGCAATCAAAGCACTAAAACATAAGTAAATGAATGTCATATTGAATCTTTCTTAATCACATGTATTTTTTAATTAGGTACATTTTAGTAGAATTTTAAGAGAACATTGATTCGACTGTCTTCTAATAATTCTTAATTAGAATAACAATTTACACAGATGTATTTTCAAAAGCATTGATTAACTCTATTTCAAGATGAATGCCATATGAATACAACTTCCAACTTAAGCAATTGTAATGGACCCAATGTAAAATATACCCCATAGGCTCATGTGTTTAAATCCTTAATTTACACCTGATAATTCTGTTTGGGAAGATGATAGAAACTTTAGAAAGCATAACCTTTCCAAAAGAAGCATATCCCTGGGACAGCTTTGAAAGTTTTATAACCTGGTCCCACTCTTTGTTCTTTGTCTGTTTCCTGAGTACGGATACAATATGACCAGCTGACTTACTGTTGTTGCTCCCATGTTTTCCTTGCCATGATGGGCTCTATTTCATTGACACCATTGCTAAGTTGCTCCTGTTGTGATATTTTATCAAAGCAACAAAAAGAAACTAATTCAGTCACTATGCCCACAGAGTAACTTTTGAATCAATTGACAAATGGGGTGTCCTTTAGGTACTTTGCCTTACTTTCTTAATTTAATTTTTAGTGTCATGATTGTGATTTTTCATGTTGTATTCTGTGGTTGTTTCTCACATGTGGGTGATGACTGCATGCACTTTATGTGGATGGTTTATATTGTCCCATTGGCGGGTCACCTTCCACTGTCATAGCAGTTCAGATAAATCAGTCTGCGACTGCAGCACATTTTTCCCATTGAAAGGGAAACAGCCCATTTGGCACACGCAGAAACCCTCCTTTTAACCACCCTTTCTCAGACCTTTGAGAACATTTCTAATTTGAGCTTCAGTGGAGGACTTTGTTCCCATTTATACACTCACAAAATAAATATTTTTAAGTTGCTTCTGATGGAACAGTTGAGGGAATCCAGTGTGGAAACCACAATGAGGTATTTGGTATAACAAATAAACAGGACACACATGTCCCTTAGCCACCAGCAGTAGGCATTGCAGATCTGGCAAAATGCAGTTTCTGTCTCACACAGTCGAGATTAATTTTATTTGTTCGGTCCCATTAGACATCTCTGTCAGGTGAAACATAAACATGTCATTGCAGTAGCATTTAACTTAGTATACTTCCATAATGTAGGATTTATTTCAAACTCAATTTACCTAAAAAGACATATACAATTAATGCTATACACATATTTTATATAATTATATATTATTGTGGATATATTTAGTCATCACAAATGTATCTAGCGCATTAGAAACATCAGCACTGGCAGTTTTGAAGTGATGAGAGTAAAAGAAAAAGAGTGAAGAAGACTTTAGCATTCCTACTAGCAACAGTAAAATATACAGAAGAAAACATTGTGAAATTTGTATACCAATAAACTAGGGAGACTTTCCCTAAGTGATAAAAATCTAGTGCTGAAAACAAGGTCCTCCACATTCTTATTTCGCAGCAAATAACAGGACATCATATGGAATCAACTTCACAATAGCAAAGAAAGCTCAGCAGTTTGGTTTCAAGATGCCACAAAGCTCAGGACCTACACAAACCCAGAGCACAGAGCTTTGCCATTATGATGACTCAACTATTTGTCTGCTCTATGTTGTCGGGTTCCAGTTTGTCAAATTCAGTTTACTCTTCTGCTTTGTTCTCTGTACAGAGGAAATCCGATGAACTCAGCTCACATTTTCACAGACTGCTGGCGAGCATTAACTGCTCCCTCAGCCGTGAAACAAATGGAATCCCACAAAGCTGGGAATGTTAGGGAGAAGATAAATGTGGAACCTGGTGGAGAAGGATCTTGCTCTAATATCCCAGACTTATTGAATCAAATACAGTACTGATTCCCATCACAAAGTCTGCCCCATGATGCTCTAAGATCTTGGCTTCTAACTTCACTGAGAAGAAATGTGAGCATAGTACTCTTCTATACTTGTCTTGAGTTCAATCCATCCTATTTAAGTCCTAGATTGGGTCTAGACACTTATACTTCCTGTTGCCTTTCTATACACACATCTAAATGTACTGTTAATTGCACGCAGTGTCATTGTTAGGTTCTCCTCTGATTACCGTTCAGAAGCAGCTGCTTTGGCCTGGCCTCTTTCACATGGTCACTATGATATGTATGCTTAAAATTCTTTAGCCTAGAGAAGCAGGGAATAGGAACCGATGCTGGAACCTAGGAGACTTTTGACTGGATTATGCCAGAAGATAGTTTGGACTGTCATGAAAAGTGAGTGCTCTTGAGTATAGTAAGTAGAGACAGAGTTTAAGGAAATTAAAGAAATCCTATTCTGCATAGAACAACTTCAAACTATTGTCTGCTTAAAATTCCCAGTAGTGTCAAATTGTAAAGCCACAGTATAGAGGCAAATGTCGCTGGGATCCCAAAAGAAATAAAATGTGTTGGTTAGTGATGAGCTATTTAGTATCTAAGTCAGAGAAAATCTTTATAAAAGAAGAACACCCCTACTCTGAATATTCAGGTCCATATGATGAATCACTCAAGTAACCTGTGTCACCCCATGCTACGTTCATTGCTAGTGTATATAGATTCTGTGTCACATAAGTATGCAGAGAGTCTAGTAGACCACCTGTGAAGTTCCTTGTTGAAGAATTCTTTTAATAGTTGCTGTTACAAGAGCCACAGTGAATTTCTTCATATACCATCTTCAATGCACTTGTAGAAGCCTCTTAGAAGCTTGGTGTGAATAAAAATTCTTATGCCCAGTTAAGTAAGCTCTTGGTCATTAAGTCTGACATAATCATCAACACCTTCAGCAAAATTAGAAATGTCTACTGTTTCATCTTCATAAGTGCATGAAATTCAAATAAAAGGGATGATGAGTCAGGGAAGCAACTAACATTATTTCAAGTGTTGTGGTAGTGGGGAGATGTTATGCTTCATAGCAGTCTTCCTGTTGGCTTGGGATAAATTGTAAAACTGAAACATATTCTTTCACTGATTAGATAATTGCAACTCTCAAACAAAATTTGTGTCTCCCTGTGAGTGTAATTTTCCTTTATGCCAATGACAGCATACAATGCCAGGACCACCCTCAGTGCTTGCTATTTTCCCAATGTGTGAAGTTTCTTAACTCTTTATTGTTCTCCAAAGCATATGGAGAATGCATTAACATCCCCACATTCCCATGCACAAAAACAGAATGGCTATTTTTAAGTAGTTATGTGTTAGGTGAGAGAAGAGATTGAGAGAATTAAACTTTTCCAAGTATGTCTGACTTTTCTGACCCAGGAGGAAAAATGAATGCTTTTTTATAAACATTTCAATCATAGAGAGCATTCTTCACTACCCCAAATATCTTAAAACTATCTCAAAACTTTTTCAAAATTACAATAGCAATATTACTCAGCACTATTCACAACTAATTAGAAAGCAAGCATAATTGAAATATCTATACATCCACTTAAATTACATGATGTAGTCACTATAACATTCCCTAAGAACATAAAACTAAAACCAAGACACAGAAAGAGTCTTTCTGATTGGGTCATGGCCAGCCCTGCCAGAGGCTGACATTCCAACATCTCTTTTATTATTATTATATTTTTTATTGATATTTATTGAGCTCTACATTTTTCTCTGCTCCCTTCCCTGCCTCTACTCTCTCACCTTCAATCCTCTCCCAAGGTCCCCATGCTCCCAATTTACTCAGGAGCTCTTGTATTTTTCTACTTTCTACTTCCCATGTAGATTAGATCTATGTAAGTCTCTCTTAGTGTCTACATTGTTGTCTAAGTTCTCTGGGATGGTGGTTTGTAGGCTGGCTTTCTTTGTTTTATGTTTAAAACATTTCTAATAATTAAAAACAATCCTGGCTTTCCTTTGGGTTTAGCTCCTCGAGTTTAGTTGAAGAGAAGGAATAGGCATCATACAAATAAGGTCATGATCATAAATGGGGAGGGAAAAAACACAGAAACATCTGACCTGAGCTAGTGAGAGCTCATGGACTCTGGACTGACAGCTTGGGGAGCCTGCATGGGACAGAACTAGGCCCTCTGAATGTAGGTGACAGTTGGATGGCTTGATCTGTTTGTGGGGCCCCTGGCAGTGGGTCCAGAACTTATCATGGGTGCATGAACTAGCTTTTTAGAGACCATTCCCTAGGGTGGGATACAATCCTCAGCCTTGATGCAGTGTTGGAGATGCCTGGACTTGTCTCAACTTGGTATGCAAGACTTTGCTGATGCCCCAAGGGAGGCCTTGCCCCCTCTAACGAGCGGATGTGGTGTGGGTTGGGAAAAGAAGAGTGGGACAGGAGAAAGGGAGGAAGGGGGGGGGCTGTGGTTAATATACAAAATGAATAAAAATTAAGTAAAAAAGAAGAAATTCAGCAGACTCAAGTCTTGGGGATCACCTCAATTGTTAAAATGATTTCTTTTACTTGACAAAATCTTTATGTTCCCTTCCTGATTTCTGTGACCATGTTGTAGTACTTCTTTGACTACATAATTTATCAATGAATCCTGAAATCATTGAGTGGAGAACATTCTATAAAGGGTAATTATATGTCATACCATGTTATTTGCATTTGTATCTGTCTATCACTGTTGTGATCACAACAGATATTGCAGTCTGTTTTCTTCTAGGTAGAATTCACAAATAACCAATAGAATGAGAACCTTTAACTCTGTTCTAAGCTGGAATTGATAGAATACTCTATGCTCCATTACTTAAGACATGAACACCATTGAATTTTACCATGTAGGTTCTACCTTCAGGAACAAGGGACTAAATACTATATGCCGTGGGGAGGGGAAAATGGAATCTCCTTGGCCAAGCAAGTACAACAGCAAGAGGCAAGCTTACAGGTGGCTCCATTTTGAACTGTTCGCTTTTTGTTCTTCCTTTCATTACAGCAACTCACCAACAAATGATGACAATTTAGTGGTATTTTCTAGGAAAAAAAGATAGCACCGTGAATCTGTCTTTACTGTCTCCATTGCCTCCCATGCCTGCTCCAGTAATTGCTGGTGGGTTTTTTTGTTTGTTGGTTTTCAATTTTGTTTTTTTCTGTACGTGCTTTTTTTTTGTTTGTTTTGTTTTGTTTGCAAGAACACATTTTGTGATTCCCACTGACTTATTGACATTCCTTCTTGGGTTCTGTTTCAGACGACAGTTTTGTTAATCTGCCCAGTGTCGCTGTAAGAAAATAGCTGACTCAGGATGCTCATGAGCTAAAAAGTTGTACTGAGCTCACATTTTGTGAGAGTTTAAAACCAAAAGGGCAGAGCATTGGCCCTACTTGAAGGGCTACCCTTGTTGCCTCACATCACTGTGTGAGTGGAAATGACAGGGACATTTTCAAAAGCCAGACCCTTGCAAATATAATAAAAAGGCTAGGAAATGAATGAAGCATTTGTATAATCAAGATTTAAGAAACCCTAATATGGGTCTCTTAACTCAAGATCCAAATGCTGGTGACCATATGCAAATTTTACATTTCACTCTTCCTGAATGAGAAAAGCTGTGTATGACTTAAGTGTCATAAATATTTTACAAGTTTTTTTTTTTTTTCCCCAAGCAGCAGATTTCCTGGACTGGGAGTTAAAGGGCAAGTGTAAACTAGAGAACACATTTTACATCTGTCTGACAGATATGAAAACACTCTGCACGAGCTTTACAAACAACCAGGCTGACTACCTTTATCCTGGAGACAAGAGACAAGACTGGATCTAGTCAGTTCTTTGATTGGACTGGATCTAGTCAAGATCGGATCAAATCACTGCTTTTGGACCTCAGCCTCTGCATTTCCTGTGGTCTCCTGTGCAGCAACATTGACAAGTTCTTCATGTCCCCTGTGTGAATTCAGCTAGGCAGCTTTCGCCATTTCTATCTTAACCCTGAAAGGCGCCCTGGCAGATACCTTATACAGAGAGGCCAGATTGCTATCTAATTAGATCCTAATGGACTATATCCCTGTGGCTAATTCTACAAGTTATTATGCTCTTCAAATTGTAATTGTCAAATACATACAGTTGAGTCCTCTACCTTACAAACATCTATTGGGGGACTTGATCAAATCCTGTTAGCTAACTACAAGAGTAGGAAAGAGGGAATAAATATGTGAGAAAAGATATTTGGAGAATTTGTCCTGAATAAGAAACAGTGTTTTCTCCTTAAACATCCCAATTTCCTTTTTGCCACCCCAGAGAAACTCCTTGCATGTTTTGTCTACCCACAATGTAAAAGCCTGGTTCTATAAGTCAGAAGGAAGACACAAAAGTTTAAACTAAAGGAACAAATCTTATTTTAAAAGTCAGATGGGAGACTTAATGAATTCAGTGGCCGCATTTGCTTTATTCACTCAGAAAAATTAAAATTTGTGGTGAATAGATTTTGATAGCCTGTCATAAATTTTTGATGTGCTCTGGTGTGTGTGTGTTCTGTCGAAACACTGCTCTCAGATTGGACTCAGAATGCAACAAGAACTTATATAACATGAAAACTTGAAGTATCCACTCACAGAGGAGCCATTTGAAATATCGGAAAAATCACTTAATTTGAATAGCTGGTATTTCCAGTGATCTCGTTGCCTTACAATAGTTCCAAAGGGCATAGGCAACATGCTAAAGAAAGCCTTCAAGCTCAGATCACTGGTTTATGCATTCAGAAATCTATACCATACAAGAACGTTTTCTTCTCTGCTTCAGACTGAAAGCCTAAAGAATGTGACTCTTAAGCATGCCGGATCTTGAGAATTAAGTTATTACATATCTGGATACTCAAGCTATTTATTTTTGTAAGAAACACTTTACAAGGGTCCTTTTTAATGTGAGCCAATAGTTCAGCTTAATGTACACTGAGAAGACATGGGCTTAAGAATCGCTCCAGCACACTAAATGAATTAAGATCATCAGACATGCCTTGAGACCACTGAGGAATCTAATACATAACATCAGGAGAGTTTATTTTTCCATGTATCTTCCAATTCCCACCCAAGCTAGCCCTGCCACTTCGTGTAACATGTCGTAAAGAATTCCCTTCTGCAGTCATACCAGTAAACTCTAGTCTCCTGGTCCACTTTGCATGAGATAAACATGCACATGTGTTATTCATTCCCAGTGCATTTCATCTAGGGCTGTTGTCCTTCCATCTAGATAACTGACAGAACCACGTAGACACTAATGTGGTACAGAAAATATTATTAGTATTATCACTTTATCTGGGTGTTTAATCCAGCTTGCAAGATTGTTTTTCATGTCTGGATGAAAAGGGTGAGAGGTGCTGTAATCCTACCGTTGGGCAATCTGTCAATCATAAACATCAAGGAAATGAAATTCCTCTGCTTTGATAAGTTTTTGAGGGAGTTTTGGAATCAACTCTGAAAATCAACTCTAACTCAGAGGGAAAAAATATATGAGAAAAGGAATTTTCCACTGGATGGGGATACAGTTTTTGAGAATATGTTTTGAAATTATATTCCTCTAAATACTTAGATTAAATATTAAGTATATGATTGCTTACAATGTACTAAGTACTTTATACTTAGTACTTATTATGTACTAAGTACTTGTACATAAAATCAAGTACTATATACTTTTAAATTCCTGATGCTATTTTTCCCAATTGGAACCAAATTTTTATTTCATATTTTTTATCTAGCCATAATTTTTCTCTGTATTGTTGGTAACATTCATTTTCATTTACTAGCTTTGACCATTTTCTGATTTTAAATGTTTTATGCTGCTTTATTCATGTCTGTTGCGGGTTAGCAGGAGTGTGCTTTTGCACACTTGTCAAGGTTAGAAGACAACTGTGCAAGGTGATTCTATATTTTCACCATGAAGGTCCCAGGGATCAAACTGAGTTTTCGGGTTTTGCAGTACCCCTACTCATATACATTAACACTAGTCTTTGTTTCATTTACTTGGTTAGAAAACTAAGAAAGAGCTGGTGTCTTAGTACATTTCCCCAGTAAATTTAAGGTCACACTGTGTACTGCCAATATCTAAGAGTACATATACAACCTCCTGCTAATTTTCCACATTGGAGCACACACATCTCTTTCCTTCTTAACTGACAGCATCGATTGGTATGTCACTATCCTCTGGGCTTGGTACATAGCACACGGTCAATAAGCGTTCACTGAATTGAATTATTGCTCAGTTTGTACTTATTGAGTAGTACACCCAACAGTATTATTTGAGAGGAGAGAAATGCACTTTCATTGTTTATCTAGGTGTTAAAATACTTACTTAACCTTTTATCACTGCTCTACAGCGAGTCTCCACAACATTGGTTTCTCCATGTATTTGATAAAACACCACTCAAAGTGGCAGTCTTTGCTTGAAAAGAAAGAACTAAGGGGCATTAATGTGAAATTATTAAATTTTATATTTTGGTAGTAATCATTTTCAATTTCACATATAGTTTTTTTGAAGCAAGGTTAATATGAATTAAATGGTCATAGAGATAATGGAGACATTGTTAGACATTAGATGGACTATTGCTCACATCGGCATCACTATATTCTCACTTCTTCCTTATATTTCTAGAAATAGCATGCTGATAGTAAGTAAACAGCAAAACATGAAAAATTGAAGTCAATTGCCCAATATGTTCACATTTTTAAAATATATACATATATGTGTAGTGAACTGATGGTGTTAAATCAACTAGATATTTAAATCCTTATTTGATGGGATTTCAGGTTTCTTCACCAGACTTCTTCATCATAAAGAGAAAGCCATCTTTCTCTGAGCAAAAAGTGGGAAATCACTAATATTCACAATCCTATTTCTAGAAATATTTGTCTGGTCAGAAGGCAAAAATGTGATTTTCAACATATATCTATACTGTGATTATAGAGTAAATGGCATTGAAATTGTATGCCTTCACCTTCATATTGAATTGTCCTTCACTTAAATCCTGGTTTCTCCTCACTACAAATCTGGGAGCTGATTTTTAAGACTATACCATGAAATGGCCCTTTATAAGTTTAACATAATGCATACCATGAGCCTTAGGTGAACTGGGACTGAGATAAGTTCATTATTTTTTCACTACTGAACTATAAAATGCATTTTAGTTCCTGTCCAGGTTATTTATGCCTCAAAATTGAATGTAATCATGTCAAAAAAGTAATGTGAGATATTGAGGAGAAAAAACCAGATGTAACATTTTCAGATTTCCATTTGTGAGTGGTGTTCTCAGAGCCCAGGGAGCAGAGCAACCCAATTAAGGCAGTATCGACCAGCTTCCATCATTTAACTGCAGACAGAAGGACGGGAGGTTTGCAGTTTACAAGTGTATGTGGTTTGTCTTGGTTTGGGGTTGTTTTTTTTTTTCAGTTTCTTTTTTTTTTATTGATAAAAGGAGAATAAAGAAAAGAAAGAAAAAAAAACAAATTTCCACCTCCTCCCAGCCTCCCATTTCCCTCCCCCTCCTCCCATTCTTCTCCCCCTTCTCCCACCCCTCTCCCCTTCCCCCCACTTTTCTCCCCCTCCCTCTCCAGTCCAAAGAGCAGTCAGGGTTCCCTGCCCTGTGGTAAGTCCTAGGTCCTCCCCCCTCCTTCCATATCTAGGAAGGTAAACATCCAAACTGGCTAGGCTCCCACCAAGCCAGCACATTGCGTTGGATCAAAACCGCGTGCCATTGTCCTTGGCGTCTCATCAGCCCTCATTGTTCGTCATGTTCAGTTTTATGCCATGCTTTTTTTGGTAACAGTCCAGCTGGCCTTGGTGAGCTCCCAGTAGATCAGCTCCACTGTCTCAGTGGGTGGGTGCACCCCTCGTGGTCCCGACTTCTTGAATTTCAACTTTCAAAATTCTATAAAATTCACACTCTGAGGTTCTCCAGGTTTTCATGAAATCACAACAATTGAGACTGTGGATGGAAGAACTTCCACTCCAGATGGACCTCTAAGAATGAAGACAAGAATTTCGGAAAGCAAAGGAAAAGGCAGAGAAGGCAAGTGTGGCTGCAGTCCCCTGGCCTGGGAGAACAGGCCCCTATCCATCACCTTGCTGATGGAAACATCAGCTACTGTTTCTTTATTTCTTATGCTAAAGCCCATATGGCCATTCTTTGTTTGAACCCCACCCCATAAATCCAAAGACTGGGTAATACAATATCATTTTGCAGAGGAGAGATGGAGATGCAGACAAGTTAAATAACATGTTTCCTATCATAAAGCTACCAGGGGACACAGCCAACACTCAAATCCAGCTTTGAGTTTAATGCGATTGCTTTATCTATTATAGCCTTGTTTCACTGGTCCCCAGAGACAACTTGCCTGTCTGGGATCTCAAGTTGTTTTATTCCTTTCTTAAGTAAACCGTTTTCCCCAGCATACCATTTTTTTTCTTTCTTTCTGAGTTTGTTTGAGAGAAGACATACTTTGAATGTAGTTAGAGTCATTTGATAGAAGTTTGGTCCCAGGACAACTCTATGAAGACAGGAAAAAAATTCTTTAAGAAGTGAGTGGCTGGAGTTAGGACATTATGTGATGGGTAACATCTCAAGAGAGTATTATTACTCCCCTTGTGGGAATGTGTTTAATCTCCTGGGACAAGATTAGCTACTGCAATGTTAGATTCCTAAAAGACTAAGGTCATCCCACATGTCTGGCTTCTTCCACACATAGTGTTTTATAAACTTATACATATTTCTCTAGCTTAGAATACTGTTCATGAGATATGCTGAAGCCTAAGGCCTTCACTGGGTTTGACTACCAAAACTTTGCCACTTTAGCTTCAAAATTGCAAGTCAAAATAAGCATATCTTATTTTATTAGTATCCTAATCTCATACATTATATTATCGCAGCACCAAGGCGACCAAGGAAAGAGAATTTCTCCAAAGGCTCAGCTCCTACTTTTAATTAAACTTGAAGTTGTCCCCTCCCCCCATTAAATTAAAGAAGCTAGTCCTTCCTTTAATTGTGCACCATAGAATTTGACTTTTATCCTTTAATGTTGCAAAAAATAAAAAAAAAACCCTTAATCTTGTGGTAGTTGAAAATTTTATACAATGTAAAAGGTAGACTAGGTGAGGGTACTGTAAGACAAAGAAATAAGTAGGAAGTCCTTTGCACATATGTAGACATTTGTGGGCACCTCACCACATGCCTTTTCTTACCCTTGCTATTTTCTTCCGTGTACAGCCCCCTCTCCCTCTTCCTTTGTCTGTACCTAGAAAAAAGGAATTTAGGGACTAGGCTAGTAGACTGCATTATCTGCTTCCGGGTAGATGTCAGCCATAGGTTCAATCTGGACTGCACACTCAGGTGTTCCTTGTCTTTAAACAATGACTTCATTTCTTTAAGCTTCTGTCCTCTTATGCCTAACACAAGAATAATACTTAAAGAGTCCCAGTCATCTTTGACTCTTAGTCTTTTAATTGCCTCCAAGGTTAGGTACTGTCACTGGAGAAGGATGCTATACTCTTTAAGCTGCCAAAGAGAAGTACAAGAGCCAGCTACTTTGCTAATCAATCACTTTAAATAAGAAAGGGTGAGGGAACCCAGAATGCTCTTAATAGAAAGGTCTTAGATTGTTTGAAATCTTGGTTGCTAGTCCAATGTGGTAGAAAAGATGGCTGTTAGATTTAGACATAGCTGAGAAGATAGGCGTTCCCTAGTGTGTTGATATTGACCATGTGAGCCACTTCTACCAGGAGTAACACAGACTGAAAACCATTACAGATCGAATGTTATGGGATATGTGCTAAAACAAATAAAATAGGAAACTTCAGTAATTCCTTCTAAATGTATATCTAGAGGTAAGATTTTCCCTTCTAGTGAAAGACTTCCTAGAGAAGAATGTTTTTGAGATAATATATTCAATTCAGTTGAGCACCTTGGAAACCAGGCTTAGTATGGATTTTAGATAGACTTGGTTGAAGGGTAGAGTCTGCCTGTCACATATTTCGAAACTGTAACTAGCTTTCAAACCTACCTATTACTAACTGCATTAAATTTGCTTTTCACATAATTTTTACCATTTGCAATAAATCTTCATCTTTGAGGTTTTGTCTGTCTACTTCTTCCCACTTTGGAGTGTTGCCCAAACATGGGCACTGGCCTTATCCCAGCTCCTAGCTCCTCACCATGAATGTTTCTTTGAAGACAATGCAAACTCAAATCCATATTCTATCATAACTATCAACAAATAACCCAGGGAGCATAAATAGCAGTCCCAATGATAATGCTACCACCCAAAGTATTTTCTGATTCAAAACCAATGATTAAATCAGAAAGTTTTCAAAAGTCTCTTTAATTTGTATGTGGTGTGCCAGAAGATATATGAGAAAACCAATAATTATCCACAGAAGAAAATGCTTCTCAGCTCCTTTTTCTCTACATACAATTCTTAAAATCTAGTTCTGCTCATGTTTGAACACAGTCGCAATCAATTATTACACGTTGGTGGTTTAATACCAAATGGTCAGCACTGAAAACATACATAAAAATAACATTATGTCTGTACAGAGAACATTGCATTCACGTACTTAGGAATATATATGCATACACTTACACAAGATGTATGCTGCATCAATTAGTAAAAACACAGGCCTTTAATTTGAACGAGAGAAACGTATACCTTATGGAAGAGTTAGGAGGGAAGAAAGTAAAGCTAGAAGTAATACAAATATTATAGTCTCAAAACAGAGGTTATTTTTTTAGAAGATAAGAAAATCTAGTCTCCAGATGCTGCCAATATTTTTTTTTTATTTCTTGTAAAACCTCAAGTGTCTTCCATTTTCATTTCTAGAGAATGCTATGCTAGTATTTTGTCACGGTATGCTAGATTGTTTTATGTTAACTTGACAAAAGGTAGCGTTATCTGAAAGGAGTGTTTTCTGAGTCCTGCCCAGTTCTTACAGTTGTTAAGTCCCAAAGAAATCACACAGAGGTCTACATTAGTTATAAACTGATTGGCCTAGTATCTCAGGCTTCTTATTAACTCTTAAAACTTATATTAGCTCATTATTCCTATCTGTGTTAGCCATGTGATTCAGTACCTTATTCAGCGGGGCTGTCACATCTTGCTTCTTCTGTGCCTGGGACAGGATTGCGGACCAAGCTTTCCTCTTCCCAGAATTCTCCTGTTCTTGTCACTCTGCCTCTACTTCCTGCCTGGTTGTCCAGCCTATACTTACTTCCTGCCTGGATACGGGCCGATTAGCATTTATTTAAAATATAATTGACAGGGTACAAACCATTGTCCCACACCAAAGGAGGAAACCTAAATTGAGATACTGTCTCCATAATATCTAGCTTTAAGACATTTTGTTAATTAATGATTTTTAGGGTCCCTGGTCCCTGGTCCCACCCACTGTGGGTGATACCATCCCTAGGCAGATAGTGCTAGGTTCATAAGAAAACAGACCGAAAAAGCCATGTGAGTGAGCCAGTAAGCAGTATCACTCCATGGTCTCCACATCAGTTCGTGCCTCCAGGTTTTTGTTTGGTTTAAGTTTCTGTCCTGATTTCCTTTGATGATGAACAATTCTGTAGAAGTCTAAGCCAGATACATTCCTTCCTCTTCAAGTTGCCTTTGGTCATGCTGTTTTGTTAAATCAAAAATAGCCAGAAGAAGATGCAAGTAAACAAACATTTTCAAGATAATCAGTTATCAAGAGATGATGATTATTTTGGCTTACCGGTTCAGAGGCTTTGCTTTATGTTCCTTTGACTCTATTGATGTTAGGCTTGTAGTGAGGTAGAGCATTATGGTAGAGGGCATGTGTATAAGAGATCTGTTTACATCATGTTGACCACTAAACTACAGAAATGGAGAGAGAGAGAAGGTGTCCATGCTTCTAATATTACCTCCAAGGATATATCACCAATAACTCAGTTCCTTGCAGAGTTTCCACTCATGGTTGTTCCATCGTATATCCCAAAAGCACCATTTACTGGAAAGCGGGTCTTTGGTAATAGAGTCCGTATGAAACATTGAGGAAACAAATGGCAGTTGTTTGTATTGTTTCATTGTTGGTATGGTTTTCATCTCCAAAATTTCTCCTCAAATTAGTGCTATGTCATCACATTTTTCTACCTGACATCATGCCCTGCTCTTTTGAGATTTCATGGGATTACATTAGTCCATTTGCTAATTAAATCCCATCTCAAGGTCATTTACCTATTTATATTTGTAGTTAATTCATAGTTTTTAAGAGCTGGTATTCAGCCTCATAATCAATAAATATATAATGCTTTACCAGTGTCTTAACCAATACTTACTGAGATTTGATATTTGTTAGAGACTCTGGCTATCTATTTTTCTCTTCTTTAGACTTAGAATAATCCTGTGAAATAGTCTCTGTCTCTCTTATTGCATTGGATAAATAAGGATTCAGAGCCACTGAGAAATTGAGGAATTTAACAGTTAGTAAGAGATATAATCAGGATCTGAAAAAGTCACATGTTCTGGAAGCTGTCATCTAATCTTACTATTAGAACCCCCCTTTGCAATTCAGTATCTACTTATTATGTGGCTAAATTATTCAGACTTCAGCTAGTTTTAGGCATGTTTTCTGGCATGAGGTATGTAATGTATATATCCTAATAATGACAGTGTTGATGATAACAAAAGTTGCGGTAATGAAAATTTGCAAAACAAATATCTTTATTAGGGGAGTATGGAAAGGTTGAAGTCTAAATTTTCTCATGCTGGTGAAGTACTGCATTAAGACACAGAGTGATTGACTAAAGGAGCATTTGAGAAGTCTGACTCCAACACACAAGGGCAACAATCCTCTCCATGACTGCAATTTTTAGCTTGTCTTTGCTGTCTGCTCTCAGAATGTGACAACATATTTATTCTGTGACTCTCTAATTATCAACTAATTAAGAAAATGACGGATAACGCTGTCTCTTCCCAGTAATATAACAAGATAGGTGGGCCAGTTCCCCAAGCAAACGGGTGTGACAAATATACAAGTCCAACATCTGTGGTTAGCAATAGCATCTCAGTTCCCAGCACAGTAAACCAGCCAGTCTTTGTAACTATCCTGTGATTAGATTTTGTATAAATTAGGCCTCTTCTCAGATTTCCAAATCCAGGAAAGCCTAGATCATCTCACACTTGAGTGAAATAGATGGAAAGTACACAAATTAACATCTGAGTTTATTAGCAGCCTTAAAAGGAAATGTCTACAGATTCAAACTCAATCATGGTAATTGAATTTCTATTAGCCATTCTGGGGAGTATAGGTTTTGCTCACAGGGAGGGAAAGTCATTTTAGCTGCTGCTTCGATAAAGGGACTCTCACAGAGGCTAATCTCAATAGATTGCAGATCTCAGTTGTCTAGTGTAGTTTCGCAGTGATCCTTACTTGGACCACTGTCCCTCCATTGTTCAGGATTTGAACTGTTTTATTTAAGCATCTATAAACAAACATGATTCTCTCTCTTTACTATATTCTTTGTCCTTATGTGTGAGTCAACTGCAATTCATAACATTTAACACCCCCCCCCCCATAAAGGAGTTAAAGAAAGATACAAACTACTAAGACTTTTTAAGGCTCATATGTTGAAGCTTGAGCACTAGCTAGTGATGCTATTTGGCAGTAGTGGAAAGTGAAGAAGATGATGGGGCCTTATTGGAGAAAGCAAGCCTTTGTGTATGTCACTCCCCTTTCCCCTCCATTTTATTTGGTCCCTGACCATCCCTTTCCATCCTCCTCCCTCTTAATCCCCCCACTCCCTCCCACTCCTCTCTCTATTCACTCTCTCTTCTGGAGGCTATGAAGTGCTACAGTTCATGCTACATACACTTATGTTCTGTCTACTACTGCCCAGAAATAGTGGAACCAAATAGACCAAATGGAAAACTGAAAATCTAAAATAGGATTTTCCTATTTTCATGATATCACAGGTATTTTATCACAATGACAGAAAGCCAATTAATACAATCATCTTATCTTATTAGGCTTCTAGCTTAATACAAACTAGAGATATTCTTGTGTTACCACCATGATAGGGAACACCAGGACCCATGAAACTGACACCAGTTGATTGTATAGCTCCAAACCTTCAGCCTTGAAAACATACATACAAGTGACATTACATAAGGTGACATTATATGGTTATGATTAGAAATATATTTGTATATACACATATAAATAATAAAAATTGGTGAAGAAAAAGATCATGAATTTGAAGGAGATAGAGGAGGCATATTTAGGAGGTTTACAGGGAAGAAACAAAGGGAGAAATGTTGTAATTCAATTATAACCTCAACAACATAAATTAAAAAGCTACCAAACCACGTTTGATTCGTTAAGTTGATTGTCAGCTTGATAAAGTCCAGAATCATCTGGAGACAAGTTTGCTTCCTATCATGATTGTGAGGAGTTATCTAGAATAGATCCCTTCTGGATAAATTGACATGGACAGAACTACATTAATGGTGGGCAGCACCTTCTTATTGTCTGGGGACCTGAACTAAATAATAAACCGACTCTGAACTGAGCAGCAGAATCCATTGATTTTTGCTTTCTTATTGTGGACATAGTGATTCAATCTCCTGTTCACATGTCTCCCCCACTTTGAAGGGCTTTACCCTGAAACTGTGAACCAAAGCAAGCCTTTTATGCCTTAAGTTTACTTCTTGTCTGGTATTTTACCATCGTTATAAGACAAGTAAAGTATCTTATCCATGACTTTCAGGAATATTAGAATGAATTCATGTTTATTGAGGTAGTTCTGCTCTCAAGCCATGGATCGTGTGACAAGGACTGTTCTATGTATTATATTGAACATTTTTCTAGTTTTGTGGAGAATAAATTAATAGTTACACCTACCTGTCTTATATGTTGGTGCTGAATTTCTTATTACAATGGAGATGGACCTCTCATGAACCTGTTCTTTCATGTGTGACTTCCACTCTATATGTAACTACAAACTCAAGAAAATTGATATAACTGTGTCTTTTTTTGTGCCAAAAACCAGCAGTATTAATTTTTCCTTCTTAATTCACTAGAATATTCTGATCAGTAATATTATGCGATGCATGTTCTCCCTAACAAACATTGTTTCCTTTGAGACCATTATTATTCAGCTATTCTTATTCTCCTCACTGAAAGTTTCCCAGAACCCCAGTTAAACTTTGGCCTCTACTATGCTACCCAATTGTTCTTTTGAGGTTCACTCATAAGTAGGGTGAACATGTAGTTTGTAGTTCAAGCAGAGAAATGCATGGGAGTGGATAGGTTCACATTTTATCAGGACAACAATAGAAGAATCATGACCAGCAATTTGTCTTAAAAACAAACAAACAAACAGCTATTCAGATAAAAATTTCCATGCAGATTGATACACTTGGGGCAATTCCAGGAACCATACATACCAGTCAGAAAGCATGGGAAGAGTGACTGGGCAGAGGGGAAGCTGATTCTACTTCGTGGGTACTAGTGAGATTCAATCCCTCTTGTGGTAACTCTCTGAGGTTCATTTACATTTTCTTAATATTTCTGATTCAGCCAAGAGGTCTAATCATCACATTCTCATGGCAGCCATTCTTCCTGTTGGGAGGCAGGGTCTTAAATTGGGTTGACATGTTCCATGATGTAAGCATTTTCCTCACAGGGAGGCAAGCAGAAGTGAATAACATTTGCGCTAGTTGATGAGCTTTGCTGTCCTTTCTGAAGAGAGGATCTGCGTGGAGTATGGGCCCTGTTGTTTCTCAGATGACATCAACCATTTTTGTTTAGATAATTCTTCTCATTGGCTTGAAACTTGCCTATAGGCCAGGCTAATTTGTCAGGGACCCACAGAGATGTACATGTCTCTATCCAGTATAGGGTAGCACCTGTGTGCTGGAGTTTTTCAGGTTTTTTTCCCCTGGATTTTGGGGCTCAAATTTGGGCCCTTGTGGTGGCAATACAAACATATTGTCATATACAATGTTTCTCCAGTTCTTACTAGATCTTTTAAAACTTTTTTAAAACAATTATTTTTATTCTACATACCAATAACAGTTCACTCTCCCTAGATAAGATCTCCTGAGTAAATTGGGAGCAAGTATGGGGTACATGGGGAGGATGGAAGAGAAGGGGGAAGGAAAGAATGGGAGAGGAGAGGAGAACATAAGGCATTGGGATGACTGGGTTGGGGAAACGACAGAGAGGGAGAGCAAGGAAAGAAATATCCTACTTGATCTCTATTCGACACATGTAGCTTCCTTTCTTGTTAATTATCGTATTGCCTCAGTCTCTGATTCTCTCATGGGGTTAGTCTTATTATTCTGCCAACATTTCTCTTGTTAGTGGTATTTTGTCTTTAGTATTACTCTGTGTCCTAATTATTCCCTTCTTAAGCCAGGGACTGTCAGTTACAATGGTTTGAAAATCCCTAATATAAGAATTCAAAAACCAAACTGCAGCCAAGCGGTGGTGGCACATGCCTTTAATCCCAGCACTCAGGAGACAGAGGCAGGCAGATCTCTGTGAGTTTGAGGCCAGACTCAATTTATCCCTGCCCTCACATGATAGACATCATTAAAATACAGGCATATCAAGAATATCACGAGGGGGTATGTCCAAAGAACACAACAAAAATAAAAGCTAATCAGCTTTGCTTTACAACCATACACTAACCAATATATTAATATCTTCTGAAATCACTCATAGAAACTTTGAAAATTATAGTTGATGGAATGCCTTGACATAGTATCTCAAGTAAAGCCAACATAAAAATAAGTACTACTCAATCATGTCATGTCTTATTGTCTTCTTCCAGTTGTAATTTAAGATAGAGCAGCATGGGACAGGGATTCTTGCATGTTTGGGTCACTGTCATACATCCAAAGTGCCTGGAATACTTGTCAAATACAAAGCTGCTGGTCAAGGAATACATACAGAATGAATGACTTTTGGCACTATGAATGTGACCGTCATGTTCTTATGTTTTTTTTTTAAGGCTTTCCTTTTACTCCAAATAAGTTTAGAGAGAGCTACATCACACATATCTACACAATTGCCATGCTCAGTTTGGATTTGTAGAACATCTTAATGCGGTATGGTCATTGTCAGCTCCTTGACCTCACCCTGCTTTAGAACCCCATCTTCTTCACTAAGTCCTTACGTTGTTGGTAAGAAAGATTCTGCACCAGCTTATGTCTCTACTGCTTGTTTTCCAGATTGTGACTCTACTTTTAAAGTGACAGAGAACTTTAGAAGGTGGGACAGAGATGGAAAAAAATGGCCACTAGATTAAGACCCTTGGTATTTTTTGCCCTGGACCTTTTCCCTCCTTTTCTTTGCTTCTTGGAGACCAGAATACGACGTGCTCTTCTTGGCTATATCTTTCACAGGAACACTGTGAGCCAACAGAAATGTTTTCTTCCTTTATGATGTTGTATTAGGAATTTCAACATATTCATACAAAAGTTAGTATAATCTTTCCTTGACTTAAATACCCTTTTGCCTTCTTTCTCTCTTTCCAGTTTCAGTTTCCTCTTGGGTTATTTTCCTTACCAGGGCTATATCTTATATACTATCTATGTATACTATTACCCTATTTGTTGTATTATCTAAATACACGAACCTATTTAATTATTTATTAATAGTCAGCATATTACATTTCAGATTTTTTCTTTTAGTTTTAAACTCTTTTACACATTGTTGTTATACCGCAGTCACTAAATTAAATGCCTTGTACATTTTATATAAATATGTATCTTGCAACTCAAAATAAAAGATAAGCGACAGGATACGTTCCAGTTAGAGAGAATCAATGTACTTGAAGACCTTTCAATCACCCATCTGCCCTCGACGCATTCTTGCAGAATCCAGGTAGTTTTCAGACCTTCTAATCTGTAGACTTTTCTGATGTATGACCACTCATCATGTAAAGTATTTTAAAATGTTCCAGCTTCCTACATTCATCATACGCTTTCACAGTAAAATTTTTACTTTTATATTAATTGGCTAGGAGCAGCTCTTAAGCATTTATTTTTCCTTCTTACTATTCTTTGTCCATTTTAATAAAAAAATAAAAATGTGAATGTATAATGTATAGATTTTTCAGGCATTATGATACACAAAAGAAAATAGTTAATAAAGTTTAACTGTTTCATGTTAAGTGGCAATTTAATGAAATACTGACGAATGCCAAGCCAGCGTTAACATTTTTGTAATCTGAAGCTAGGGAGTTCTTCATCAGTTACAGACAAGGGTCTTTCCCAGAGCTGTGGGAACAAGGACAATGTTTGAAACAGTCTGTGCAGGGAGAGATTTGTGTGTTTGGACTAGTGAATGTGAGTGTAAAGCAGTGGGCAGAGACCTTTTAAAGCTGTTCATTGTGATTAGACTTGCTTGTAAAGGCAGATAGGCGACGTAACAACTATGTGCATATGGGTTCCGTGACTGCTTAATACCACCTTCCCTGTGTTTGTGGCTAGTTGACAGCCACTGGAGGGCATGTACCTTCATAGTTTGTCTAGCACTATAGCAGAGGACATGCTCTACCAGGTCACTTTTCAGACAAAGACTCTCTGTAGAGGAACTGCTGATTTGGATGTATGTCAGGTAGGACTCTCAGAAGGGAACCTATGCATAGCCCCTGTGAAAATGCCTGGTACCCTCAGAGGTGTGCTGCAGCTAGAGGCTCATATTAATCACTCATCTTTCTTTTCTCCCTTTTCATCTGGCCCTCAATACATTTCTTGTGCTTCTCTGCCTTGGCATCTGCTTCCTGCTGGTCTCAATTGTGAGAGAAGCATGACCTTGGGCTCTTTGCATGGCTTTTAAGTCATCATAAACTGGACCATCAATGCCTGCTCAGACAACTTTTTCATTGGATTCTGCACAGCATTGGCTGACTCGGTGAGCACAGTGACTTAGAGGATCTGCGAACTTTGAGTCATTTATTCAAACCTTGACTTAAAGAAATCCTATTTTAAATTCTATTTTAGACTTCCACCTTCTCTCCATGGCAGTCCTTGAACCTCATCTTCCAGTTTATTCCCAATGCCTTTGAGCATCATTTTTTTCAAAAAAAAATAACAAAAGTAATACAGCAAAATCTTAAAATTTTATTACATTAGGAGAAAAATTATTCCTTAAAGTTTTCAATAGTTTTATCTATTTAATTGAAATATTATTATGGTCAATTGATGATTTTTTTTCTCTTTTTTCACCTAACAGATTTCTGGTAACTCATTAGATAATAGAAATTCTTTGTTATTAATTTATTTAGTCTTATGTGCCAAAGATTGAAATACTTAGGAATTAACTTAAGATCTATTAAAGTCTAATAGCAGCTAGTATCAGACATAAAAGTAAAGAGCTAGACCTAAGAACTAATAATGAAGCAGTTGTGTTTCTAATTACATTCTAGGTTTGTTAGGATTTTGTACTGTGATTCAGTGATAATGTAAAGTCTGTACACCAGAAGGAAGTGTAATACAGAAGTGGCTTTATCATTAAATCAAGTAAGATAAAAAACAAAAAACTGACATACATCCCTGGCTGCTATTAACTTTACTAATGGAAACCACTTTCTGGAGGAAGAGAGAAACAATAATAATCTTTGTCTTATTTTTTTTCAAAGACACAATTTGTTTAATGAATTCAAAATGGGATCATTTTCAGGAAGTAATTTTGACCAACTTATCCTTATCTCCTTTTGACAGCAACAATAAACTTAGAGTCAAGACAGCAAAGGTCAGGAAGAAAAGATATTTTATGAGTTAGGTGTGTATGTGTGTGTGTGTGGCATGTAAGCTGTGTCTCAGAGTCACCACCCATGAACTAGACCTGACTTAGCCAAGGAAATTAGGATGTAACACCCTTAAAGAAAACGAAGGCTCTTTTGTGAAAGACAGCTTGCTTATGACTCAACAAGACAGCATTTATTGGACTTGTGGGAAAGAAAGCAGGCAGTGTTTGAAGCCTGGCATCCACCACCATGAGAGCCAGTTATTTCCCGGACTGGTTAGGCAGGGGTCAAGAAACTTCTAGTCCTGATCTCCCCTCAAGAAAAGAGAGATCATGACACAGGAAGAACACAAACAAATTCAAGGGCCATAGTGACGGTGGTCTTTATTTCCTGAGGTTTCTTTGATTCTTTCCTTTTTAAATTGGAAACAATACACCAGTGAAAAACTATTAATGAAAGAGAAAATTCTGCCCATTCTTACAATTATAATGGCCTGTAGATTCACAAAAGTCCAGGACATTTTTTCTTTCCTGTGATTTTTCTAGAGTACAAACCAAGTCAGTGAATACAAGAATTATTGGGGTACCTGTATTTTCATTTCATCTGTGTTCCCTCTTTTACTTATTTTTTTTCTCCAAAACCTTTGCTAACAAGGTCCATTTTCCCATACATTATTTACGAATAATTTTTGATAAATAGATGAGACCATTGGGATCAAAGACCTTTCAGAAAGACCTTGTTAACAAACATGTACCCAAACATCTCATCATCCAAATGCCTTATTTTTGTGTTCTCCAAAAATAATGCGCATTCCTGATTATAATCTCTTGGTGAACAAAATTCGTAGTAATAACCACAGAAACTTGGTTCAAGCTTCTTTTTTTTAAATACATGTAGAATTAGGTTTAGCTTAGGAAAGGTTCAATGAGTTCAAACTCAGAGTATCTCCTTTTGACTTTTGACCTCTGCTATAACAGATATTGTTTAATTGTGAAACCCTTGTTGGTCTTTATTTATGAAGTATGTTAGTGAAGATTAGAGTCTTCCCAGTTACCTCTACAAAGTCCCAATGTCTGCTCCAGCACATATGGGCCCATATCATTTTGTTTGTAGAAAAAAGTGTTCTGGTTGTTTGTAAAGTAATTATCATCATAGTACCTTCATCTGGTAATGGATGGAAGCAGATGCAGAGATCCACAGTCAAGCACTGGCTGAGCTCCTGAAGCATAGTTAAAGAGAGGGAGGAGCAAGATCATATGAGCAAGGGTGAGGTCAAATTCATGTTTGAGAAAACCACAGAGACAGCTGACTCAAGCTAGTGGGAGTTTACGGAAACTGGACTGACACCTGGGAAGCCTGCTTGATACCGAACTAAGCCTTCTGAATGTGGGTGACAATTATGAGGCTGACCTGTGGGAGGGGGTCTTCCAGTGGGAACAGAACTCATCCTGTGTGTATGAACTGGCTTTTTCGAGGCCATTTCCTATGGTGGGATACCTTGCTCAGCCTTGATACAGCAGGGAAGAATTTGATCCTGCCTCAGTGTGGTGTGCCAGACTTTGTTGACTCCCCAAGGGGGGCCTTACCCACTCTGAGGAGTGAATGGAGGGTGGGACAGAAGGGGAGAGGGGCAAAGGAAGGGGTAACTGGACTTGGTATGTAAAATGAAAAAAAATTCTTTAAATAAAAGAAAGAATTTTTGTTAGTGACTCTTCTACCAAAGTTGTTAAACATTAGACCAACTCTTCTTGCCCTTCCTTCTAAATAACGCTAGTGATGATTGCTGTTTTGCTTTATCAGAATTTACGTGAGGTAAAATACGTAGGCCTTTTTTCACTGATTTGGGTCATGAATATTTGATGTTTTATGTAGGATCTTAAATTTATGTGGCCACATTAGATGTTTAAGAATATAAAATATAAATTTAAACCAATATCTGCAAGTCAGCTTGACTTAATCTTCTCTGACGATCAACTACACATCAGATTTTACAGAAATAGATAAAAGGAACACTGTTTAATTTCACAGAAAT
Organism: Microtus pennsylvanicus; assembly: GCF_037038515.1. Taxonomy (NCBI): domain Eukaryota; kingdom Metazoa; phylum Chordata; class Mammalia; order Rodentia; family Cricetidae; genus Microtus; species Microtus pennsylvanicus. Next base: position 22,027,366 of record NC_134592.1, read on the forward strand.
GTTTTTTTTTTTTTGCAAAACACCTTGTTTAGGGAATTCTAACTCTTTGTAATGTTTAAAAAATGCATTCTAGGTTATAACCAGAAAATGCTTTTATTTTATTAGAGTAGTTGAAGAATAGATTGTCTCGCTTTTTTTGACCAACTTTGACTTTAAGATAAAACAAATGCATCAGTCATTGTATAAATGACATTTTTCAAAACATGAGCCTTGTGGGAAATGTAATGCACAAGTTAAGATGTCTTCCTGAATAAATATTTTGCCTGTGATAATAAAGAGGCAACAAAATTTTAAATTGAAGTCAGCATGAAAAGGAATTGAGGTTTTTAGAACTGTCAGGTCCTAAAATTAAGGACAGCTCTTTGGGATCCAGATAGTAGAGAACTTAGGAGTAAGTGTGCAGTGTGTTCTGTAGGAGACGGGCATCCTTTTACTCTTGGTATGTCATATAGCTCTCAAGTAGTGAGTCAGAAGCTCAACCATGCTACAACCCGATTAAAGCAGCACTTTCACAATTTGTATATATTCCGTTCATACATGAAATGACAAAGTTTATGAAAATTGCAGGAGTGTTGCACTCCATATCCCCCAATGGAATTTATCCATTCAAACTCTTTGGCAGTACTTTCTTGTAGGTGATATTGATCTATTTTTTTTTTTCTAAATGATATACCAACCTATGTTCATAATTTTTCTTTAATAGGCATAGCTGACTTAGCCACCATTTCTGTTAAAGCGCTATAAAACCTCTGCCTTCAGTATGGCCATTTGGGTTGCTAACTCCTTGCTTCTGCACTCAGTCAGGGTGGTGAAGAACCAGGGGGGTGAAGGGAGGTAAAACAAGGTAAGACAAACACTTAGTCTGGTGATTCTCACAGCTTCACTATAAACCACTGAGTCAGATTTGGATACCATACTGAATCAGTCACCCCTGAGTACTTAACAAGGCAGAATCTCTGATTCACAAGGTCGAGCATAGAGTTACATTTAGGAATCTGAATGTCTAAAAAGGATTACTTCTGATGCCAGGAGATCTCTGGCTGTCTCTGCAAGAAGTCTATTTAAGTAAATGATCTCTTCCCTAACTCCAACTTCCCTTTCAAATTAATCTTTGAGTTAGGGAGCCTATAAAGTCATCACCATGTCTTGAAGACAGAAGGTAGCTGTCTCATCTTCTGTCCCATGGGCACGAATTGACATTTATCCTCAGCGCTGTCGCTTCCCCAGCCTGCACATTGAATGGTGGCCCAACCCTGTGGTTAGAGGCCTCATAAATAGAAATATACACAGCAGTGGTGGCCTTTTATTTATATACTCATTTCAAAGAGAAGTCAGGGCAGTTAGCTGTGTGTAGTTTGTTTACTAAACAGAGTTTAAGCAATGGGCATAGACGGGATCCTTTCAGCTTAATGTCTACCAGATGATTAAACAAGTTTCCAGTCAGCTTCCTCCTCTCAACCTAGCCAGCAGAGCGCCAGTACCTGTAAAATAATTAGGGGAGAGCATGTGCCTAATTTATTCCAAACATCGCAAGATTTTCACATTAGCATTAATGGCTTGCTTATAGTGGGACCCTAGAGGCCACATAAAATAATAGGAGGCTCAAAAGCTACAGCCAAAAAAACGGAAGTGTTTTTTAAAAACTGTGCTCATACTGTTCTGGGGTGTGCGACACTGAAAAGATCCCTGGTTCAATGTTCACATTGTTCTCTCCAGACAGCACTAATTTGTTTCCAATTAAAAGAAAATGGATTGCAAATGACTTCACAGAGAAGCCTGGTCAAAGGCAGAGGCTTAGCTTATATAATGTTGCCTCAGGAGTAGCATTTTTGCTGCAGGGCACAAACCTAGCCCTGCGTTGTGCAGAATAATGGTGTCTGAGGAGAATAAAGTTGCTCTGTTGATGTATTATGCTGTTGAAGTCATTACCCTGTATTTGGGTAATTTTCAGAAGCTTGTGGAGTCCATGGATGGAGATTAATAAACTTACATCTCAATTTATACTGCATAATTATTCAGGTTTACCCTTATTTTTAATAGTATAAAGCTTGCCGCTCAAGCCCTCATCACAAGAGAGTAATTGTTTCCTCATGATCCTCATCTCTTTGATATCTAGGCAATGAGCTATGGGGCAGGCCTCTGATGAAGTAAGAGAAGACAGGGAGAAAAGAAGTATTTTCATTGATAAGATTAAGACACTCGAGATATTTGACCTCTTCAAACTCCCAAGAGAAAGGTTGCAAGAGTGTCTCATTCTTTTTGGATGTTTTAGCCTCCAGGAAGGATTAGAACTGTGGAAACTTCTACCCGCTGGAAAGGGAAATTTCCTTGTATAAAAGGAAACTTAAATATCCAAAACTTCAGTTTATTGATATTCTCTGTCTTTATTGCACAGTTAGGGAAACTTGGATTTCTACAGTTCTTGCCTAGAAGCAACTATATACATATTTTCTAGGAGTGTGAGGTTCTAATGAATAGGTGGGAACATGTAGAATTAATTAATACAACTCATTAAAAAAGTCCTTGCCAAAATCGTGTCTTTACGAATTGTTTCTCCGAAAATTTGAGTCACATTCTGGAATGCCCTGAACTCAAGTACCCGTTCCCCCGATTTGTTGCAAGTGAAGAGTGAGCTTATATAGCAAAGCAGGGGAATTTCAGTTCAACACTGTTTAAGAGAAACAAAAGGGATTATGGAACAAAAGGATTGTTGGGGGACTAAGGCTGTATTTCTCTGTTTCTTTAGTCTTTAATTTCAGAGATCCTAATGGATGGCAGAAACAATGACAGGATAAAGCCACCATACACATATTCTTTAAAAGGCATTTCTCTATAAGTCAAATTACATCAGAAAAAACTTTTGCCTAGCTTTGAAATAAGGGCAAAAGCAAGTGATACATTAGTTCAATGTTATATGGAAGGATAGGGTCACCCCAATTTTTGTTTTCTATTGATTAAAATTCTCCTTATATATTGATATGTAGATTTTTATCCTATAGAAGGTACAATTTTTTTTGTGTGTTTCAAACACAATCCCAAAGTTCCTGCTTTTTATTTTCTGGGACAATAACTAGCCTTATGTCTACCCTAGCAATCTTATCCTTATTCCCTTTAATTAAATTAGCTATATTTCTGGATCAACAAGCATACTTTAAACTGATCTTAATATCTCACTGAGTCTTTTATTAACTACAGAATTAAAGTCTCTGACAATGGCTCATTTTAGAGGCACTTAGATGTTGAGATTTTTAATTTTTGAAAAATTATACTTTAGCAATAACCCAAATACATTTGTTCTAAGTCACTGATGAAATGAAATATAATCTTAGTCTGGAAATTCCTTTAAGAAATTAGTTTGGCTCTCCAACATTTCCCTAAGTAGATTATTTCTCTTGGGGAGCGGGTGGGAAGAGCCTGTGATTGTCTGCACTTCCAGCTCTTGGTGTTTCTAAGGCCTTTGAGTTTTCTCTAGGCTATTCTTCGGTGCACGAAGGACTCAGGTCTTCATTTACTCTGGAGGGCTGAATTATCAGCTTCTTGGAGAGGTAACCCCAACTATGTCTGAAGAAAGATCCTTTCTGTCACTTAAGATAACTTGTCTTCACAGAGATCTATCACTACCCATATACCTGTTTGTTTTTTAACTGTCCTTCTTCATCAGAATATAAACATATATCTGCTGCAGATTTACCTTGTTGTGTGTGTCTGTATTGGTGAGGAGGCCAAGTTTATATTATCTGACCCTGTGCTTGTAGGAATGCGGATAGATTATAATATGAGCAACATGAGGCTACAGAGTATACGGGTTTAAAATGAAGTGAACCATAAGAACAGGAGGTACTGCTCATTCAGCATGGAGCAGACACCTTTCTACATATCACCAATTATGTGAGCTATTCATAGATTAAACACTCATTAAAATTTGCTATGTCATGAATAATTGTTACTTTAAAAAATGATTGATGATGATTATGTAACTTTCCTGAATTTAAATGAGAAAAATTCAAAATCTTGATGGCAAACACTGGGTACAAGTAATCCCCCACTGGATTTTATTGTTTTATCAGAATACTATTTTGTTGTTGTTTTGGGTGAGTCTTCTCAGGCAGAATTCTTAGCTCAACTTTACAGAGTTGGTTTCCTCTTGATTGATTATAGGGACTAAGGTCAGGCTATCAGGTTTACATTGAGTTGCCTCTGACCTCAAAATAGATATAAATCCTTAACTCTTTTATGCTTGGTTATTGGAATGTATGTGTATATGTTTTTGCCTTTTGTATTATTACTCTATACCAAAGCCTAGGAAAGTGTATGTTTCATATTATGTATTTAATATGAATGACTGATACCTTGATATAGGATGTCTCTCTGTATGCTGTGAATATGTTTTATTACCACTGGTTAATAATGAAGCTTTTTTGGCTTATGGCTAAGTAGAAAACCCAAACAGATAGAGGGAGAAAGAAATGAGTCAGGAAGACGCCAAAAGCCACCAGAGAAGCAAGCTGTGAGATAACAAACCATGAGCCTCGTGGTAAAACATAGAATAATAGATATGGGTTAATTTAAATTGTAAAAGCTAGGTAATAATAAACTTGAGTTAATAGACCAAACAGATTGTTATTAATATTAAACCTCAGTGTGGATATTCAGGAAGTGGCTGGCAGGAGACAATCCTCCAGTTACTATACTTTTATAGCCTACTGTGCTTCAGAAACACTCCTGGTACTAAAGATGTGACTGAGGATGTCTCTGGAGATCGGGCATTCCGACTCATACTTCCAACCTTAATGCTCAGGGGGCTAAGACTGGCAGGAGGGGTATTCTGTTGGCTGTTTAAACTTTAGAGTGTCATGCTGTCTCCAGAAGTGAAAATTAAACAAACAGCCACTGCAAAGGAGAGAGAGAGAGAGAGAGAGAGAGAGAGAGAGAGAGAGAGAGAGAGAGAGAGATTGGGCTTCAGAGAACGACAAATTCTTTCCTGATCCTGGATATCTCTCCTGAGTAATGGCAAAGCAGGGGTTATTTGTATCAGTTCAGGATCCCATCACTTCAGTACACAGGTGTACCCTCAGCTGCCCTTGCCTGTATCCCCTCTGCATGCTAAGGAGACTTGCCAGTCTTTGGGTGAAAGTAAGACAGCTCTCTATAATGAGTGTTACAACTTTCCATATTTTCCTGATTCTGAGTAGGTTTCTAACTGGGTCAATTTATTTAATAATTTTAGGCTGTGAAGGAGGTAGATATATCAATTGTGCTTTTAAACGTAGGAATAGAATCACTTTTCCCAAGGCTGTCAGTTCTTCAGGAACAGCCAAAGAGTTATAATGAGACCTCATAGTTTCTCTGTTCATAGAGAAATTGCCATGAGATTGTTTTAAACTCAGAAGACTATCAACAGTCTGCCAAATCCTTTAACATGCCTTTCAAATTGAGCTGGAATACAAAATTCTGAGTTTTTCAAAAGTAGCACTTCTTGCAAGAGGTGTTCTATCTAAGAACAGATGAACAAACAAAAACTGAAAGAAAACAGTTGAGGATCTATTCAAGCATGGTTTTAAAATATGATGTTCTATCAGTGACATTTGTAAGCCTCTCACACACCATGTACTGTTCAGTCTAAAATCAAGAGGAGGCTGTCAAACAAATAATTTTCATACATGTGTTGTTTCACCTATTAGAATTCACAGAGCCAGGCTTTGCTCCTCATTGTTCTTAGGCAACATGCAAGACAATGGGAAAGATAAACAGCACCTGACCTAAGTTAAAGAGGAGAGACAAAGAGAAAGAGAGAGACACACACACAGGGAGGGAGGGAAGAGAAAGGTAGAGAGAGGAAAGAAGGGAGAAAAAAAAAGGAAAGGAAGAGAAAAACAGATTAAATCTTACCCGAGTCATATGTTGAGGGCTTCTTCACCTCAACAGTGTACAACAGGGGATCATTATGAAGTCAATTGAATCTATCTCAGAGTCTCTATATTTGAGCTTTACAAAAGCTAACATAATTCAGAAACCTTGCTCTCAACAGGAGAGTGTTTTCTTGTTTCATTTTAAATATAAAGTTTCACACAATTTAATATTTTGAACTTTTATAAAAGGATCTTTATTAAGGGAAGCATGGTCTGCGAGTTTGAGAAACAACATCCAAACCATGGTTGATAGAGAATAAAAGCTTTCTATTTGAGTGGTATACAATCTATTCTTTATTTAATAACACCGGGGATGGCTGGACAGAAAGTTCATGGCTGAATTCTTTCCCTTCCCTTTCTCCAGAATAGGGGATTGTTCATCACCAAGGTCTTATCCTTTAACCATCTAAACTGAATGGGGAGTGAGATAGGTACAAGATGCAAAAGTACAAACATTTAGATATATTTCTTCTTTATCCTAATGAAATATTGAAATTTATTCTTGATAAAATTTGAGTTCTAAAATATATTCACGATTTAACTGAATTATGATTCGTTTCAAATCATTAAACTTTGTCAAACAGAAGATGAATATATGCCGCTTTCCAGAGTTAATATTACGAGCTGACATACAGTCCCTGAACCCTGACATGTTTAGCTTTTTAGGTTATTTAATGAGATACTATTTTTCTAGGCTCTGTCTCCCCTGAGGATTATGAAATTTGATTGAGTACTTTTATACTGTCAAGGCAAAATAATTTTGGACTGAACAAATAAAATTTAATATATCATCACTGAGATCTTTGAAAGATTTTCTTATCTTTGAAGAAATCAAATATGAAATAGACAGTTATTTTAACTCCTGAGCAAAAAAAAAAAAAAAAGGTGAAAGCCGAGATGGCAAAAGCCCAGAGTAAGAAAAGGCTTTAAAGCAGCTACCTGCCCCCCAAACAGAGGCAGAATGGTGAACGCCTCAAATACAGATGAAGGTTCTAGTCTCTGCAACCTGTGACTTTTACCTCAAAAGACAAAAGATATACAATTAAGGATTTTTTTTTTTTGATTTTTGAGACAGGGTTTTTCCGTAGCTTTTTTTGGTTCCTATCCTGGAACTAGCTCTTCTAGACCAGGCTGTCCTCGAACTCACAGAGATCCTCCTGCCTCTGCCTCCCAAGAGCTGGGATTAAAGGCGTGCGCCGCCACCACCCGGCTCACAATTAAGGATTTTTAATAGAATGAACCCATCATGAATCATATTTACTGGCTCTAAAAGTAGCCATGTGCAACTCTGTAAGGTGTACAGATATATTGCATGGCATGTCGATTAGTTACTAACATATTTAGTTCTTGAAAACAACTAAGACTGTAAACTTCTTTTTCCTCCTACACAAACATTACAGGAAGTGATGTATCACCTCAATTTGTCTCAAATTGTCCATATTCAAGAACTGTGAATGAACCTTGGGAAACAAGAATATTTTTGCACAACTGGGGAGAGTTATTTCCATCTGCATAGCTGACTGAGGAGAAAATGGGTAGAAAAAGGATCAGGAAAGGGTAGACATGGCGGGCTTCAAGAAATGTCTGTTTGTGGAGTCAGAGATATAGCATCAAGATAGGAACTGAATAGGGGAACCCCTCCACTGTATGTTTTGCCTCTTCTCAGAGCCACAGGGCAACAGGCAGTTCAGAGTGCAGTGAGGTACCAAGGCCACAGAGTCAAGGACAGAGGGTAGAAAAGCAGCAGATAAAATGGAGACTACATAGCTGCCTATGCTAAACCTACAATAAGCCCTAGAGACATTTTCCTTGTAGCCCTTTCAAGCAGCAAGTCCCCAGTTATGTGCCATCATCTTTCACATATTTACGTGGAAAGTAAAGTTTACAGAAGATTTACCAATGTGGCCTGATCTCATGTGCACTCTATTCCGTCCCCGACTGCCTATCAACCTCACAGCTTCTCACTGAAAAGCTCGTATGCCCAGTACAACAGCGCATGCTGTCAGCTGTGCTTGGAGCACCGTTCCTTCAGAGGCACTGTGTGACTCCTTCAAGTGTCATCTTCCCAGAAACCTCCCATAGTGCCCACTTGTACTCTACCATTAAAACCTGAATGTCATGGAACCAAACTGTCACAGCCATATCTTTTCATAGCCCAACACATACCAAATTTTAACGTGGCAGAATATTTGACAGCAGGAAAGTCTCTCTATCTGAACCTGGCCATATGTGACTCCAATGCTGCTTGACTTTCCATACAAATGGCAAAGGATTCCACAGAGGTTGAACATTCACTCTATGCTAAAGTGAACTATGATTTGAAATAATCGGAACCACGAATATTATAATATGAGAACTATAGGTAACTCTCATCCAGGTAGTATAAAATTAAAGTGAAAGAGTATTTAGTTACAACTGGAAATGTCAGAAACACTGGCTAGGGTTTTGTTACATCAGCACACACACACACTCACACACATGTGCACATGCGTGCAAACACACAACATCTTCACCATCTTCCTTCACCACTTATTATTCTTCTTGTGCAAAAAAAGAAATTGATAAGCGTGTTTCAAGTTCACACTTTCACATCTGGAGTGGATGAACAAGCAGCAACAGAGGAGGGGTCTGAACCTTATACCTAGATGAGGATTTTGACACTAATGGGAGCAGATTATGCAGCTCTCCCAGCCAGTTATAAGGTATCTGCCTGTTCCTGGAGCTCTTCTCCTACCAGCTTCATAGAAAGAGAAGAGGCCTGGGAGATTTCAAACAAATGTTCTTATAAGTAGCATCATTGGGACAGAGGGAGCTGGTATGCTACCAGAACTGAAATTTTCCCCTTTATGCTTTTTTTAGTACTTGTTTTGTAATGCAAAATGTCACAAACAAGTAACATCACATCACAGAACAACACTGAAAACACTTGTGAATGAAGTTCTACTTTAAAGAGGAATGATGCCACTTTTGCTTATCCTAAGCAGTGGTCAGTCAACATTCAAGGTTTTAGGCATGTCCACTATAGAGATATTGACATCTATTGTCAGCTGTATTAGACATTTGGAGCTACTGAAATTGAATAACACACAATGTGTATTTTAAACAATAAATATCTCCTCCTATCACATTTGGAGCCAGGCTGACTCAAGGTTAAAGTGTTGTCAGATCCTGTATCTGAGGGGATATTGGCTCCCACGTTTGCAGAAGGTTGTCTTTTTTCTGCCCTTTGGTTCCTGGCAGAAAGGTAGTTGTTTAAAAGGCACACATTTAACCTTATGGGTAACATCTTGTTGACCTATTTATTTCCTAAAGGTCCCACCATGCCAACAAACAGTGTCATGATACAGAGTTCACTACACCAATGGTGATGTGATGGGTGGCAAGCAAACAGTGTACTGTGACAACTAATCAAGCTAAATGTGTGGGGAAAGAGAAGTGTTTTAAAAGTGAAATGTCAAAGCTTTCAAATTTCTATAATTGTTCCTCAGTGATTCTGAGTGGTACAATAATTACCTTTTATATTTATTGAATTATAAAGAAGCCTACTATAAGAGCCTCAGTAGGAGGCTGAAGGCTATGCTTTTTCCAGCCTGTTCTATGTGACATCACTTGCTGGATCTGAGGGCATGTTCTCATACACTTGCTATGCTGAAACTGCTTCCAGAAAAAAAAATCCCCTTTCCTTTAATTGCTAAGCTTCCTATTACAGCAATGAATACCTTTATGTAGTGGAGATAAACATGTTACTTTGCTTCCCAGGTTTCAAAGTCACTTGTGGCAGAGTAACATATCATGGTAGCATTGCTTAACATATATGCCAGAATGCAAAGGGAGGAAAGGAAGGGGCTTAGGGGCCCACAATCCCCTCCATAGTATAGTCTCAAGAACTAAAAAATTTCCCACTAGGTATCACCTTTAAAGCTTCTACAAGATCCCAACTGCTTCATTCTGGGGAGTAAGCCTTTATATAGAATATTGAAGAATTTTCCAAACTATAAAAATCTAACTTCTTTTGAAGATTCTGTGATTACTTTCTCCTCAGAAGTCTCTTTCTTCTTGAGAGAGAGCTTGGGTCCTTCCCATGGTGTCAAGCAGTGCAGAGTCAGGAATTCACCTCACTGATACAAAGTTTGTACTCATTGAAAACCCACATCATTATTCCCATTTTACAAAACAGTAAACATTCTCAGGCCATTGACTTTCCATCTACTAATCTGGCCAGCAGTAGAATAAAATTATTTGGAAAGTATACTGTTAGTGCTGAACATGCATACCTTTTATTATTATTATTATTATTATTATTATTATTATTATTCCCTAAACATTGCATGCCAAAGCTATGTACACAGCGTTTCTATTATATCAAGTATTGTAAGTAATTTGGACATAACTTGGATATATGCAAGAACACAGATAGATTGCGTAAACGACACCATTTCCGCAGACTTGAGTAACCATCAACTTTGGCACCAGTGACCGGATCCTGCAACTTCGCAGATACCCAGGACTGAATGCACAGAACATAGAGCTGGGACAGAGGTAACCATGCCCCGTTCTAAGCATGAGTATTCTGTTTCCTTGAACACTGCCATGGGTGTGCCAGGGCCTGTCTTGATGTTGATGAGTGGGCATGCCTGGCTCATACTTCTGCTCTTTGCAGCAGACTTTTCTCTTGTCCTCTCTTGAAGCTCTTGCTCAATGTGCCTTACTGCATACTTTTTGTTCTGCGTAGGTCGTGGGCCTGGTTTGTCTTGTTGGCTCGAGATGCAATATCTACAATTCTGACATGATGTTTTTAGGTGTGTATGAAGGATGATAAGCAGCAAGTGTTGTTATGTTACCATTCCTTGATGACTCTATGCATCCTAGGGCCCTCATTTCTTCTGATTGTGTTGTTCAACTTTGTTCCTTTATTTTTTTCTACATTCAGGAGTTAAATGCCTGCTTTAATTTATATGGCTATAAAATAAAGAAATGCCTCACTACGAAAAAGCATGAGAACTCAGAAAAAGGTAATGTAAAAATATGTGGGTTTTTGTGCAGAGGAGAAAAAAGTCCTATTCAAATAGGATAATTTTATTTATATTGTAGAAACCAAGTAACTCTGGAATCTTAATTGAATTATTCAATTGAGAGGGCAGCAGTGTTCAGAGGAGACTTTACATGTGTTTACTCTCCACTCACATTGCTATGTGCCCACAGATGCCATTTAATATTTGGCTTTTGATTTTAAACCTGTAGGACTTTAAGTCTACCCAAGAAAGCTTAGCACCAGTGTGATTACTAATAATGGGCTTTGCAGCATAACATTATAGGCAGGACGTACCCATACCTTTACCTCATGCATGCAGAGACTTGCACACATTATGCATTCAGGTTGTATTAACAATGATCATTAGTTACTTCTGACTAATATCACAATTCCTTCCAAGTAAAAACTTACAGTCATTTCTGAAAGTTTAGAAAAGGTGAAGTTAAGAACAAGTTCCATTACTTTCCATTGCATATGAAAGTCATATTTTAGTCCAAAAATCCTGACCCTCATTCTGTGAGTTGTTTTTAATCTAAGATGCAAACTTGTTTAGAACATGCATATCATTGCAAGATGGGCATCATACCCAGCATCTGATAGAAGCCTTGCTCAGACTGCTCAGTGATGTCAGGCCCACACTAAGGCTATGAATCATGGAGCTCTATTTAAACTGAACAGCTTCTTTTAGGACAGAGCATAAATGAAAACAAGGTACATTTTTTTCAAACCCATAGCTATTTTAAAGCATCAATGAGAATTGTGTGTTATATGAAGAAAGTAAAAATGGATGATTGTTTCAGTGTATTATCCTGCACTCTGTGTTCCCTTGTGGTATTTATTTCTCTTGAAATATTTCTGTAAGCACAGGGCAGGTGTTTCATCTTTGTTCCATGAACAGATGGTTGAATACCTGGAGCTGTATCGCGCGTCACTCACTTTCTGCTCTTCACTGTCTCTGCCGTGTCTGTTTATGAGACGATGACATTGAAACCACACCAGCTTTCACATATCTCCTATATTGTATTTTTTTCTCTCTCTGTACTCCATTATTCCCTCATACTTTATGTGCACATGCACCCACTTGAATATGTGTGCACCCACTTGAACATGTGTGCACCCACTTGCACACGTGTGTACCCCCATGTGCACACACAGCCAAGTCATTTTTAACATAGCAGAGCCCTCAGAAAGTGGGAACAATGTAACTGTGCATGTGGAAGCCTCACAAGGTATGGTCTTGAAAAACATGTCTGATTTGGCAATGCTGACTCTGCTCTGAATCTACAGTATTAGCTTCAGTATGAATCATGGGGCTGAGATTCTAAACATAATATTGATTTTGAGTTTTTTTCCCTCCAGGCTGTGTCACAGTTCCTGGCTTTGATTTCAGAAGTAAGATAGATGTTAGGTTTTATTATCTAGCAGAAGGAGCAAAAATATCTATTTTCTTTCCTGACACTTCATTCCCATTTCCTACCAATGTCTAGGTGGCATTGCTATGAGATTACATGCCAGAATTTACTTATTAAAATATGTCAGGCTGGTCTGGGGATCCACTAGTCTTTATTTTAACCGATGCCTGTTTTATATAATGACTGTATAGTGAACATAAGAATGTGTGTTTGCCACATCAACAATTACATAACACCATCTCTATAAGGCATATTTTAAAACTTTACTTTGAAGCAATTTTGCCTTCTAGAAGAGTTGCAAGATTAAATAAGAAACATCATATGTATCACATCAGCATTTTGGGGATATAAAGAGATCACATAACTACTGTGTATTTCTTAGATTTAAAAAGTTAACTTCAGCATTGTTACATCCAAGATGTGGGCAGCAGAGTTCCATAGTACTTTAATTGATATCATTTTGCTGTTGTAAAATCCGGTTCTTGATATTGTACTCATTTTCCTCAGCTAACAGGTTTTAGTAAACTCACTCTTCAGTAGTAATATAAGAATTTAAGTGTGGGATGACTGAAACCAGTGAGTAACGTAGTTTTCTTGCAATCAAATGTTCAGTCCCCCCAATCCACTCTGAAAACGAAGATGTGGAAGCATAAGCTTACATTCCCAGTGCTGGGTAGTGGAGACAGGATGGATCCCTGGGGATCATCTGCTAGCCAGCCTACTTGATGATTTCCAGGTCAATGAGAGACCTGGTCTCAAAAATATATGTGGACAGTAAATGACAAATAACACCTGAGGTTGCTTTATCATACACACACACGTATGTGTCCCTCTACACACATGCAATCTCTCCACTCCACATACAAGAACAAACACACACAGAGTATATAAATGTATAGGACTGTATGGGAAGCCACGTGGTTGCCAAACTTCGTGAGAATTGCCAGGTATGTGACACTGCTATGTGAAACAATCAATACTCCAGTGGAATGGCTTCCAAGTTTACGGTCAAGACCCATGGGTTTCTCAATCAGTGGAGGGAAAGCACATGGAAGTTAGTATCAGTCATAAGGTATTGACATTTGGGAATGACTTATTTCTCATAAAGTTGACGTAGGAAAGTATCACTGGAAGCAACCACTCTACTACTGAACCACCTCCACAGAAGAGAATGATAATCCAACAGTGAACCTGGGGTGGCTTGCATTTACAAATGCCTTATGGATGGAGATAGAAAGAAATAGCTTAAAACTTGTCATAAAGAATCTGTACTAAATGATTGTTATTCCTCATCTTCTTCATCTTCTATAAGGGGTCGATCTTCCAAACTTGCATATTAATGGATGGTGCTATGAGGAGATGAAAAAGGCTAAGCTTGATGGTAGTAAATAGGTCCTTGAGGCTATGCTCTTAAACCCCATGCCGACCTTCTCTTTTTGTTTCTATACACCACGAATGGAAATCTTTGCTCTATTACATGCATCCACTTTAACATACAACAACACAGAAAGCCTAAAAAGGAGCTCAAATGGCCAGAAATGAAAAAACTCAGAAACTGTAACTCAAAATTTTCTTCCTGTCAGATATTTTGTCACAGGCAGGCAAAACCAGGTGGGACCAGCAACAATGATCATGCATTGTCTAATTCAATAGAAGCCAAGGTCTGCATTATAAGGTATACTGTTAGAAAGGTGACTGTGACAATGGTTAATAGCATAAAAGTAATTTGAAAATTATTTATTTAGTCTTTTAAACAACTGTGTCGCTAAGGGTTGAAGGAGAGTAGAATGCTCAGACTCTGGCATACATAAATCATGTTTGTAGGCAGAGACTGTTCGTTCGTTTCCCAGTTGCCCAGACCAAAAAAAAAAAAAACACAGAGAATTACAACACTGTTCAGCTAATAGCTTAGGCATCTTTCCAGCTAGCTCTTACTTTATTAACCCATTTTTTTTTAATCTGTGCAATTCCTACCAGTACTCACATGTTTCTCCTTTGGCAGTTACATGGTACCTCTCTGACTCCACCTACTCTTTCTATGTATCTCTTCCAGCCTGGCTATATTTTGCTCTGCTTTATGCCAAAACAGTTTTTTTGTTAACCAATGATGATAAAATATATTCATGCATTCAGAGCCGAATTCCAAATCACATATTCTTTCATAACTCTGTATAAAATCCTGCTTTGTTTACTTACTTTTTCATTAGTGAGCATATTGATTATTGCCATTGCTTTTGAAAAGTGGATTTGCAGCCAGGTGGTGTTGGTGGCCTATGCCTTTAGTCCCAGCAATTGGGTAGGAAGAGGCAGGTGAATCTCAATGTGTTCGAGGCTAGTCTGGTCTACACAGTGATTTCCAGGACAGCAAAGGGTACATAGAAAAACCCTGCCTAAAAAAAGAAAGAAAGAAAGAAAGAAAGAAAGAAAGAAAGAAAGAAAGAAAGAAAGAAAGAAAGAGAAAGACAGGAAGGAAGGAAGGAAGGAAGGAAGGAAGGAAGGAAGGAAGGAAGGAAGGAAGGAAGGAAAAGAATTAACAAAAAATAAAAAAGAACAGTGGGTTTGCATATTTTTTTTAAATTTCAATCTCTTTCTTTGTCTTTGTCTATGCGAGCTATGACTATTATGTCTGTTTAATCTAATGAAGGTACAAGGCAGTATGAGGCTCAATAAAAAAGCACAAACAGACATTTGAGAAGATAAAATGGATGCCAGAAAAAGAGAAGGGACTTGATTTGAATTTGAAGCCCAGATAAAAAGTAAAGGAGCTTGCTGAAAGTTTCTGATACATGTGACTTCCTGCGAATAAGATATGGAAAGAGGAATAAGAAAAACAATTTGGAATCTTAATGCATGTTATTATAACAAGGGGAAAGAAAATGATTTCCACATGCACAGACTGATGTTGATATTTCTCTACCAATTCCATGTTAAAGCAACCATATTGACTTCCTGTTATTAAGAAAGAAATGAAGCTCAGGGCTTATGACAGATCATCAACTCAAAAGAAATTCAAAGAATGTAGCAAGTGGGTTTGGCAACATTAAATAAATATGCATAAAATAAATATATACAAAGAAAGAGGACAGAATATGATACATTCAAACTAAGTTAATCAGGGTATGTCAGTAAATATGGTGGGAGGGATTTCATGATGGATTGGTGTTCCTGGTGACATTTTTGCGGCAGACATTTAAAGAACTAAGGGATAGAAAGGATGGAAGTTGAGAATTAGAAATTAATTTATTAGATTCACAGGACTAGTTCCATTTGATTAAATGGAAGTGAGTATGCTATGTTGAATGGTGATGCCCACAAAACTTTGAGTCCATATTCTACTATGTTTTATTGGCTTGTGTTCTGTTTATTGAGGCTGTGTTGTATGTGTATTAAAAGGAAGACTTTTTCTGTACATAATATAAAGGAGACTTTCATGTAAAAAAAGAAATCTGGAGACTAGATAGACTCATCAATAAAAATTATTTCCTGAAACATTTGAAAAGCTTAAAATTTGTCCACAAAGTGGAGTGACTGCCATTGGAGAGGAACAATATTAATCTCATCATTAAATATCCAATACGGCAACCAAGTGGAGTTAAGGAGAGAACTTTGTAAGAGATCTGGAACAGATGAGTTACACCTTCTCTGTGACTCAGGAGGAATGCTTACAGGCTCAGTACGTCATAGGAAACATAATCATAGGTTTGTTGTGCAAGAATATGTGCTGGGGAGAATACCAAAGAGAAGGCAGGAGGCATGGAATGTCCAGCAAATGCTGAAGCTCACATGCATAGGGAAATCGTTTAATAAATGGTTTTATGCTTGTACGAATGACAAATTTACATCTATATTTTACCATATTCATACAACTACTGTTATATATGCATCTATAGTTGTACATGCTAATTTATTCTAATTTTTCCATACAGTCATTCCTCTGTCTTCCTTCCTATCTATCTGTCTACCTACCTGTGTGTCTATATCTGTTATACAATCTATTAACCTACCATCTATTTAACTACATTTAATGCTTCATCTATTAATTTACCTACCTATTTATACCTATTGGACAATTATATGTCTATTAATTTATATGAAGAAGGAAATATATGGAATGAAATGGGGCCAAATCAAAATTGAGAAATTTCTAAGTTATGAATGGTGGAAAGGATAGAGCAAATTATAGTACATTGTGTTATTAATGTTTAAATAAAGATAGATAGTGAGATTTAGATGATATCGAAAAGATTATAAAACCAGGAAAATCCTTATAGATAGGAATAAAAGAAAAGTATCTACAGAGTGGTCCATAAAGTTTGAATGTAATGATGGAAGTATCAATTCCATAATTGATAATTAACTGGAGGTGATTAATTTTGTATGTTCTCTTTCCATTTACCTCGCCAAGTTGCCAAGCTTTTTCCCACATCATAGAATACAGAGTGTGACTGTACATATGAAAATATGCTTTACGTTTATATGAAGAAAAATCCAGATTAATAATAAAGTCTCCTATTATACTACTCCTGAAATAGTGTAGGAATGAGGTCAACTAGAAAAATCTGCTGAAAATGAACACGTTACTATTTACTGTCTCCTTGGATGAAAATCCAATTTCATCTTCTATCAAATATCAAACTGATGCTATTTTATGGTAAACATAGAAACTGCCTTACAGAAAATTACTGTTTTTAACAGGTGCATTCTTGCATTCCCCAGTGATTAGAAAATTGGTATCATGAATACTTTTCTGCTCCTATCACCAATTTATCCTTAGATATATTTGTATACAAATATCATTAGATTGCATGATTACATTATATTTAATCACAAGATATTTATGAAAACATCTCTGTGTAGATGAACTTTAGCCACTTAATGCATTTTATCTTTCTTATTTTGTTGATATAGCAGGTATCACACTGAAAACTACTTTGAATTATTTTATATAGAGAAGGAAAAAGAACAATGAAAAATCATTTTAGAACATTAATTTTATTATCAATATAAATATATAGCATGTTCACAGAAGCCTCTCGTTCATTCCCAGCTGCTCAGACCCAAAATAATCACACTGAAACCATATTAATTACAACACGGCTTGGCCAATGACTAACGAATTCCTAGCTAGCTCTTACATCTTAAGTTAACCCATTTCTATTAATCAGTGAATTGCCATGTGGTTGTGCCTACTAGTGATATTCTGCTCAGTGTCAGGCTTCTGGCATCTGTCTCCTGCGGAGGCCACATAGTATCTCCCTGACTCTGCTTGTTCTCTCTTCCTCTATCTGCTTGGAATTCCTTCCTTGCCCTATTCTGTGCTGCAATAGGACTAAGGTGATTCTTTATTGTCCAACAGTATTCACAGCATACAGAAGAAGTCTCACAATAGCAGGCTTCTGTTTGTGCAAGAAATACATACCTAGTATCTTCAAAAGTATGGAGCTATTTGCTAGGGCATGTGCTTCCCCTATGTTTACAGAATTAAAAATAGTTCTGATGCAAACTGTCCTTCAATTGCATATAGAACAAGGGTTCATTTATTCCATATAATATATATTTTTCTAGAAAGTATGCATATACAAGGAAAGGAAATCTAATAGTTTAATACCCTTTCCCTTTGTGGTCAGATGTAAGATAGATATATAGAGCTGTGTATGGGATGCATATTCAAGTAAAACTTGTTGGTTTACAATTGAATGGGCTAAGTCTCACTCTTCCTTATGAAACAATTAGTTATATGCACTAATGTACGAATATATGTAGAAAGAACAGAAAGACATAGGCAACATACTACCTAATACAATGTATTCCACATGGGTTCTTAGATATCAGAGATTTTCAGAATTAGGGGAAGGATACTTGTTATTAGAAGAAAGCAAAGCTATTTTTTCTAACTTCTAAATTAAAACCAGTTGATGACAATAATATTCAAGGAAAAGTGTTTCTTTCAATAGAAATATAAACAAAACCCATATTCTACCCATTACATGTTTCTGAAAATACTATAACATTGTAATCTAAAGTTATAGGAACGATAATCCTATGCCTATAGATTGCTTAAATGGTAAAAATAATGAATTTGTTTCACTATATCAAGGATTTAGTTATTTTGATGAATAAATCGCTTCCATAGTTACTTTCTTCTGTAACTATATGCTTTTTGTGCTATATATTTTTAAATGTTATTCCTATAGATGGGATTTTTAGCAATGAGGCCACAATTCTTTCCTTCCTTGCAGACTCTTTCCCTTGCAATGCTCTACCCAGAAATACTTTTTGCTCCACTTGGATCTGGTCTGGACTAATAACGTGCTTTGATGAATACTAGCATGATGTGTCTTCTGAGCTCCCACTTGGGGAAACTTGATAGTTCCTCTTCTTACTCTGTTGTAATTAGAGTCCCATCGTGTATAGTAAATGCATTAGTCTTCTTGAGGATGAGACCTGATGATGGCTAAGGGCAACACTAGTACTAACAAGACTATTTGGAACATCTCACACCAAAGTTCTTAATGAAAGCAAGTCAAGAGTGTCAATCTTTCCCATGTTGAGTAACTGAGTATATTTTGTCTAATGCTCTTCTACTTGGATATAACTTATTGTACAGCACTACACAACTGAAATAACGGGAGCTCTGTCTAATGATCAAATGTGCCTGTGGTTCCTGAAATGAGGGCCATGTGTGCTAAGCAGTAACTATTTCCTATTTTCTGAACATCTGGCTTTGTGTTCTATGTATCAAAATCTGAAGCATGTATCTCTGTTAGTTCATTGAAACAACATGATGTAAGAAGACAGTTTAAACAAGTACTCACAGCTAATTACAGAAGTTTGACTACGAATAATAATTACAATAATATTTGCTGAGACCTGGCCTTCTATGTGGACTACTGTAGATAACATCTACTGTATCCTCAATGAAACCCAAATCACATATTTACTAATTCACAAATGAGAAAGCAAAGCTCAGAGAAATTAAGTTACATGCTCAAGGCCAATCACATAGTCACGGGTACAATCTGTTTAGGACCCAATAGCACTAGATCCTGTTTCTTTAGCACAACTTTCAACCAAATTGTGAAGGTGGGAATGGAAAGTGTGGTAGAAGAAGAAAAGGTCAAAGATTGAAAGTCAAAGAAATAGTATTAATTTCCCACTTTTAAAAAAGGGGGGATTTGTTTATTTCTCAATGTTGAGAAGGAGTTAAAAACATAAACTAAAAGTAAAGGTGATGTTATTAATGGAAGTATGATAACATGATATCAAGCTGAGATACAGTGTGGTGTTAATAAATATTTTAATATTTATCTCTTTATTTTTCTGAGATAGGGATTGACTATGTGGGCAATCACCAGTTGACCTCACTTAAAACTTAAATCTTCCTGCTTTAGCCTGAACCTCTGCTTTCTTCTTCTTCTTCTTCTTCTTCTTCTTCTTCTTCTTCTTCTTCTTCTTCTTCTTCTTCTTCTTCTTCTTCTTCTTCTTCTTCTTCTTCTTCTTCTTCTTCCCTATCCTCTGTTTCTTCTTCCTCTTCCCGTCCTCCTCCCCCTTCTTCTTCTCCTTTCTCTTATTCTGTTCTCTTGGTTCTACTTTTTCTTCCTCTTTCTCTCCTCCTCATCCTCTTTCTTCTTTTTCTTTTTCTTTCCATCCTCTTCCTCTTCCTCTTCCCCATCCTCATCCTCCTTCTTCTTTTTGAATAGATAATTTTGAGATTTTTCTTGTGTAAGGGTAATAAGAAGAAGCATATAACTGAAGAAGGATCTACACCCAAAGAGAATATGCACTTGATATATTCTAGATTTTCAAACCTGTATTGTGTTCTTGTGCTAGCTGTATATAATCCCAAAGTTATTTTTAAAGCCTTGACTTAGTATAATCAAGTCCAAATAAAATATATAAATCTCTTTTTCTTCTTAAGTATTGTGTATTTTATTGATATAAACATATGATATATTGCATGTTAAGTATTTTGATGTCAATCAATTTTAGTTTCCCTATAACCTATTTTTTTTTTAAATTTTGCCTATACTATGGAGCCTATAACTTATTTTTAAAATATGACTTCACAGACTAATTGAAAATGGTATTTGTTTACTTACAAGTTTTTATGTCTATTTAGGTGTTGATTTTATCTATCTATCTATCTAGCTAGCTAGCTAGCTACTAGCTATAGTTTTTCTACAAATTTCCATCCTAATTATTCTTTTGAAATGTAGACAATGTTCTATTTTTTGTAAGTAATTTCAAGAATGTTACCTTCAGATGAATCCCTTATCCCATTCAGGTGCTCACAGTATAAGAGGACAAACGTGTCAACCACTGATAAGATAGCACAAAAACTTTTTTCCTTCTATTCTGTATATTTTATGTATAACAGTAATTACTGAATGAATCCAACCACTTTTTCTTAAATGGCATGTCTGGGTCCCTTCACTCTTTTGTTAAATCATTTTCCCAACTGGTCTTATGCTCTGCAAGTCACTTAGCACATTATTGTCTTGAGATTTGTAAATTTCTTCTGGATGATTTACTTGCTACACTAAAAGCCACTTCAGCAAACCTGCTGGGTACTCAACTGGATATTGTAGACAGGGCGTTAAGATTTTTTTTCTCCTGAAGTTAACACTTTAACTAGAATGTCAAATGAATAAGAGAAAAACACACCTTTAGAGAAAAATAGATGTTAGGATAGTCACTATAACACAGGAATATACAAGTTCTGTTTTATTCTCAGTGAGGAAGGTACATGTAAGACATTGATTTGGAATATCAGGGTTTGTTTTGTGATTGCCTTTTGTTATTATTTCTGTCTTTTGATCTTTTTTCTATTCTTTTTCTACTTCTTTTGATATGAGAAACGGTATCACTGTATAGCCTTGGCTGTTTTCCTGGAACTTCATACTTAGACCAGAACTCACTGAGATCTGCCTGCCTGCATCTCCTAGGTGCTAGGATGAAAGGTGTGTGCCACCATATCTTGCCCTGTTTAGTGTTTGTATATTTTTCCATAAGAATTTCCAGTCACTTATTATCTCTGTCTCTAGGTGACACACAAAACCTCTTATAGATATATCTTTATAGAAATGCTTGTTTATTTTCACTCATCATTCGCTTCACATCTTAGGATTCTTTGACTAAAGACAGACTTGTAAGAGATGAATATACACAGTTTTTTCAAATGTAGTTCAGATGAGAGAAGAGGCTTCAGAAGGGAATATTGGAAGAAACAGAGAAACCCATGCAATTTAATACTTAGGTTTGAGGATGGCTAACAGTCACCAGGGGGAGTACACTTGAAGAAACTAGGTCTGATGTCATGATAGTATGCTGAAGGGAATTTAAAG
Source organism: Microtus pennsylvanicus (assembly GCF_037038515.1). Lineage (NCBI taxonomy): Eukaryota > Metazoa > Chordata > Mammalia > Rodentia > Cricetidae > Microtus > Microtus pennsylvanicus. The sequence continues at coordinate 22,049,063 of NC_134592.1, forward strand.
AGGCCATCTTCTTCTAAATCTTTGGGTCCAGTATCTTCACACTCTTCACATATAAAAAACAGGCCTCTCCTCCATGGATCAGAAGAGAACTACTACAGTGGTGAACTTATGATTTCTTTTAAGAGAGAAGGGTTAGAGAAAAGAGAGACTGCTATAGTAGAAATGTGAATGTTCCCTAAAGGATCCCATGTTCAATAGGCAATTTCTACTCTATGGTGCTGAGAAGTAGTGGAAAGTTTGGGAGGTGGGGGCAGCAGAAGGTTTTAGGCCAATGAAGGTATGTTCACATGGGGATCCATTTCACTCTGTTTTTCACATACTATATATAGCTTTGAAAGGATAGCTTTTTCTTTCTGTGTGATTGCTCAAATGTTCACAACCCCTCCATCAGTCTCAAATCAACAGGGTCAATTTACTATGTCCCAAACCTTCTAACTTTAGAGTCAAATTCAGTTCTTTTTTTTTTATGAGGTGGTGCTATCATGTATCATGTCAAAAACTCATATCCAGACAGAGACCTTCCAGTGTCTGCAGTATCTCAAATGTCAATGACCCATTTATGGAGCACCGTGTCCTACATGATATTTTATCCAACATAAAGAATCTCACCCTTGACTTTGTCAAAGACCTATGCAGTTTCGTCTCTTTCTCCTTTAATATCTTATTTTTCATGTCTTCTAAATTCTTTTCTTTCCACCACAGTTTTATACCTACATCAGCATTCTCTTATCAAATCTCTGTCTAAGTAGTTTTGACTCTTGATATGTAAGATATGCAATTATGTGTGGAGTATCTTTGGCCTTTTATTTTACTTATGTTTCTGATCAATATTGGTCCTTTTGACAAGGATTGTCCTTGACCTCAAGAACAAGGCTGAATATAGTCCATTCACTTACTGTTCTAATATGGTATCCTGTACCTTATATTCACAAGTCCCATTTTATGATTTTGTAACAGAAATATTGAACAGCCACTTGATAATATCTTGGCAGTAATAAGGAGACATGGAAAAATAAGGTTGGATTAATAGAGGCAATGTAAATACACATTTCAAAACTGTGCACAGTGCATTAGTTTTGTGTGTGTGTGTGTGTGTGTGTGTGTGTGTGTGCGTGCGTGCACACACATGCAGAGTGGAGGATATAAGTTGTTAAGAAAGAGGATGATCTATCTGATCAAGACCTATGAATGAGCCCTTGTTCAATCTGAAATTTTGGACGTCAGAAAGAACCAATAGCTGATCTTGCTGATTGCTTGAGCTTGAAGATTTGCAATGATATGGGAAGCACAAATGCCCTCTAACTAACAATAATAAGTGCCTTTGCTTCATCTTCATCAAAACAGAAGGAAGAAACCAAATGACTTATAAGTTCAATCAAATACTCTGCATCTTTGTATGTTGGTATTGCACTGATAATATATTTCAGAACTACAATGTCAATGGAGAAACGGGAAAGCATCCTGCAGCACTGCCTTGGAGTGCAATCAAAATGGCATAATGAAAGAGGAAATATTCCTTGTTGTGAAAGAGTAAATAACTTCCATGAATTATACATATTAGCATTTCTGGATCTAAAATAGAACACCTCTATCCTCAGAGAACCTTGCAAAGTGCTTGAGTAAGTCAATCTTTGCCAAAAATCTGCTCAAAAAATCCTGAATGCGTCATTTAAAACTTTTAGAATGAGACAATACTGTGCAGCCTCATGACTGTTATGTGCTTCCTTTGTGAGATGAGAATTCTACATAAGCTTGATGTATCACCCAGATACAATTATATGATAAACCCAGTACAAACAGTGTATTAATGAAAAATAAATAAATGGGACTTTTCTGGATGTGTCTTAGGTTTGAAGGAACCCCTCTAACAGGATTGTAACCTATACTCTAATAGGCTAAAACACACCATGGTCTCTTTCAGCTTAATGCTCTGATGTTTTTTTCCCCTCTGATAGAATATTTTATTTTTCCTCTGATACAATATATCCATACCCCAGACCTCCTCCCCTTCTCCCAGGCAGTCTTCACCACCCTCTCCCCTCCTCTGTATTCCTTCAGAAAAGAGCAGGCCTCCCAGAGATATCAATTGAACATGGCAAATCAAGATGCAATAAGACTAGGCATAAACAGGCATCTGAAGATTGGGTAATGCAACATATAGAAAGAAAAAAGTGTCAGGTAAAAGAGTCAAAGACATCCCTACTTTTATTGCTAGGAGTCCAACAAAAACCATAAGCTAAATAACTACTGTACATGCTGAGGGCCAAGTGAAGGCCTGTGAAGACTCCCTGGTTGCTGCTTCAGTTTCTGTGAGCCCCTATGAACCTTGCTTAGTTGATTCTGTGGGCCATGTTCCGCTGATGTCCTCAACACCTTTGACTCCCACAATCATTTTCCCCCTTCTTCTGTGGAGTTCCAAGAGCCATGCCCAATATTTGAAAGTGGGTCTCTCTGTCTGCTTCCAGAAGCTGCTTGCAGAAGCTTCTCTGATGATCACTGTGCTCTCTTGGGCACCTATCTTAAGTGTGGCAGAATATCATTAAGAATCATTTCATTGAGGTATTTTTATTTATTTGTCTGTTTGCTTTATCAGTCTTGTTTGGTTGTGTTTTAGGTCTCTTAAGCCATCCAGCTTCCAGATTCTGTCACTCTAGGCAGTCTAGGGCATATGCTCCCTCTCCTGGTACGGGCATCAATTTAGATTTGTTACTGGTTGGCCACTTCTACTAACTCTGAGACAACATTGTCCCAGTGGCCTTTTAGGTGGGACAATTTGTGGGTGGTAGTTTTTTGAGGCTGGGTTGTTGTCCCAGTCCCAACACTAGGAGCCTAGCCTGGTTGCAGAAAATGGCCAGGTCAGGATCCATACCCCCTATTACAAGAAGTCCTTACTAGGGTCACTTTCATAGGTCCCAGGAATTTTCCATGGCACTAAGTTTCCATATCTTCTCCCACATACCCACCTATTTCAGTTGTGCCTACCACTGCTCTCTCCCTCTCCTCCTCCATCCCCCACTTTATTCTCCCCTTTTCCAATCTCCACCTGCCCCCATCCACCCAGAAAATGTCTTTTATCTACCCTTCCCAAGGAAATCCATATGGTCCCCCACACTTGACCTCTCCTTTTTACCTATCTTCCCTGTGTCCATGGATTGTAGTGTGGTGATCCTTTACTTAGCAGCAAATATCCATTTATAAATGAATATATATTGTATCTGTTTTCCTGGGTTCATGTTACCTTACTCAAGATGATTTTTTCTAGTTCTACCTATTCATCTGAAAATTTCATGATTTTTAATAAATGGGACCTCGAGAACCTGAAAAGCTTTTGTAATGCAAAGGACACCTTCAATAGAACAAAATGTCAACCTATAGAAAGAGGAAAGATTTTTTTTTACCAGTTCCACATTAGATAGAGGGTTAATATCTAAAATAAATAAAGAACTCAAGAACCTAGACATAAGCAAACCAAACAATCCAATTCAAAAATGGGGTACACATTTAAACAGAGAATTCTCAACAGAAGAATCTCAAATGGCTGAGTATCACTTAAAGAAATGTTCAACATTCTTAGCCATCAGAGAAGTGCCAATCAATACTACTCTGAAATTCCATCTTACACCTGTCAGAATATTCTGGATTTGGGGGGGGGATATTTTGTTATTGTTTTTAACAGAAAGAGATCTGATAATTTAACTTGCAACATGGTAAATACATTAAAAAGTAATTTTTTAAATAACTAACACAGATTGTATTAAAGCAGATAGTAAGAGACAAACTCATGTGTATGACAGAATATACTTTGCACATTTATGATTTTTACTTAACACTTACAAAAACCTCACTAGGTATGTATTCTCATGTGTTTGTGATAGATAAATGAATTTAACTCGGGAAAGATAAGCAACAATTATGCAACGATTCAACAGCATCTGTGTAGAAAATAGTAATTATTTTAATGGTGCCATCCCACAGTGCATTTTACACTCCTCTGTCATTGGATGTAGTAGTACATGTAACAACTTGTTTTTTGATAACTCAAACCATCGCTTCAAAGAACATTTATGAGACTGTTTACAATATGCTCACTCATGAAGGAAAAAGGTATATGTATGCATAATTGCTCTTACCTCAAATCACCACAGCTTAGTCTAAAAGTGGATTTTAGGGGCTTTCTTTTTTACTTCTCTATCAGATCATTACCTGTAATTTTGCTTTGCTCTTAAAATATTGATCACTAACAATAAAACTCTGTCCTGCATGAAAACTCCACTTCTAATATTTGTACAGCAGGAAATTAGTTAAGTAAATGTCTCCCCATATAGATCTGAACCAAGGATAAGAGATCCCTAGGGACGGGAATAAGACAAATTCGACTTTCATTATTGCTGCACGGAGCTTGCATTGCTTCTTAGACATAAGGCTCTTGTACCTCAGCCGTACATTTTGTCCAGATGTGACCATTTCAAACACAATTTTATAGACAACCTTGTGTTGATTTTTCACTTCTCAATTTTCAGTCTCCTCCCTGCTGCCCAACTATTATTACCACTTCTTACATTTTCTACTTTATTTTGTCTTATGTCTTTCAATAAATATCCCAACTATTTTTGTCCAACAACCTCAATATAGTAGGATTATTTTTTTCATTTTTATAATCTACCAGGTAAACTAAACTCAAAAAATCATGTTATATTAAGTATTTGATGCCCGTCATTATTTCATTGTGCTTTCGTACAAAAATGTCTTGCGTACAAAAGTAGCTAAATGCATCTCCAACAAAATGACAGTGGCTAGTTGGTGTTTGATTTGTGCGTAGCTAGTAATTTCCATGTGCCATCTCCTTTGATTCCTGTAATAAGATAACAAAGCAGACACCATATTGTTACTTTAGAAGTAAAGGGTATAGGTCTGAAATTAATTAGTCTGTCAGATATTTTATAGCTTACATAATTGAAATTCACATATTGGGTTGCTGCAGTCCGAAGTTGTAATTGTTCTTCTGAGTCAAAGGCATTCATATTTTTCATGTAGACAAGTATATTTAAGGATATTGAGATGTGATATATGTTTTAAATATATTTTAATATATATTCCATATCTACATTCATGTTTTTCTATAGGCACAGGTGTAGATATACATAAAAGTATATGTGAGATTCATATCTAAACAACATAAAATGACAATAAATTTTACAGCTAATTTTAGTATAAGTAACTCTAATAAAAACATTTGCTTCCCTATATGTACAAAAAGTGCATCTATAATGCATCACAATCCATTGATAAGCAATATAGTGTTTCCTGAATTTCCCATAATTTCATTCAAAATACTTTTACTAAGGATTGTTCAGGATATCCTGAACATTTGGTGAGATACAAAGCTTTAGCCGATGGAGATTGTTGCTCAATATTTGTAACTGTTCACTGACCAGAGTGGTTGTTGCTAGACTTGGGGGCTATTACAGTGACCTTTTAAAATATTGAAGAAACTTTTATACTGAATGACTTTTACATGAAATATTTCCCTGAAGCATTCCATGATTTTTGAGAGCTTTTTATCCAGAGGTAAAAGTTTTCCAAACTGGAGTCGGCACTCTCAAAACACTGTTCCTGCATCATCAATTAAGTTACGACAATGTTTTAAAACCTTTGCTATCATTTTAGCAATAAACACAGTCTCTCACCAGGATGAAATGCTTTGTAAAGAAACCATTTTCCTTGTTTATGCATAAGAAGCAGCTCTTTCTTGTTAAATATTTATGAAGAAATAGAAATAATTTAACTGTATCTTTAGCATGTAAGTACCACATCTGCAATTACTTCCTCAACTGATGTCTTAAACACCACAAGGTCATCAACTAGGGTTGAAATCCATTCCTTCTAAATTACCGTTTATGTGGAAAATTGACCAGCTTTTATGAATCACAAATTTTCTATGTGCAGTCAAAATGATCACCCTTTTCCATAACCTTTTCCATTTTCCCCTCATATTTATCAGTAAAATCCTATGCAACAGCTATGGCTTCCTAAAATGTAGTTCATAAAAAAATGGCTTAAATATCTAAATTACTCTATGATCCATGTAGGTGAGGAATGGGTAGTGTTTTCATAGGCACAAAAGCCAATTTATGCATTTCTGTGCAAGTGTCTGAACAATAATATACATTGTCAGTAAACAGTAGTACTTAAAAATATATTTTTAAATTATTTTTGAGGAATATGCCTTAATGGTCATCTTAAGTATGTTGTCAATACTGGTTGAAGGATCTACTTATATCATTAATTTCAAGTGCTCTTTTACTATGAATAAAAACACCTTAGAAAATTAAAAAAGTATTTGTAGTATATTTGTGTATGAATTTCATGCAAATGTATGTAATTATATATATGTAATATATACGTACATACATATTACATAATGTATTTTGTCCAAATCAATCCTTATTCCTTCTCCAATTTATCTCTGCTGTTGTATACTTGTTTCCTCTATAATTTAAATGCTCTATCCTTAAGGGAAGCTAATTAAGAGAGGAAATAAACAAAGCTGTAGGAAGTCTGTGAAACTAACCAAATTCATCTGGCTCTTCCTTTTTCTTTCCAAGGAATAAAAAAGTGGTAAAGATTGCTGAGACTCAAAAAAAAAAAAACTCAGTTGGGCCATGGTGGCACACACCTTTAATCCCAGAACTCGGGAGGTAGAGGCAGGCAGATCTCTGTGAGTTCAAGTCCAGGCTGGTCTACAAAAGCTAGTTCCAGGACAGGCACCAAAACTACAGAAAAACCTTGTCTTGAACCCCCCTCCCCCACCAAAAAAAATAGATTGCTGAGATTCTTAGACAAAGCCAATCACATAAAAGAGTCAGATCAGTCAAATTGCCTAGAAAAACCAAAAAAACCCAATAGAATTGCTAATAAGAGGCCCAGACCCACTGAACCACCTGAAGAGGAGATGTATCCACTTTGTGTAGCTGCCTGTAGGCTATTAGGTATATTCCAGATGTCTAGCTTCTATGAACTGCCATCTATCCCTAGATGGGTTCGGTGATATACCTATCTTTGGTCATTTTTCACCTCATGTGTATTCTTTGTAAGCAAATAAATAATTTTTTTTCCCAATAAAAATAATCTCCTTAAAATAATTGTTTCACTCACTAAGTTAGACTTTGGTGGTATCTATAGTTTGTTGTGTTGCCAATTCCTTATCTGGGCAAGTAGATATTGCACACAACTCCCCAGGAATTGGGACCTGTACCCCTAGTACCTTTTCCTTCCCAAATTCATATGCTCTTTACCCACACATACACACATGGACTCATGTATGCACACATGCACTGCACACATACACTACTGTGTTCATTTAGTGCTACAGATCTTCATGTGTATAGGACTATTGACTAGAGCATCTCCAGGCCCTTGTGCCTAAGGAAAATGGCATTTTTCTTGTCTAGCCGCCATCAGTGCCCTGTTCCCCCACTCCATGGGTGTTTACATGGGATTCTGGGGATATCAACTATATTTTTCATACCTGTGAAACAGTGTTTGAACCAATGACTTCTTTTTAGCCCCAATTCACTGGTTTTTATGTGACTATTGCACTGGCAAGCCTTCTGTTGTCATAACAAAACAGAGTGTGCGCTTGGCCCAAAGGATAGAAGTGAGAATCCGATCTATATCATTCAATTCATTTGGTCCCTAATTCCCATGCCCATAAAAGGAGCTCCCTTCCTCATATTGTTATACCAAAGATAACAGACACTAACATTTTTTAAATGCTGTTCAGATAAATGTCATTAGTGAGCATTAACTAAGGTAAAGGTTCCTTCTAGAGCTGTACTTAATCTTCACATGAGATACAAAATAATCAGTAATATGGATGAATAAAGGCGACCTTGTTTTTTGTCTTCTCAAAATTTGAATAAATATTATTCATATTAAAAGAGAACTCATAATATATTATAATAATAACCACTATATTTACCCACACATTCACTAAATGTATGGATGCTTCCTCCAGCATTGTGATCGAGAATATAGTAAAAATAAGTACTGTTATCCTTTGTTATAAGAATCCCTGAAAATTTTCTTATACAAGTAGTTATTGAGTACAATGCTATGTACAGAATTGAGGGTTGGAGACAGATCTTTGATCAAGAATTGAGGCATGTACAGACATGGCTTTAACTATATCACTGAGGAAGTTGAGGGTCAGTCTAAAGGCTCCTATGTACAGTTTTTGGAGTTCAGTGGTAAGTTCCAAGGAAAACTCATTCAACGTGAGCAGTATGAACAGTCGAGTATGAACTCAAAATTCTATGAAACTGCATGACATGATTGCAATCTAACACTGAGGATGAAGTCAAGAGTAAGGAGAAGTTATTGTCAGGTTAAGAAAGGATAGAAATGGAGTATGGGGAAATCCTGAAATTGAAGTTCATACTTAAGGTCACTTAAATACATAAATGACATCAGAATAAACCTAACTTAGGAACAAAAGATTCTGAGAAAACTGAACATACCAATGTGAAAATGAACATATGTGAGATACATGGAAAAGCAAATCTAGAAAGAAGCTGACCATACACCACACAGAGCTTCATACTGGAAGGCTTATGGGAAACCCAATGGATGGTATTCTACTACAGGACAATGTGATCATATTTTTGCTTATTCTTCAGTCTCTCTATTCGACCTCTAAGTATGGAAAAGAAAGATATTGTAACTCAATAACATAACAAAATACAAAATAAAGGAGCCAGGGAAAAATATAATTTATGGATCGTATATTTCTCAGAATATATCTCTACCATTATCTTTATGCTTTTGTTTGTCAACATATGTGATTTTTAAAATAAATATGATTTGCAAATATATGTGAATATATATATATATGTAAATACATTATACAAATATCTTATTTATATTTACCCTAATTAATGAATGTCAACTGGCTCACCATTATGATTCCAGTGTCAAGGGCAATGTACACCATATAGTTTTTCAATGACTGAGCATAAAGACTGAAAACAACACTCTTTGTAACACTTTAAGTTATATACAAAACATTTTTAGGAAAAGAAAATCACATAATTAAAAACATCTAAAAATATTTCATATCTTTTGTCAAAAAGTGTGAAAACTCTAATCAGAAATTCATCAACTCTTCTGGATTTTGCTTCCAGTGGTTCTGAGTGCTTAAATTTCATAACTTTTTGTGAATGTAATAACAATTAATGAAGGCAATATTTTTTTAAAAGTCTATTCTCTTTTGTTCTTTTTTTCCACTAGGCTATGCAACCTAACACTATTTTCAATTCTTTGAAACCACACAGCATGTTACAATACTTTTCATGATCTTTATTAAAAACCAATCTCATCCGTGTCTTATGTGCAAAGGTCTCAGAGCACCCATGGTTTTGGTTATTAATACACTTGCATAGAATGCCACATATCTCAATAGTTGTCAGTATTAATTTTATGAAATCAACCAGTTACTAAAATACTCATGTTGTCTTCAAATGCAAGGATAATTATCTGAAGTGTGTCTCATTGGGGATATATCTAAACCTACAAACTCCTTCAGAGAAATTAATATACATAAGTTTCATTTAAGCACACCAGGATCTAGTTTTCAACAGAGAATAGCAAAACAAGAAAAAGAATTGTCTTAGTAAGCTAACTGTATCAAAATTCAGCATCTGGTTTATTCCAATTCAAAACAATGCTTCTCCTTCAACTCAACACTTGACATTATTAATTTTAAACTACAATCTTTTCCTCTATGAAGAAGTGACTCTGGGTCAATAAGGGAGAAATGTGAAGTTGCTAAATTTATTTTATTTTTCTTTTTATTTTAAAGAAAACAAACTTTCATTTTTCATTTTACATAGTAATCCCAGTTTCCTCTCCCTCCCCTCCTCCCTTTCCCTCCAATTATCACCTCATTCCACCCCTCATCCATTCCTCAGAGAAGGTAAGGCACATTGCTTTGGGGGAAGGTTCAAGATCCCCCCTACTATATCTAGGCTGAGCAAGATATCCATCCAAAGAGAATAGGTTCTCAAAAAGCCAGTACATGCAGTAGGAATAAGTCTTGGTGTCACTGCCAGTGGCCCCACAGTCTGCCCCAGCCATACAACTATCACCCACATTCAGAGGGATTAATTTGTACCTATGCTGTTTCCTTCCTTGTCTGACTGGAGTTGGTGAGCTCCCATTAGCTCAGATAAACTCTTTCAGTGGGTGTTCCCATCATTGTCTTGACTTCTTTGCTCATATTCTCATTTTTCCCACTCTTCACCTGAACTTTGGGAGCTCAGCCCAGTGCTCTGCTATGGCGCTCTGCCTCCATTTCCATCAGTTGCTGGATTAAGGTTCTATGGTGACATTTAAGATATTCATCAATCTGACTACAAGGCAAGACCAGTTCAGGCACCTTCTCTTTTATTGTTTAGGGTCTTAACTTGGGTCATCCTTATGGATTCCTGGGAATTTTTCTCGTGCCAGGTTTCTTGTTTGTCTCTTAATGGCTCCCTCAATCAAAATATCTCTTTACTTGCTTTCATCTTTGTCCTTTCTCCATCCCAACTATCCTGTTCCCACTTCTCCTCTCCTTCCCCTTCTTTCCTCCTCTTCCCCTTCCACCCTTCCATTTCCTTCACCCCTATGCTCCCAAGCTCCCAATTTTGTCAAAGATACCATTGTACACCAGTCAGAATGGCTAGGATCAAAAAAAAAAAAAAAACTAATGATAGCTTATGCTAGAAAGGATGTGGAGTAAGGTATAACACTCCTCTATTGCCAGTAGTAATGCAGACTTGTACAACTACTCTGAAAATCAGTATTGCAGTTTCACAGAAAATCAGAAATCAACTACTTCAGGACACAGCAATACCACTCTTGGGAATATACCCAAAAGATGCTCAACCATACTACAACGATACCTATTCAACTATGGTAATTGTAGCATTATTTTTAATAGCCAGATACTAGAAACAATCTAAATGCCCCTCGACCGAAGAATGGGTAAAGAAAATGTGGCACATTTACACATTAAAATACTACTCAGTGGTAAAAATTAAGGACATCTTGAAATGTGTAGGTAAATGAATGGAACTAGAAAAAAAATTCCTGAGTGAGGTAACCCAGAATGAGAAATATGAACATGGTATGTACTCATTCATAAATGGATACTAGCTGTAAAGCAAAGGTTATTGAGCCTATAGTTCATTATCCTAGCAAATCCAAGTAACAAGGTGAATCCTAAGAAAAATACTCATAAGTCTACCTAGAAAGGAAAAATAGAAAATATCTCCCTCCCTCTTTTCCTATAAAAAAAAGTAGAGCTAAAGAATTGTGAAGTATTTTGTCCCTAAATGTAAGAATCATAAGGTACCAAAATTTTGTCACCTCATGCATATATTTTCATCAAGATAATTATTAACTTTTTCCTTTTATCATCAATTTACATATTTCATGCAATTTATCTTCTAAAATGCCTAGGAATATAAAATAATACTTGGATATTGTTTTATTTTTGAACTTAGGGAACACAATGTTTTACTGGTCATATTCTAACAAAATTGATTTATGAAAGCAAAATAAAATAAATTTTGAGAAGCAAAAAGATAGTTGAAGTAAAAGGAAATTTTGCATGTCAAACTATATACAAAAAAGCTACTTAGATAGCATTTTATACCATTTCTTACTATATTTTTGTTTAAGTTTGCCATCAATATAATTATGCTTTAAAAGTTAATTTCTTTGAAAATAAAATTCTTATTTTTAATTTTTTCAATAAATGAGTAACTGAAAAGTGATTTAATATCCTTTTAAAATATTGTCTTTATAGAATAAAAATATGTTTTTCTAGTTGAGTGACATTTCAAAAAGTAAGATTCATTACAGTAGGAACAATCAATTAATTTTTAGGGATGTAATATTTTTAAAATTAAAGAAGATCCAGTTTTTCTAACGTGGGATCATACAATAGGACTTCATCAGAACCTGTTACCAGTAGAAACATGTCTGTCCCTCTGATTCATACCTGCTCTCTGACTGATCGCACTAATTCATTTACATCATGATTTGCTAGTGTGGTGAATACTACACCTAGACTTAATACTAATTTTATTTTATATTTATGTGACATTTTATGTCACTCTAATACTTAAGGTATTTTATTTTTGTGGATTTTTTTTTTTTTTGGTTTTTCGAGACAGGGATTCTTTACTTCTTCAAACATTGTTTCTAAAGTATCTATGTTTGAATCATATAGAAAAGTAATATTCATATAATGGTAAATAGATTTAGGAAATTATTTATATATTATTTCTAATGGTTGACTTACAAAGTATTGGCATAGGGTGGGGGTATTGAGCATTCCCTGTGGAAAGATAGTCCACTGATATCTCCTAGTAGGTTGAGAATTATTATAAGTAGGCATTGTGAAGGCAACTTTTTTCTCTATTCCTTTCTTATAAAGGTATGGTGAAGAAACAATCTTTCAAATCAATAACTATAAGGGGCCATCATTTTGGTAATAGAGAAGGCAGAGGGATTCCAGATTGTAGAGGGACCATAGTTTGAATTACCTTGTTGATAGCTCTCAGATCTGTCACCATTTTCCATTTACAGATTTATTTTTAACAACAAATACAGGAATTCCAAGGGCTGGTTGATTCTTCAATATGGTGAGCATCTAGTTGCTCCTGTACCAACTGTTCTAAAGCCTGCAGTTTGTCTTCTGTTAATGGTCACTGTTTAACCCATATTGGTTTCTAAGTTAAGCATTTTAAAGGTAGGGCAGTTAGTACCTCTACTGGTTTGCTAGTTGCTTTGTGTTCTTTTACAGCCTGAATGACTGGTGACCTTTGTTTATAGTACCTTATAATATCCTTCTTGGAATTGTATCTGGAACCACAGGAATGCTAATCTGGCTATTCCATTGCTGCAGGAGGTCATCACCTGGCTATTCCATTGCTGCAGGAGGTCATGACCCCTTAAATTCACAGCAATATTAGGCACATATGGCCTCTGCTTTCCTCTATGTCCTGCTCTGGCCCTATGCATTGAACCCATCTCTTGCTTTGTTTCACTTGAGATAGGTTTCCAATTCCTAGGAATTAAACACCTGCCTCTTGAAGAGGTCAATTTGGATGCAAAGAATCTGGAGTAATGATACTCATGTCTGCACTCATGTCTATTAATCCCACAATTACAATGCCATTTATAGGCACTCTGCTTTGGGTTTTGACCATTTATAGAAGTCTTCTGAATATATGTGTCCTATTTCCTATGAGAATTTTTGATTCATACTCTGTGTTTATTTCATCATCCAGAAAATCATGTTGTTTTTTTTTTTTCAGAAGGCTCTGGATTTTTTAAATTTCCTGGTGAGGCATGTCCTCTACAGTGACCAGGAATGACAGGACCACTTTGTCTTAGGGGTCTGTGGGAGGCCCCCCAATGAGTTTCCTGATGGTACTGGGTTGCCTTGTCTTATCTTTTATTTATATGTATTCATTGGTCCAATGTCAGCTTTTGCCACACCTTCTACTTAATCCAGAAGTTTGATACTTTTTATTTTTTCCATTCCCCGGGGGGACATTATTCCTAGGAATTACTTATCTACAATCCCTTCTCAGATGTCCAATTCTACAATAATTAAAATATTTGGCATTTTGATGACTCCTCATACCTTTGGAAATTGCTTCTTCTACCCAAGATTCAATATTATAGTCAAATGTTTCAATTGCATGCAAGATCTATTCATCCATTGGTGTTGATCTAACATGTAAAGTCCCAAGTATCTTTTTGCATTCTAAGTTGGCATTTTCAAAAGCCAGAGATTAAATAAGTACTTGTCTCGCATCTGAGTCTGTTAATCTTATTCATACAGCCTTAGTTAATCTTTGTAAAAAGTCACTAAAGGGTTCTCTCCGATAGTGTTTAATCCTGGTATATGATACAATTTGTTTTTCTAGTTCTTGAATACTGTCCCAAGCATTTATGGCTGACCTGTGACATAGGGACAAGGTTTGTTCATTGTAAAGAGCTTGAACCTATGGATCTGCATAAGTGCCATCAACAAAAATTTGTCTTGGGAAGTCTCAAGTCCTTTTGTTTTCTCTGTTGTTCTAAAATCTCTGCCTCTCCCCTGAAATAACATTTCCATAATAGTTGAGGGCCATCATCCAGAACTGCTGAAATTAACTGAAACCAGTCATATGTCATGGCCTAATGCTAGAAGTCCATGTCTTTATCATCTCCATAAAAAATTGAAAATGCAAGCCATAAGTTACTACTGCTTTCTTAATTTCTTTTAGATCATTAATTTCTATAGGTATCCATCTACCTTCTTTGGATCCTTTTGGGCCTTTAGAACTTGATGCTTTGTCAAAGTAGATTACAAGTTTGAAAGCTAAAACCCTGGATAAGTCATCTCTGATAGCTACTGGTGATGTTAAATCCTGTCCTTGTACCATCTTTTCCTGCTCATTAGCTCCAATAATTTTCTCAGTCATTTCAAACCTTTTTATTACTCTCATTTGTAAAGCCTGAATCTCCTGTCATGTATGTATTTCTAGTGATTTCATTAAGACACCTAGCCTCTGACCCTCATTCTGAACATGTGATTCCAAGGTCTGAAGTTTTTCCTTTAAAGGTAACATCTCATCTTTGGACATTATTTGGATAGCATGCAAATTGCCTTCCTAGAGAGATACTCTATCTGCTAACCTATCATAACTTTTTAACAAATTTTGATTGTCAGATTCAACAGTGTAGTAATATGGGCGGCGGCAGGGTTGCGTCCCCAAACACCCCAGCCGCCTGCCCGGCTCTGCTAGCTTATGCCCCGAAATAATTACACAGAAACTGTATTCTTTTAAACACTGCTCTGGCCCATTCCTATCTAGCCTCTTCTAGGCTAATTCTCACATCCCGATCAACCCATCTCTAATAATCTGTGAGCACCGGTCTTACCGGGAAGATTCTAGCCTAAGTCCATCCTGGGTCGGAGCTGGGCATGGCGTCTCTCTGAGGTGTCTGCTCCGGAGAGCAGAGCTGCGGAGTCTGACCTCACTTCCTCTTCCTCCCGGCATTCTGTTCTGTTTACTCCACCCACCTAAGGGTGGGCCTATCCAATGGGCCTAGCAGTTTCTTTATTGCTTAGCCAATGAAATCAACAGATTGATATGACACTCCCACATCACTTCCCCTTTTTCTGTTTAAACAAAAAAAAACGAAGGCTTTAACCTTAACATAGCAAAATTACATATAACAGTTATCAAGTAAAAGTTACATCAGAAACATTTATACATATAACAAAATTGACCGTAAATCTCTATCAATAAAGCAAAATCTATACTAATGCAAATTATTTATGTCTATATCACAACAGTATAAATTCTTTCGGAAAATTTCTCTGTACCCTTTGACATGGATTCAATTTTGTCTGTCAAATTAATGTTACACTTTTCAATAGTATTTTTTCAGGTAAGTTTTGATTTTCAGTGGTATTAATCCTGTCAGAAAGTTGTTCATTATTAGTCTGTAAAGACTGTATCATTTCTAAAAGTGCCTCATTCTTGGTTCTGTTATCAAACCATTTTCTTATGGATATAATATGAAGAAAAAAGCTGAGTCTCAATATTCAATAAATGAATGTATTACAATAACCATATAAGCCTTGCAGAATACAATCCATAGTATTAGCAAAATGCTGAATATCTCTAGTGGAAACTTTAGTGTACTGAAACATCAATACTAATTCTAATTTATCACAAATATCTTGTCATATTTAGTTGGACCCTGAAGGATGGTCAAAAGGAATAATCCCATACTATATGCAGTGACAAGTAGAGTTTATTCAGTGACCAGATTTATTATGTGCAAATCTTAGACTTACTTAGGGAGTCAAACACTTGAAAGAAAATTTATATATCATGTTTTCCTAAACTAATCCAAGAAAGTAGAAATTCATGACTCTTGTGCTCCAAATGAAGTTCCAGAAAAACTGTATGAACCTTGTATCTCAGGTAAATAGACTGTGGTAGAGTTTGTCCTTTGCACTCATGAGGCAGTGCATTCAATACCCACCATTACCTGGAAATTTTTTAAAGCCAAATGATTGTTGTGGACATGTTCAGCCTGATTTATGATGTTATATTAGACTCTGGTTCACCCAAGAACTTAACAAGACATATGATATTAAATAGCTTTCATATTTGAAAAGCCAGTGATCAATTACTGTTTATATTATTTTCATTACTAAATGGTTTAACAGACTTTAAAAATAAAGATGGTTTCACATCTAACACACTATTCCAGTTTAGTTTTTTTTATTTTATGCTGGATTTCTCAGAACATATCTTTGCTGACATATTAATAAATGCTAAGGCCTACTGGAATCTCTAGATATACTATTTTGGTTCATAAATAACATTATACTTGAGGCATACTTTCTTCTCCAGTAGTTTTTAAGCTCCTTCTAACACCAGAAACACAAGGTAGGGGCAGACGAGTAATAGGTTGAATTCTCTATGGTCTGTGATTCAAATACACTGTGTTTTAAGCATCATATTCTTACCATCAAGTTTTGGAGGGTAGCCAAGAATTTTAGCAATAGCCTCTAACATTTTGAGGCCTTTGTGACTCCATTGGTCAACAATTCAAAGTGAACAATAATTCTTAACCTCACTCAGCTGTGAATCCTGCAAGCTACATCAACAGCTGTCATGATAACATATGTCCACTGCTGTAATTCTGGTGCAAATGTTATTGGAATAACAATACATTTTGTGATTGGATCTGTGGCCTAATGTATGAGATGGAACTCATAACTGATACTGCTAAATGGGGCAAAGAACCCATACCTAAATAGGGGATAGGTCATAGGGGAAAACTCAATAGTGTTATTCTGCAAAACTGACATAATCTTAAAAATTATTCTTAATGATTTATAATTATATCTGTAATTAAGAACATTTCTTAGCTCTCAGCAGTGAAATGTCTCCTTGCAGTAACTGATATTACCTCAAACTGTTTAAGTGTAGAGAATAAAAAGTCTTTTGCATGCTCAGTCCTAAATGGGACATTCATGTAACACCCTCACTCAAATTTACTATTTGAATCAGGAATGTATTTCCAGATCTGAGTTTTTGCAAGTAATATTCAACCTCTCAACGAAATGTCATAATTTTATTGGAATAATGAATAAGGTTGTGGTAAGGCTGAAAATTATTGTATCTATTAGTATAAGAAAGCCAACTCCTCATTGACATAGACAGAAAATATGTGGGTATTTTCCCTAATAGAAAAAACTAAGAGAAGGGTTGAAGAAGAGGCAGTGACAGAAGGGCTCGCATGAAGTCATTTAGAAAGAGATTGGTAGGAGCTATAATGCAGAATGGAGGGCTAAAAAATGTGGTCCATGTTCAGCAGCAGTTAGATTGCCTTTTTGTGTGTGTGTGACTTTTCATTTTTGAGACCTCTGACTGTTACAGTGCATTCCTGTAGAATGGGTAGCTTATAAACAAAATAAGCTTGCTTGTCATAGTTCTGATGTCTGGAAAGACCATGATCCAGTTGCCATCATAACTTGAATAGAAGTTCCTGCTCATATTCAGTTGGTCATATTTTTTATCATGTCATAGAATATATCACAGCAGAAGAACATGAGAGAGAAAAAAACAGTTACTCCATGTCAAGTATAAAAGATAGGAAGACGAGGGTCTGGTGTCCAACTATCTACTTAGAGCTCTTATCAGCAATGAGTACAGGCCCTTTCAGTAAGCTTCATCTCTTACAGGTCCTAACCCTTGTCAGTAAGACCTCATTAGAGGCCATGACTTTAACACACAGGACTGAAGAGTATACATTCCAGATACAAACTACTGTGGCTTGCTTTCATATGGATATATATATATATTCTCACAGTGGTCATATAGTCTAGAAATTGGGAGAGACATCCCTGAGACCTTTTTTACAATGCCCCTACTTCCTTTTGTGGGAATTATATTTTCATTCACTAGTCATTTCATTGCATAGTAAGATTTCAGCATATCAATTTGCAGAGGAGGGTACCATATATATTATCATGGTTAACTCTTTCTCAGTTTCATGTTCTTGTTACATGCAGACAGTTACTTGTTACTAATCTCAGAACTTTTGACTTTTTCAGGTATAAAATCAGAAGTCTGAAGTTGAAGCATTTCATGTAAGTGTCAGCTACTCAAAACTTATAGGAAGACTCTGGGTGGATCTATCATGAGCCCAGTTCACCTCCCACTTGGGAGTCTATGAAATCAAGTAAATTACGCTATTCAAAAATTCAGTTGTGCAACAAGCAAGGAACAAGTGTTCCAATTCCAAGGAAAAATTGAGAAGAAAGTCGTGACAGACATTGAAAAATTAGAAGTCCTGAAAGATTTAGATTATATGCCCTTGTCTGTGTATTCTCACTCTCATATAACAGGGAAGGGAATCCTACTATTGAGCTGGAGCTTTGCTATGTGCAGTTAAGCACCCAGAGGTGAACTTTATTTGTTCTTGTTGTTTGTTCCTTTGTTTTCTTCAACAGAGTCTCATGTTGACCCAACTGGCCTTGAGCTCACTAGGTAGGTGAGGATGACTATGAATTTATGATTCTCTTGTCTTAACCTCCCAAGTTCTGGGTTTGAGGGTTGGAGCCAACATACTCAGCTTTTATCTGAGGATTGAACATACATGTTTATGCATGCTATCCAAGCACTCTACTAACAGAACGACATCTCTAGCCTTCTGTTTGAGTAGCTTCTAAGTAATGTACACATAGCTAATTAGTATATTTTTATTGGTGAGTATAATTCTCTCCTGTCATTTATCTATCAATTTCTTCATGAAAAAATAAGATTGTTTGTAATTAGAGATACTACAAGTTGAAGGACATTGAAATGGTCTCACATGATCTGAATAATGAGGAATGATCATTTAGACATGAACTGTAACAGACAGAACTTTAAAGAAGCTCTATTACATATTTTTATTTTATATGGAAAAGCATAAATCTTCATATATAAAATAAATGCCTCAGATAACTTACTTTTATTACTAGGCTTATAAAATTAATCAACAAGAGTTATAACTGATTTTACAACTGTCATATTTTGAAATGCTTGATTCTGATCATCCACCAGTCTTTCATTAATAATACTGTTGTGGTGTATGTGTGTGGGTGATATAATTTGTAGAAAGTAAATAAGTAAGACCACTCTCCTTTAATATAGTATTCAAAATGTACTCATATTCGACCTCTAGACCATTTTCTAATACACATTTAAAGTCCACTATAATTTCAGTCAAAATTTTTGACAGATATTATTCTCTGAAGCTGTATCTTATAGGCATGCATTATTATTGCTGGTTTCTTACGGAGGAGTTGAAAAGCTGGCAGCTGGTCCTATTAAGACATACTGGTATGGCAAACAGTTAGATAATCTATCTAATTTCTTACATCAGGCAGGCTGCTTTTTTCATCTCCATCTAAGTTGACTGTTCTGTATTTTAAAATTAATAGGTCTAAATAGATAAACTAAGACAAGAATTTGTTTTGTTTTTTTAAAAAATGCAACTAGTCCATATTCCTTGTGTCTATAGATATTTTAATGACTTCTCCAGATTTCTTTAAAGAAAAAACCTGCATTTTAAAAGCAACTCCAGTCCCATGTCTCAGAAAGACCACTTTACAGGGAAAATTAAGGTTCTTTGGCATTTTGAACATTTCTAATTTCATGGCCAAACAAGCATTTTTGGTGTGTTAATTCTTGTGTGTTAATAGGGCATTGGAAGTCATTAAGCATCAGTTGATAAATCTAAATGGATGCACCATGTGCAGAGGCTATTAACCTGTGAGCAATGAAATAACCTCTTGATACTCCACCCAAGTTGTGGTTAAAACTGCAGTATTTGAACACTGTGAAATTATCAGTGAGTTCCTGTGCATGATTTAGTGGCCCATAAACGTGGAGGATTAAATTAGAAATGACCTCTAGCCTGAAATCTCAAAAGGCCTTTCCTGCAAAATATAGCATGAACTTGGAATGAATGGAATTGCAATGTTAGACATGATTACATGGACAAAAATGATGTAATCTAAACACAGATTTCTTAATTTACTTTCCATTTCATGTAGGAAAAACAATATTCTTTCCTGAAGAAGGACTAGAACAAGTTCCCGGATCCATTCTTTAATCAATCAGCAAGAGACTATTTTTTCTTTAAGGAAAACAAATTATGATGGAATTCTTGGCATGGTAAAATCTTGTGACTCAAACTAAGTCACTGAACATGGCCATTTCCAAAGACTGGAAGCTGTAGACTACTGGGAGCAGAACTGTGCCCCCAAAAGTAGTATAACAAAATAGAACCACCTTTTTGGAAGCCTGCCCACAAAACAAGTACTTTAAACACTTTCATAGCAATTGGAGCACTAACATTTGAACTTGCCTCCTATGCTTCAGGCATCTCTATGTCTCAGCTTGTAAAAATATGGCAACAGGATCTGGAAGGATTCTTTTCATCCCTTCTGGATTCTCTCGTGAAGGTTTTCAGACAATATCAATTCTTTCTTTTTAAAATAACCTTGCAATGATTTTTAAGGATAGATACATCACATGAGTTCATACCAGCATATAGAAATCCTTTCTTGCAATAAACAATACAAATAAGATTAAGGGATGACAATGTTTGGTTTTCAATTTACACAGGACCATATTTGATGTGCAGTGCTGAAAACAAATTCTAGTCACCAGTCATCTGACATACCCTCCCACATTCCTCACTGTTAATTCAAAAATTCCCAAAGTTAACAGCTTGGAATGAATTTCTGTGAATGGTTTGCAAGGATTCAAATGGTGTCCCTTGAATTAGAAAGTCACATGAGTATAAGGAGCTGTACCTGAGATTCACATGCTCTAAAATATACTATCATGCGGTATAAAAAGATCACTTCCTGAATAGGAATGAGGACTGGCAAATGACAGCATTGGAATTTAAAAAAGCCTGAAGTAAGCAGGTACTAAAACATTATGGGTAATTGAGTCAGAACTTTTCAGCCGCATGTTATCTCCAACTGTGAAGGAGCTGCAAACACTTATGTGGTCCATTTGGATTTTAAAATATATTTGTCTGCATTATTCTGACATGTTATGCTGGAGAGAAGTCATAGATATTTGAGAAATGCTAGTGTGGGGGTTTAACCATGGATTGGGGTTAGTGGATGTGGTTAACCATGGATGGGTTTGATAAGTTTCAGGAAGTGAACATGTAATCATTACTCAACCTTAGAACTAGGCCACATAAGGTGTGCTTTCAGACATTTTAAATTAGAACTATGATGGAGATACTTTTATTAAGACCTAAAAACATTTTTTTTATGAAAGCATTTGTCAGTTGCAAATGTGGAAGAACAGTTGTGACAGGGAAAGAATGACTTGAAGAATATTCCTCTTCTCATGGTTGCTACCATTTTCTGAATATAGTTCTTTTTATTTTCTTTTATATCATTAATTAAAGCTTCCTAGAGTTCCAAATGAATTAACACCAATGGCTTTGGGGCTGCTAAAATACTCCTTTTAATACCAACTGTGTTTACCTCCTCTTCTTCATCATTTAATAGTTCCTTAAATGTAGATATCTCAACTTTTTATTCCAAAAGCTTGTAGATTTGTGTAGACTTCTATTTTAGGTTTTGAATTCTACAACAGCAGCGGAAGAAATTCTCATGATTTAAAGCCATTAATTTCACAACAGCTTTAATAGGAAATAAATGCATCATTTGGAAACAGGCACAAAGCAAATGCTTAATAAATATGTTATATATGAATTAATAATAAAGTGAAAGAGGCACATTCATGTACATGAAATCAGTTTTTTTTCTTTCCCAGTGATCTTGGATTTAATTGGCATCAGTCTCTAAGTAAAAATGATTTTGGAGTAATGTGCCCCTCCACTGTGAAATTTAAATAACTTATTTACTAAGAGATGAGAAATAGCTGAACATAGTCTATTTATATATTATCACTCATGACTAAGAATATACCCTCTGTCGGTTGCCTTGTATTCAAACGATGACTGTGCCATATGTTTAATGACCTTGTGTAAGTTGTCACAATAACTAATTCTAATATAAAAATAACCATAGAGATTAAATAAAATTTAAAGTAAAAACAACAGGGATAGCACCTCACTTTTCCTTTTATAATTGTCCATATATTTTAAGTTCTTTTCTAGGTGGCTATATCACAGCTATAGATATACCAAAACATTTTAGATACCCTAAGTATTATCAAACAGTTAAAAAATATTTAACAAATTTTTATATAGGAGGGACTTCTACTAAATTCCTACAAGAAGCTTCTATGTTGGCATATTCTGAAGCAAGAATTTCAAGGAAAAAATTTTTATCATTTGGGCTTTTACAACTTACCAGTTGCATGCAATAAAACAGAAACATTTCCCCAGTAATTTATTTGTGGTTTTTGTGGTTTAAATCATCAAAGAAGAAAAAAAACTGAATGAATAACTGATATTGATAACATTTTGTGTTCAGGACCAAGAACAAGGATAGTAAATGAGAGACTGAGATTTAAAAGCAAGGTAGAGCCCTACAGGCACACAGATTCCAGACAAAGAATTTTCTATGGACAGATTTTTCTTTTATGCATACAATGAGCCATCATTTTTATTGCAGTTTTGACTCAGTATTTGTGAATTTGGACTTGGCTATCACCATATCCGTAACTGCTGTTCTTTTTGTGACTGAAACCCCAGGGGTGACCTGCTTTCCATGAAGGGTTTTCTCCAGATAGGAAGGGCTATGTAATGCTTGACTTTACAGGCTTAGGTCATTCTCACCACTGCTGCTGGCACTGCATACACTGACATAAAATGAAAACAAAATGAACTTTTGCTAAGTTAAAGACATCCACAGGGAAATAGCAGGAATTCCACTACACACTTCTCTGGTTCACTTATGTGAAGAAGACCCTACTGAAATAGTTTGAGACTGTCTCTTCGGCTTTGTTTTGTTTGTCGTTTCCATCATGAAAAAAAAAAAAAGAATGCTTTCAAGAACTATGTCAAGGAACTCCAGGTAGCTGTAAATATATTTATGTCTATGTGTTTTTCTTTGGGAAAAATTACTATGCTCTTGAACTTACTGTTAAAAAAAGTTCTTAAGTATGTAGCTATTTCATAAAATCATTTTGCAAGCATCATGTTTGGAAATTTACATAAAAGTCTGATATTTGCTACACTATACTTGAATTACCCTTCATATCTTTGAATATACTTGTAGTTTATTACCAAATACTCCATTTTGAACATGCTGTTTAATGCGTTGTTACTTTTTAAAGTAACTCATTCATTGTTTTTCAGTCACTTAACAGAACATGCTTTTTTTTTTGATTTTCGAGACAGGGTTTCTCCGTAGCTTTTGTGGTTCCTGTCCTGGAACTAGCTCTTGTAGACCAGGCTGGACTCGAACTCACAGAGATCCGCCTACCTCTGCCTCCCGAGTGCTGAGATTAAAGGCGTGCGCCACCACCGCCAGGCTTCAGAACATGCTTTTTTCATTTCACATGACATATTATATTACTGTTCATAGTGGAGGACAAGAATAAACTCAGGAGACTCTAATGTAGTGTAGAGTGCCATTTATATGTATACCGTCAGGCCAATTGTCATTGCCAGGTAAGTCTTACATTTTGTAGCATGCAATCAGTGTGGTTTAAGTAGAAATCACTTGAATTACAGTCACTCTTATTGTGCTATTTGCTGGGTACTAAGCAAATGAAGACTAGAAACAGTCCCTGCTTATGACATTTGCATAAGAGGTGAAGACAACGATAACACTGGTAAATATACATTAATAAGCTTGACAACTATTTTGCACTTTTCCTTAGTATGAAAATATTCAGTCACAAGATAAAGCCAACTTAACTCGGTATTTGTCATTCATTGCAGGGAAGACCATACCTGTTGGTGTCCACTGTTATTGGGTATCAGCAGAACTCGCAGTCTGTGTGCAAGGGGAGAGTCAGAACAAGAAATGCTGACAGAAATGATGGCAAGATATAGGTCTGGTGAAGGTTTTATGTTGTGAAAGTGACTTGATCTGAAAAAAAACAAAAAAGCGTCCAAGAGACACCATACTTCCTAAGTCATTGGCACTTTTATGGTGGAGTCAGAGGGGATAGTAGATGGTATTAGGGCAAAAATGTTCCCTAATGCTCCTGCCTGGGTCAGGTTAAGAAGAGGAATTATATTTCCTGCGCTAACTATGTCAGCTTTCATCAAATGACTGGATTTGGCTGATAAAATGTTCTCCATTTCCAAGAAAAAGCTTTCAGAAGCATCATATCACCCCCAGTGTTCTCTGTTCCTTCTGTTTGAGGAAGGCTGTGTTCTTGAAAGCTTCTCCATTAGCTGGTTCTGAAAATGAGAAGAACAAAGCAAAGCCACATAATGAAGAGAATGAGTGCAGAAAACACAGCTCTGCCCAATTAATCACTAAAATTTGGAGGCTCATTTTTCTGGAATCAAATGTAGTTAACGACAGAAAAAGAAAGGGGGAGAACATTCTTAAAGACTGTACCTGTTTTCCCTCTTTCTTCTCCCTCTCCCTTTTACACACACACACACACACACACACACACACACACACACACACACACACACACACAAACACAATGTAGGTCCATGCTGGTAATGAAGCATCCATTGTATTATGTTACAAAGTAATGAGAGTAATGTGCTTCATCTACGTACAAACAACAAGGGAAATTTGCATGGAAATAGTTTTGTGCCTCAGTTGTGGAGGATCTCAAGAGTTTGGATACTCAGAGTAATTTATTTTTCTAATAGACCATTTAACTGGGCAGCAGTGAAATTCAACATGAATGAACATGACCTATTAGAACTACATCTAAAGAAACATTACATCTAAGAGGTAAAAGATAAAGCTCATACTAACTTGAATGTCTTTAGGTGCTACATTTGTTGAGAATATTTCAGATTCAGTAAGAGAATTAACTAAATTATGGAAGAACTTCTAAGACAAAAATTGATTATTTTATAACTACTATGAGAACCCAAGATATAACTGCAACAAGGGTCTGTAGATGTCCATTGGACAAATGAGGTTTGTTACTGGGAATAGACCCTGTGAGTAGAAATACTGACTTGGAATTTATAACCCTAATGCAGCAGATGACATCTGAGGAAGATCAGGGATTTGAGTTGCAAAATTGATGGTATGAGATGAGGAAGAAGTACACCTAAAAACTATTAAAAAGGCAAGAAAATTTGTCATTCAGAAATGTGTTCCTTTTTCTCTTTGGTCATCTATAAAATGGGGCCAGAAGTTGCACCATGACTGTAGGTTGGCTTGGATGTTTCTGTTTCCCTAAATTTCAAGTTTAAATCATTCCTCTCTAGGTTGACAAAACTAGGAGATGGCACTTTTGAGAAATGTGTATACATTAGCTGCACAGCATATGATATTTTCTTATAGCAGTATGAAGAACTAAGGCAGTTGGAAATTTAGGGGAGTATTAAATGATAAGGTTTGCTAAAATACTTCTCACAATGATTGGTCAAAAGTAGAGGTATCAATTCCCTCTCCTCTCTTCCCAAAGCCCTTTCATCACACCAATATTGATATAGTGATTTTGCAAACTTCTTGCTAATGTCCCTCTTCTGTAACTCACTTACACTCTTATCTTCATTCTTTCAAGTAATTTTCTGACCAGTGTTCACTGTTCCACTACAGAAATACCTAACAAAGGTGCTTGTCTGAGCTGGCGATCTGTTTTGAACAACATTTCTATTCTCTGATCCAAGAAGGACCTATAGAATTAAAAAAAAATTACTGCTAAAAGTTAATTATATGGAAATTGTGTGTCTCAGAAAGGTTATGTTCAGTTTAAACAACACAGGCGAAGAGCAGCAGGAAGACAGTATTCAGAAAAACAAGTTCTAGTGTGAACCTGTTTATGAACATATGCAAAATAGAGAACACGCACATCTTCCATGTCACCTAAGTTCAAACCTTCAGGGTGATTTCTGAGTACGCACTCTTGTTTTGTCCTTTATCCAGGTTGATTATCACATTTTTTCACCTCAGCAATTATATGTCCTTACACAGACATTTTAAGTACCTAGGTCAGTGATCTAACCTCTGACAAATGAATAGTCCCGTCTTTCCATATCTGTCTTCTATAATTTATTCTCTACACAGTGTTTTTTCAGATTTGAAGTATTAGAGTAAATACAACTTCCTGGCTTTCATTATTTCACGGCTTTTGGAAAAGACCCTGATATATTGATATAACTGTGCTATGTCTTTGGGTTTCAAATCAGAGATAGACTCCTGATTGAAACCTGACACTATATCATAACCTTTTCTTTTTTCTTATTGAGAAAAAAAAATTTCCACCTCCTCCCAGCCTCCCACTCCTCCCCCCTCCCCCCACTCCTCTCCCCCTCCCCCACACCTATCCCCCTCCCCCCACTCCTATCCCCCTCCCTCTCCAGTCTGAAGAGCAGTCAGGGTTCCCTGCCCTGTGGAAAGTCCAAAGTCCTCCCCCCTCCATCCTGGTCTAGGAAGGAGAACATCCAAACTGGCTAGGCTCCCACAAAGGCAGGACATGAAGTAGGATCAAAACCCAGTGCCATTGTCCTTGGCTTCTCAGCAGCCCTCATTATTCGCCATGTTCAGAGAGTCCGGTTTTATCCCATGCTTTTTCAGTCCCAGTCCAGCTGGCCTTGGTGAGCTCCCAATAGATCAGCCCCACTGTCTCAGTGGGTGGGTGCACCCCTCGTGGTCCTGACTTCCTTGCTCATCTTCTCCCTCCTTCTGCTCCTCATTGGGACCTTGGGAGCTCAGTCCGGTGCTCCAGTGTGGGCCTCTGTCTCTATCTCCATCCATCACCAGATGGATTTTAAAACTCCATGTTGATTTTAAAACTCTATGGTTGTCTGTTTGTTGTTATCTTCTACATGAAAAGATAAACTAGTTTTTATTTCCCTTTCTCAGATTTAATTGTCAGTTATTTAACTTTCTGTTACATAAATCAGATATTCTATCCCACCTGCTGTCCAAAGGACCCTAAGTATTTTTTATATTGCAAAATATAAATATAGTATATAAATACAAGTTTAATTATGCTGTTCCCATAAAGACATCAAACTAATTTAGTTATTCATTTTGAAACATTTCACAGTATTTGATCTCCAATTGAAATATTCTGTTTTCTTTAAGGCTTGAGTTTTAGTATCTCACCCATTTCCTTTAATTATTTCCATACATGGTTTGAAGATGACCCTTGGGAAGTAATGTTAGCAATGTGAGTCTTGGAACCATAGTTCATAAACCTAAATTCTTATTTTCCGATTTGAGGACCAACCTTAGCAATACATTTAAATTCTTTGTAGATCATAATCTTGATCACTAAAATAGATATAGATAGCTCTGTGTATAATAAACTGATGAGGATCAAATAACATTCATAAAAAGATTAGTTAATCCTAGGCTGAAGTTCAAGGGCTTGTTATTATAATTACTCTTTGCATTCCTGAGTTATATTTTGTATCTTCTACTATCTGAATATCTTTCTCTGTTCTATGACAAAATCTCCAAAATTTATAATTTCTATCATAAAACCTAGATCAAATATAACCTTTTTGAGTCAGTCTCCCAAAATTACCCCACATACTTAGTTTTTTTTGTCTCTCCATGTTAAATTGTCATTGTCTATCTGTAATCAGAGGTTTGTCTGTCCATCCCTGTTCCACGGACATTTAAAAAAATCACTCAGAGGCTTACATTAATTATAAACATTTCAGTAATGACCAGCTAGCTTTTAAATTTAGATTAACCCATATTTCTTATCTATGCTTTGCCATGTTATTCGAGATTTCTTACCTCATTTTTTGCATTTCTCGTTTCCTTCGAAGCTGGTTGCTATTTCTCAAGCTCTGCTCTTCTCTGTATCTCTTCTTGGATTTCCTGCCTGGCTCTATTCTGCCTTGCCATAGGCTAAAAAAGCTTTATTTGTCAATCAATGAAAGCAACACATATTCTTAGAATGGAGAAAAACCATCCCACGGCACCTATCAATAGATATCATCAGTTCTGTACCCTGCTTTAATCACTGTACACACACAGTCCTTTTTTTATTAATAGTCTCTAAAACCAACGAGGAATGTGTCTATGCACCATCTGTCTTGAGGCCTTTGCATTTGGCAGAATGTTTCAAACACCACAAGATCAAAAAGATGTGTATATTGGAAGAATATCTGGAACCAAATGTTTTACATTTTATCCCTATTGTCTTCTTTATGAAGGATAACTATGCATAATATCTCTAGTAAATTAAAGGAATGGGAAATACTCCAAATGACTTATTTATTTGTCAGGGTCTATTAACCCAATACTGATATTATTCCCCCTATGATGTATTTCATTTTTGAGCCCAAGGAATTCAATAAGACTTTTGGGAACAATGACAATTGAGGAAACAAGTGTTATCAAGGTTAGTTATCACCCTCAAGCAAAAGTTTGCAATTTGAATCATATATGAGTATGTACTCCACAACTCTTAAAGACTTCTGTAAGGAGGAGTTATTAGCAGGTAATTATTGATGAGGAAGGGATAATCAGTCTTTCCTGAAGGTGTCACCACTGATAGGTTTCCCATGTTCCATTGGATGTCGCCACACCCATGCATATATAGGCTGCATTCACTGAATTTAGTAGGTTATCAAAAAGAAAAATAAGAAATAAAAGATATAATGAGAGGTATGTGGGTCTCTGCAAATACCAGACCAAGGAGAGTAAGAATCTGAGTAAGGAAAGAAGAAAGTCCAGTTTGACAAGTTTCCATAGCTGTGTTGGTTCAAACCAGATCTCTAAAGCAGTGACTCTCGCCCTTCTTAACACTGCCACCCTATAATACAGTTCCCATGTTGTGACTTTTACCATAAAATTTTTTCTGTGCTATTGCATTTTTTTCTACTTACTGTTATGAATCATAATGTAATTATGCAGAATATCTAATATGTGACCCTCAAAGGGAATGGAACTCACAGATTAAGAATCACTGCTCTAGAGTCTGACACTAGGCCATTTATTTTAGGCATTTTTAAGTACAAAGCTATTTGCGGGGCCCAGTTCCTGGTATAATACATGTGTACAGTGAGGCATAATTACACTGATCTCTTTTCAAAGTGCATGTGACTTCTTCCATGAAGATGGGGTCTAGAGAAAGGTGACATGTGCTATCTTAAGGGCCTAAGAGAGGACATGTTGTGTTCTGAGTCATACAGACAGAAGAACAAAAGTCAGCATGGCTATCAGCCACCTCTGGTGTTGCTTGTGGGAACCTGGAGGAGCTGCTCATCATTCAGATAGCACAGAAATCATCTTGACTATTACACACCTTCATTCTCAGTCTTCTGGGTGGAAAACAGGTTTTGTATCTCTAATTTTGAAGAGATTCTGCCTGTTTAATTTTTGGTTTCCTAGTGCATATCTGTGAACACAAGGACTTTTGTGCTTCTCACAGGCAGGAATGAAGGAAGGAAAAAAGGAAGGAGGGAGGGAAGGAAGAAAGGAATGAAAGAAGGAAGGAAGGAAAAAGGGAAGGGGGAGGGAAGGAAGAAAGGGATGAAAGAAGGAAGGAAGGAATGAAGGAAGGAAGGAAGGAAGGAAGGAAGGAAGGAAAGAAGGAAGGAAGGAAGGAAGGAAGGAAGGAAGGAAGGAAGGAAGGAAGGAAGGAAGGAAGAAAGGAAAAAGGGAAGGGGGAGGGAAGGAAGAAAGGAATGAAGGAAGTAAGAAAGGAAAGACGGATGGAAGGAAGGAAAAACATAAGCAGAAGAAGCAGGAGTAGCACAAGAAGCAGCAGAAGAGGAGGAAAAGCAGTTGTAGCTGAAAATGCAGTAGTTGTTATAAAAATATAGAATGAGAAAATTTTGCTTCCTGTCATGACAAGAGTCCATCTGGTTGTTCCTCTGTTCTTACCATTCACTGTGACTCAGTTTGGAGCTGTAGTGAAAGACTATGTCAAATCTAGGAGAAACCATGATGAGCTGAGTCTGTTGGGACCAACGAACACAGCTCTTCAGTGATATTTGTATGAAAAGATTTACAGGTCAGATCTGAAGCCCCAAAGCAGAATGATCCAAAATAGAGGCTGGGAACTAGAGAAAAGTAGCTAAGAAAAATTATGGTTCTTATAGATGAAACATAGTTCCCCAAACCCACAGAAACCACAAGACAACCCATGACTACCTAAAACTCCAACCCCAGGGAATTCAATTCCACTTTGCAATTTCCATGAACATTGTGCAAACACATGGTCTAAATACAAACAGAAGCACTCTTCTTACACATATAAAAATAAACAAATCTTTTAAAATGTGTAGACTTCACAAGTATATGTTAAAATCAGTGCAAACATTAATTTCACAACACTAAAATCAATTTAAATGGTAAGAAACAAATTATCGAACTTGAAATACCAAAATCTTCAGCTAACTTTCTAAAATATTTTATAATCTTTTTATATATATTTTATTTTCACGTTTGAGAAATTTGTATAGGTACTGTGTTTGCAAAATCCCTCCCACTCTCTCTCCTTCCTACACCTGTTCCTATTGCCCTGTCTTCTCAAATTAACAGTCTTTTATTATTTGATTTTTATTAGTATTGTTTTACACACACACACAAATATATAAATACAACATGATGTATTCATTTAGTGTTTGTCTTTGTTAGATTTTCTATTGTTTTGAAGATACACCATGACCACAACCACTCTTATAAAGGCAAATATTTAATTGTGGTGGTTTGCTTATAGCTTCAGAGGTTTAGTCCATTATCATTATGATGGACATGGTGGGACACAGGAAGCTATGGTGCTGGAGAAAGAGCTGAGAGTTTTACCTCTTGATCAGCAGACAACAGGAAGTGAACTGTCTCACTGGGTATTGGTTGAGCTTCAAAGTCAGTTCAGCAGTGAAGCTTCCTCCAGCAAGACCATACCTACTCCAGTAAAGCCACACCTCCTAATAATGCCACCCCATTTGGGGGCAATTTTCTTTCTCACTACTACACTGTTCCTTAGGTTTATATGTGTTTAAGGCTTCCAACTTGGGATTTGATTACACACACACACACACACACACACACACACACACACACACACACACCATTGGTTTGTTATTCTTAGAAGTTTTGAGAAAAACCAAAATGATGAAGCCTTTATTCTTTTTCTTTGTATTCCTTTTAAATATTGAAGCCGGGCGGTGGTGGCGCACACCTTTAATCCCAGCACTCAGGAGGCAGAGGCAGGCGGATCTTTGTGAGTACAAGGCCAGCCTGGTCTACAAAAGCTAGTTCCAGGACAGGAACCAAAAGCTACGGAGAAATCCTGTCTCGAAAATAAAAATAAATAAATAAATATAAATAAATAAATATTGATAAGGACCTGTTTTAAAATAAGAGAAAATATGTACATATAGACACACATATTCGCTGCTAATAAATATAAGCATTGTTAAAATTGGTGAAATTGAAAAAAAAAACATATTTTGGTAGTTTGATTAAAATTTATAGCCCAAATAACTATATATACATTGTGATTACTTTATTGTAATTGTAACCAAACACCTGCCAGAAACAAGTAAGAAAGTGTTTATTTTGCTCATGGAGATTGGAGATGTTTCTCTGCATTCTTAGTCATTATAAATCAAAATCATCTATATTTTACCTTAGATTTGAATGGATAAGATTCTATTTATTCTTTGTCACGGCCACCCTCGTCCTGCAAGGATGACGCGACCACCGGAGCTCTTTTCACTGCAGTTTATTCCAGGACCTCTATCACTTCTCTTTCTCTTCCCCTCTCTCCTTTTGACCTCTCTCTTTGACCTCTCTCCCTGGGCAAACCTCTGCCAGCCCTTAAGTAGGCATGGGCTGCCAACCCCGAACTGCCAGGTGGGCATTGCCCATAGGTCCATGCATATGCAGGCAGCTGATAATCATTGCATGATCATAGCATAGGTCAGGCCTTAGCCATCTCAGGAGTTGATTATACATCTCCATCAGGTGTGACACCACGCAGCTCGCTACAATTCTTCCTTTCTTTTCCAGTGCTAAATGGAAATAATCACTCTTGTGGGCACTTTCAAGCTGAGCAAACAATTTTGTGATAATAACTTTAATTTTAATGTTCAAGTGTAGGTACAATATACACACATGGAAAAAACTGCAAGGCAAAAATATCTGAATAAAGAAATAAAACAACAAAGTCACTAAGAGAAGTTAAGCAATGAAGCAAAATCAATGATCTTCTTGCTTCTCTTTAATCAAATGAGTTAAATAAAAAAATCAAATATAAGTGATGAAGAAGAGACTCCAAGATGAGAGAAAATTCTGGCAAATTTTACTCATATGTGTATTTAATAGGAGTAGATTCTACCCGAAGGATAAATATGACATGTAAGTACCATTTTATTCCCATTTATATTAGGTAGTAATTTGATGCATAATGACACTCACAGATTTATTTGTATGTAGTTTACGACAACATAAAGGGAAGAGTGACATTGGCAAATTTGGACAGAGCAAAGCAAACTTCTAAGGCCAGATGAAGTGTGTATCAGCCAAATGAGCTTGTAAAGCTATTCTCAAGGCTGTATCCATAAAGCTTCAAATTTCTGTGGCTCTGAGCTGCGAGATCATTTTAGAAGACTGTAAAACCAGTCGTATGTTTGTTTTTTCAGTTATTTCCTTGAAAATGGACTTCTCTGTCTCAATCTCTTAGGAACACCAACCCACACACTCAACAAATTGTCTTGGATTTCTGTTAATATTGACAGAAGGATGGTATTGTGTAAATAAATCGAGGCACTGTGATCTTACTCTAACCTAGTCACGGGTGCTGCCAATCCAATATATAAATAAATAAAGCCAACCGAACAGCAAGCTTCTGTTCTGCAAGATTTCCCAAAGCCTTGAAATTAAGGCTTTAATTTTTTCTAGATACATTTTCCTCAGGCAAGTTTATAGGAGAAAATTGTTTCCTTTGGGCAAATTCATAAAGCAAGAAAATAAGAAAAAAAATCTTCATCTCAGACCTGTCCAACACATCATCTGAGTATGTTACTTCCATCTTCCACTTTCTAACCATGCATATTCATGGCCACTTCTCCCTTCTCCACTGCTACCAACTTCCTCAAAGCTGACATTTCCCTTTCTCCTCAACAGTGAATTTTCTTTCTTCCACACATATCACAGAAGGTGCAAAGCAATTTGCTTATCTTTTTCCATCCCACTTTCTACCAATTCCTCCCTCACTCTCTGGCATCTGTGAACAGGACCCCTTTACTCAGCCATCCCCTTGCCTGTAAAAGTTCACCACAGTCTCCTTGCTTTCTGGGGTACCTAAGCATGTATCCCATTGGCTTGTTTTTCACTTCGTTCATCCCTCTGGTCAGAACTTGTTTCAAGTTGGCTTTTTAGGGTGTGGAGATAGTTCATCCGGAAAGAGCACTTACTGCACATATAAAAGGATCTGAATTTGGATAGCCAGCACCCATATGAATAATAGGATTTAGTCGTCTAAGTCTGTAATTCGAGATCTGGGTGGAAGCTGATAGGGAAGATCAACAGAGACATTGCTTCCAGGCCATAAAACAGGGAGTGGTAACATCAGAGGAAGACACCCAGTCTCTTCTTCAATATTCTGTATGGGAGTATAGAGGCTTACACACATGTTCACAGACACTACCCACACCACATACCAAGAGCAACCTTCTTTAGTCATGTGTGAGGAAGCACCATTTACCATTATCTATCTTGTATTCATCATGTCTACTTGAAATGATTTCATATTTCCTTTTCATTTATTCCTTCTTTCATTAGACTTTATGTTCCATGAAGTCTGAGTGTTTAACTTACTTACATATGCACACACTGAACCTGGAGTAATGTTTCACCTCCGCTTGGATCATAATATGTCTTATCATTTTATAAAAAGCCCTCAAGTATTTCCTCTTTCAAAAAGACTCCTAAAGTAATGAGCCATGTAAACAACAAGCAGAGATCTTCTTTCTCCAAAAATGACATTGAAAATTTAAGTTAATATTTTGTGCCAAATATTTAATGTAAATATTTCTAAAATCGGACACAAGAACAATATATTGGCTCTTCACTATCATCCAAAAAAACCCAAATCATTAAAAATGTAAGAATTTTATTTTCTATACTATGGGCACATTAATGGGAGATCAGGAGAAATATAGTCATGACAAGAAGCATAAGCATAGGAAGTAGGGAACACTTGCCGCATTTCTTTGGAAATGTAGAGAGCCCTGGATTAAAGCTGCTGATCATGCACAATATTTAAATCTCAACTCTTTTGTTGATTCTTTAAAATAGAATTGGTTTGTCTGATTCTCAATTTATTTATCCATCACATGGGACCATGAAACTGAGTATCAATTTCATTTGAAGATATAAAACATATATGGATACCTACAATTCTTTATTATAAATAAAAATGTGAGAACCCATGCTCATCTAGTTATAAATACTAACACTTGGAAACATGCCTCCTCTTCTGATTCCTATAAAACACACCAGTTACTTTTATTGCCTTCTCTTCCAAAAACATTGCAAGAAATTCAGCATCAATAACAAAAAGAAAAGAGGTGAAAAATTGTTGTCCATTCGGGTTTCCTCCTTTTACCTTTTACTATACATCTCTCCGCTTTTCCAGAGAGGTCAGTGTCCTTGGTTAATAGAGTAGTCCTTATTTTAAGAGTTAGGAATATTTAGATATAAAGTTAACTCCGAGACACATTATAGATTCTTGGCAAGACAGGTCTATAATACAACATTTCTTTGGGACACATTATTGGCTTTTTCTTCAAATTTTCTTGGTACCACTTTCGAAACTAAAACCTCTGATGGGCAGTTCAGAAGCAAATTGAGATCTGGCATTACTGACTTTCACAGACCGCTGGTGCCCAGTGCTTCCCTCTGGATGCTGAGTGCAGGATTGAGCATCACTGATGTCACCTTCAGAGTGAAGAATGGCAGCAGATTTTGTTGTTAACAGGAGTCCTATTATAATAACTTCATACCTCAGTTGGAGCAGTGAGACCAGGCACAATTATGGAACATTTTAGCTAAGCAGATGTGCCTCAATTCTTTGTAGAGATTACTCAATTCTTTCAAAGCTCAAGAGCAGCAATGACTTTCTCATAATGTTCGGCTTGGGAAATCAAGGCAGTGCATCAGCACTTTTGGCCCTGAAAACTTTATACCGGCTTGTTATTCTGCATGGAGGAAAAATGTTCAGAATGAACCGGAAAAGGGACAGAGATGACTGAGGAATGTTTTGTCCGGAATATTCATCCACACAAATGGCTGGTAAACTATTCACTTGTGGGGTCATAGCAGTGATTTGGACAGAACAGTGACATTTCTACAAACAGAATGCAAGCAGAGAGAGGGCTCTTCCTGAACAAGCCACACTAAAGCTGCAAGGGAACCTTGGGCTGGAATTTGGTATCCAAACTTTGCTAAGAGAGTTTAGAGATGACCAGAACAGACACTGTCCTTTTGTGTATGGCAATGGAATTGATTATGGCTCCCAACATCAAACAGTACTTCCTGCCACGTCCTCCCTTGTTTCCGTAAAGAGAGGGAACATGCTGGCTGATAGATTTCTCACTTAAACCTGTACACTGTAGACCAGCAGATCCTGATTGGCAAAACTTTGCTTTTCTCTTGGAATAGGAGAATGCAGTTTCTGATTTAATTGGTGCTGAGATTCAGTGATCTTTCACACACTTTGATTAGGCATTTAAGCACCCAGCAAGTAATGATTGTGGACCTGCAGTTATCTGATTAGAAATAAATGGTTTTCTAAGGAGGAACGAACATTTCCAAGGTAATTTTATTCTTCCATTATCAATTTTTAGTGAAAATATGTTTTTTTTGCGTATATAATCTCCTAACTCATAATTAATTAAGCCTATGATTACTTAAAAGTTTAATAAATATGCAGAATATTTAGAGGAGAATAAAGTACTAATAGTTTCCCACCTTGAGACTGAGGATATGACATGGACAGTTGCATTCATGCTACAAAAGCAGGGGAACCTCAGTTTGGTTTCCCAGAACCAACATAAAAATGCCCGATGTGTTATGCATATCTGTAACTTCAATGTGTTGAATATATGGGTTGAGAAAGGTAGGGCTTGTTGGGCAGCAGGAGTAGCCAGCTGCACAGCACATGGTTCATGTGCACTCCAAGGCACACAAAGTTAGAGCACATGTGTATGCAACACACACACACACAACACACGGACACTGTATTTATTTAATATTTGAGGAGGACTCTAATAGAGTCTGAATAGACTTCAAACTCTTCAGGTACCCAAGGAATAAGGTGAACTTCTATCCCTCCTGTTTCTACTCCCTATGTGCCAGGATTCGAGATATGCACTAATCCCCACCACTGCCTAGTTTCCATTGTGCTACATCTCAGACACACAGCTGCCTGCATCTGAGTCAAGCGGTAGCCTTTATCTTTACTAAAATTTCTTTTTATCCTGGTGCCTACCAACTTTATCAACTGCTGCGACAGGTCTGGGAAGAAGTTGCTGATTCAATAGTCATGACACATAGTCATATTAGTAATTTATTGATACATTAATTAACTCAAAAAATATAGAGTCCAGATGCTTGGGAATCAGTTAACAAAACAGTCAAATTTTATTCCCTGATCATTTTTAAACACAAATAATTTTGTTCAAGAATTTTACATCCACATGCATATTAGTTCTAAAAGCACATAAAGTGTTAGCTTGCCCATCCACAAAAGGTAGAAGTTATGTTCAAACGTCATTGTTCTGTGTAAAAAGAATGTAAAGATGGTAACAATTATTCTTTCCAAGCACTTGGTCACTGCACAGGGAAGCTGAATCTGGATTGTGAATGGTCTATCCCAAATCCCAAAGTATTCAAAAATAGGTATATTTTAAGTAAGTGGGGTCATATTTCTTAGATTCAGTTGCCACAAAAATAGACAAAACAATTAATGAGCACATTGGTATTTATTTATTTTCTTGTAGTTCCTGAGACTAATCGTCCAGAATTACTCAATCAGCAGATAAGACTTCTTTTTATTGCTTTGTTGCAAGAGCTCCTCCCACTCCTTCAGCCAATAGCTTCTGAGATACCAGTCCATTGGGGCGTGGCCTCTCTCCCTTTAAAAAACGGGGCCACTTCCCTCTCCTCTCTCTTTTATGTCCAGAGACTAGACTCCCTTCCTGATTGCGCAGAGGGCTGTTGTCTGGGACGGTGATCTGTAAGTTTTTTCCCCTGTAAATAAATAACCATTCTATTAATCATAATTCCAAACTGGTGTGGGATTGTTGTTACACCTTCGCCTTCATTACTTCTTGGAATATTTGATTCTTTCTTTCTTTTTTTCTTTCTTTTTGCTGTAGGTACTTGTGACTGTCCTTAGTTTTTCTTGACTTTTGGTATCTTACCGATGTTTATGTCTTCTGTTGCATGGGAATTAGTTATGTATATTTCTGTGTCCCTCTATCTTCACACAATTTCTTGTAAGAACAATAGGTATTGAAGTTTGGATATGCCTGCATCTAGTCTGACCTTATCTTAACTTGATTCTATTTACAAATAGACTGTTTCCAATATGGTTCCATTTCACAGCATGGGAACTAAAATTCCAAAATAGCCTTTTGGAGACACAATTTAACTTAAATCACACACATCCCTTTGTCATTTTCATATAACAACAGGCAAATTCTACCCTCAGAAGAAATGTTTCATCTTACTGAGAATATTTTGGTTTTCATGCTAGAAGCAATGAATAGAGTTTAGAAAAATATGGACTGTTAAAACAGTCTGTTACATTTAAAGTATAAAGCAGATTATAATTCTGTGAAAATTGTATCAAATGTTTTGAAAGTAGACAAGTAAAGTAATAGCAGTAACAATTCCTGAGCCTTTCTCTTAATTACATACCCCTGATTCTGCTTAGTTTATTAAACAAACATCTGCAAGGAAAGGCAAGGAAAAATCCATAATTCTAATTAAGATTAGTGGCATTCATGTGTAGCACCCCATGAGAAATTGATATGGGTTGCTGCTCCTCTGGGCTTCTTCACCTCTATAAATTCCAGGTAGACTTACTTCCTGCCCTGGGAAGCAAGAACCACTCTTGAGAATGTAGCTCATTTGTAAGGTATTTCCAGAACAGAGGAAAAGTTGTGCCAAATGTTACAAATCATATTTGATCTCTGCTGTGAGACCTTCAAATGATTTCATTTACAAGCACATAAAGCCAACTGTAATTTGAGCCGCAGTTCTACAATGAGATGACCTGTGTATACTTTGCTTTCCTGTGTTGCCCTGGTTCAGCCTTCGCAGGGTGGATGTCGGTTGTATTTGTCAAGACTTCCCCCGACTTATTAGTTCAAACAGGCATGTATAATGCTTAAACAGGAGGACACACAAGCTACAATTTTATCTTCCAATGCCCATGAAAATTAAGTTTAAATATTTCTTTTTTTAAGTTTCAATATTTCTATGGTAATTTAATCTACAATAAATTAGGTAGAAGAATTCAAAAATTTCCTGTGATTTGATGAGATGAGAAACATGGAAAAGCTGCTAGCACAACAAAGACAGAATTGGACTTTCCTAGGTGGAATAAAACAAGATTTTTGGTAAGCAAAAATATATGTGTTGAAACTAACTCTATATTGGTAAATGATTGCAGTAGTAATTGGAGAAAATTAAGATACCATATCAGATATGAATTATATATTACTTTAGATCTTCAGATTCATATATTTTGTTTTTGCTGATGAGATAGTCAAAGTCTGACCTCTGGCCAACTTTCTGAAACCATAGCCCTGCAAACTTCTGTTCACCCCATAAGAGTATCCCGGTGCTGTGGTGATTAGACATTTCCAGCTTTAATCATAAATATCTCAATTCATAAAATCCTCCACTTCCAGGGCCATCGGAACAGTCTAATGATTTAGGCACCTGAAATGTGAACCACAGTGGGATCCAGTCCAGAGTTTGCAAATACAATGTCTATGTGTATTGGATGATGAAGGATGAGGGACGGGGACATTACAGTTTTTGAGTTAAATTTGATCTAATAAAAACTTTGAGCTGGTTAGTACATTATTTCTTCTTTATTTCCAGGTTGTCTTCATATATGATATGCTGTGTACTTTCTTTAAAGATATTACTCATAGGATTGAGCCGTCATTCCCATCCCAAGAAAGATACCTAGAATTGACTTTGGGCCTTCTTGGTGTTTATGGACAGAAGGTCCACACTACCAGTGCTCATTCTCCACAAACGATGATATTGTAGGGAGAATATTTTTTGAGGCAACTAAACCATGGAGAATAGATTTTATGCCACTGAAAGAAACAGAAAGCAGCCATGCTTTGTACCATGTGTGTATACAGTTTTAGAACAATGTGAACAAGAGAATCCTCACAGACCACCAAACCTGTCGACTCCTTAGTAATTAACTTTGCAACTTTCAAAATAGTGCAATAATACAACAGATTGTTTGTATTATAGACACCAAGTTCCACATATATTTGTTATAGCATGTAGATCAGAATAATAAAATAATTTTTATAAACTTTTTATCTAAGAATTACTAAGAGGACAGCATTCTTTACCACAGGCTTCTCTTTCAATGAGTTCAAGTTTCAAAAGTCAATCAATCTACTGAACAAACATTCAGAATCAGATTTTGAAATGGTTACTAACAATGATCTTATTCCTAGAAAGATATCAGAAAATGGATAGAGTCAGAATCTATAATGATAAGCTAAGTCACAGAATATCAAAGAAAAACACACATATGGTATCTCTCATATGTGGAAAGTATCCAATAATATGCATGTACGTATGTGAACAAAGACACATGTGTACAGGACAATATGTAAAAAAGAAAATAGTAAGTATCAGATTAAAAATTAGTTATTAGAAAGGACTTAATGCAAGTAATGGACATAAATTACAAATGAAGATACAAAACTGCTTTTATAGTTCTAATCCTGTCATGTATTTATCACTTTTGACTAAGGATATGTGCATTAATATATATGTGATAATGAAAATATAAACTCTAGTGCTAATTTTATGGAAGTTTATTGAGGATCATAGACTTTAATGTAGTCAATTGTTGTGTTTGATGCTTTTTCTTTCCAGGCTTTCAAATAATAGAGTTAGATTTAAAATTAAAATAAGAAAAAAAAAAGGAAATCAACAACAACAATAAAAACCTGAAAAGATAGAATACCTGAATTTCACAGATATCCTTGGTCAAAATCAAGAATTGCATTTAAATGTTAATCTGTGAAATCTGAAAGGGCAGCATTGTACACTTGAAAGTTAGGAACTTGAAAGCCCAAAATCCTCTGGGGTGGTTTAATTGTCTGTTTCGTCTTACCAATGTGAGTGACCTCTCTTTCTTTTGATACATCATTTCAGGTATGTGAATTGCTGTACTGAGATTGTCCCATTAAATTATCTGATAGCCAGTGTGAAATCTTAATCCACCACTGCTGAAGGACCACATTTCCTGTTTTAGGATGAATGTGTTTATACATGAGTAAAGTGAGAGGTCAAAGCTAATGTATGTCAACTATTATCAAATTAGGTTTAAGACTGGATCATAAACATTCTATGATATAAAATTCATATAAAAATGCCGAAGAAGAGAAATTCAACCATAACTAGAGATTCAATATTATAAAAAAAATCTATAATTCAAAAATAGGATTTGGTAATGGTCACCCTACACAAATGAGGTGAAAATATCAGAGCTTTCTTGATTAAAAAAAAAAAGTTAAAATGAAGACAGATGTGATAATGGAAGCACTAATGGAAGCTTAAGACATTTCTACCAAACTACACAGAAAATTCCAGAAGATAGATATTCATTCCTCTAAGGCAGAAAGCAGAACATTAGCTAAAAACATCTTTGAGAAACGAATTAGTAGCTTTATTTTATAAGTTGGAATGAAAATAAGAAGTGCAACAATGACATTCGATTTGTTGCCCTTGGCATAAATGATGCACTTCCTGAATGGCAGTGACCAGGAGGCCACTCCATCCTTAATATCACAATGAAGATAGATTAAATTACTACAGTGAGAAACAGATCCCTATGACAGAAGGGTTGCCTTTGGAGGGCTGGCTAATATTTAACAAGTCACAACCTTACAACAGAGTTTTATTACCATTGTGTAACAAAAGAAATCAAGAGTTGCCAAGTAGACTCACACAGCTGTCTGGATAAAATTTGCCATTTCTCACCCAATTTACAATCTAATTTTGTTCCAATATTTATACCAACACAACAAATGACAAATGTACTCATTTTGAGGAAGATTCCTCCAGTACTTCTACAAATATATAATGAAAAATGACAAGTCCTTTATTCTTTCCCCCAAAGGGTGGGAAAAAAAACACTATAAGAATGTCTGGAAAAGTAATCATCCAAGAGTAGGAGTTGTGGACTTAGGGATGGTTTGAACTTGTAACTCACCTGTTAAAGAAGTCAGGACTCCTGGTTTTATGAAAATAAATGCAATGTGTGTGTGTGTGTGTGTGTGTGTGTGTGTGCGCGCGCGCGCGCGAAAGGCAGTAATTGTGTTGTTTTGAATTGCTGGAAAAATTTGCTAGAATGGATTTTGGTCTAACAATTACCACATCAGAAAGGTTAGTACTGCTACCCATTTTTACCCCAGTAGGTGTAATTTGAGGATAAAACCTTTCAAGTCCACACAAGCCATTATCATTTCTCTCCCCCAAGTATTTTTTTTTTTGTTCATGTTAATATGGACATTGGGGACCCAATTATCAGGATAGATATTAGACATAGAAGGATCACTGGTTGGCATGCCAACCATTATGGACCTCTCTTCATTTGGATATAAATATCCAAATATATTATCTCCATTTTCCCCATTTGTCACTGCTTCTGAAATAATCTCATTGCTAGAGATGAAGAAGATGTTAGAGTTATAAGGAATGTTCATGTAAAATGGTGAGAGATGGAACACTGAGGAAGGTAAATAAAGGGCTTGTACCTGAGTATAAGATAACCAAGTGACCAGATTAGAAGAAGGATAGAACTTTAAGAAAACAAAGAATGGCTCAGCAGGATCTGAATGGCTGCTTAGAAATATGTACTGAAGGACACATGCAAGATCTATTTCTTGTTCACACATTATGTAATAAGGGATTCGAAAAGACTTTCCACCTTTTCCAGAACCTACATCACACCAGACTAACCCACAGACAAGAATGTTGTAATGAGGCTGCTTGCTTGTTCCTGGCCGCCTAGACCTGAAATGATCACACAGAAACTGTATTAATAAAAACACTGCTTGGCCTATTTGCTCTAGCTTCCTATTGGCTAGTCTTCACATTAACTTACCCATTCTATTAATCAGTATATCGCCACTTGGCAGGGGCTTACCAGGTAAAGTTCCGTCTATCTCTGGTGGGACTACATGGCATCTCTCTGACTCTGACCTTCTTTCTTCTGGGATTCAGCTTAATTTTCCCTACCTAGTTGTGTTCCCCTATAGCTCTGCTATAGGCCCAAAGCAGTTCCTTTATTAACCAATGACAGTTATAGCATACAGAGGGGGATTCCACATCACCTATCCTTTTCTGGTTAAATAAAAAGGAAGGTTTCAACTTTAATATAGTAAAATCACATCAAAGAGATATCAAGCAAAAATTACAATTATAATATTTATATACTTTATCTTTTATCATAACTAGGGAATAACTATAACATTACTACCCATTCTTCAACTCCATCAAAGACTACAAAAAGTTATAATATTACCTAAGAAAAAAGGAACCCCACATCACAAGAAGATAACTATGAATTTACCAAGAAAAACCATAGCTACATCATGCCATCTACAATAAGGGTTAGTTCCATGTAGCCT
The DNA here is from genome assembly GCF_037038515.1 of Microtus pennsylvanicus. Taxonomy (NCBI): domain Eukaryota; kingdom Metazoa; phylum Chordata; class Mammalia; order Rodentia; family Cricetidae; genus Microtus; species Microtus pennsylvanicus. The sequence goes on from NC_134592.1 coordinate 22,092,161, forward strand.
TCAATAAAAAGATCTGTGGTGAAATCCAAGAGGTCCTGTGAGCATAAGAACAAAGGCAGCATGGTTTAGCTGATTTCTGGTAGACCCTTCCAAGATCACAGACAGGTGATGCTAAGCAGTGTTGGCAACAGCCAACAGAATAGTCAATATCAGACACGAACAAGCAAATCAAAGATGGAATCAAGATGGAGGATTTAGAATTTGACCATCTCCATTATTGGGTGAGTAGAATGGGAATAGCAAAGAATGAATCATCTCTTTGATTTGGGGCTAAGGAGACATATATAGAGCTTGTGGATACCATTTTCTCAGTCTACAATATGCATAGAGAATAAAATAATATACATATCAATTACTCCAGTTTTTCTTCTGTTTTTGTCGTAAGAATTATAAAAAGCTCTAGACCAAATGGCTCAATGAAAACCCCATTCCACAAATCCTCCTGTTAAATACTCATAGTCCTAATCTTCCTGGCAACCTTCCTACTATGTAGGGGTTCTACTTTCTTCTTGCAATAAATCCTCCTTTCTTAAGCTTTATATATATATATATTAAAATTCCCCTTCATTGCCCATGGAACTCACATGAGGCAAAAAGCCCTGAATTATTAACTCAGTCGAGGCCTTGGTCATGTGAATACCCATTGGTCTAGATGGAGTTAAGTGTGTTTGAAATATGGAAGTGTTTGTTGTTCTCAAGGAGATCTAGTGTCTTGATAACGGCATACTGAAATATGGTACATTCGGTCATGACTAAATTAGTCATTTATCTTTATATTTATTTTCCCCACATTTTAACTCATGAAAATATTTAAATTGCTTTCCTTCATTTTTGTTTTATGTGAAGTCAGTACTATATGATAAAATATTTTCACATTGGGGTAAATTGGAATGTTTAAATAAACCAAAATTATATGCACTTTTATTTGAAGCTGAGATAATAAATGAAATTGAAGGAGAAAATAAGAAATTAAATGCAAAATAAAAAAATACCGGATAAAGTATAAGAAAAAAGAAAACTCAGTTTGTATACTTCATATGCATGTTGTAGGCCCATATTGAGAAAGAACATGACTTAAAAGGTTCCAGTTTGTATCTCCTAACATTTACATAAATAGGAAACAATAAATTACATTCATTCATTCACTCATCTTCCCTTGCTTTTTTCCATTTGCTCAATTATTATTTATTGCCTGCCTTCTCTGAGGACAGGAAATGAGGTGTCTTTAGAAGTGGGACCTACCAAGAATTAACTTATATGGTACTCTGCTCTCAGTTACATCCAGCTATAAGAGTAGGAGAAGATGTCAAACATAAGGTTTGACATTCTTACATATATAGGAAATAGAGGGATAAATAGATAAAACCTTGAGAAACAGTGTGTGCGTCTAGAAGCTTGACAAGCAGAAAGTCATGTTTTGCCATGCATGTAATGTATGTCCTACAGATGCTACTTTTGATGCTATAGACCCACACTTGTTGGCACACATGTGTTTACTTCCTCCCCTAAGGACAGTGCAAAACTGTTGGCTGCTTCCTCAGTCTAGGATGATGACTTTCTTCACTCTTGGCATATTTTCTGTATGACCAAAAAAGTTTTTCACAGATGAAACCTAAAAAAAAAAATAGCAGTATGTTATCAAGAGAGCAATGTTACTAATGGGCCCCAAAAGATAAATTTTCCCAAACAATTTTTAACACAATTTTTAAGGTTGAAATCAAGAAACTACCTACGTTGTTTGTTAGAGAATCTGTAGTCTAGTTGAGGTCGGGCGGTTCTCAGTAGTGGCTTAGGTAAAAAGGCATCGTTTCCTGGCAGTTATTTCCCTACTTACATAAAATCCAGTATTTTGTGTTTGTTATTGAAAGGAAAGGAAAACACACAGCAAGTTGGAAAAGTTATAATCTCCCTTTTGGCAAGGGGCAAACCAATCATGTAAGGGATTAATAAGTAATTTTATTGAACTGACTTGGAACAACATCAATGAAAAAAAAAAGGAAAGGAGTAGATATTGGCAGAAAAATCATGAGACAATTAGTGTTCTCAGCAAACATCTCTTGATGGGGCAGAGTAGAAAAAAAATTCTATGGCAGGTGTAAGTTTACAGTTACCAGTGATAATTGGCTGCAATAATGGTCTGAACTCATGATCATAGATGTATGTATTGTTCAGTGTAATTCATAAAAGTAAGTCTTATCTTCTTTACACTGATAATTATGATTTTTATTAGCCAATATGAGTTGTGGCAGAGATTGTGTCATGTATTATATTATTCCACAAAAATCCTTGTAACGATTGTATACATTAGTTTCTGTTGAACGCCTGGTTTCAGAAAAGAGAATGATAAATTTAGACAATTAAATCTTTATAGCTGTGCTTGGAGAACTGAATAAAATAAAATAAATACTGTAATTTATCTTCAAAATTTAAAAGACATCAGCATTCTAAATCATGTGCATATGAAAGGTGAAGAAACGGAAACTTTGAGGTGATATTACTAAGAGCTGTGCACCAGAGACTCTTGAGTCCAGGACAAAACTTTCTGACTCTTCTCTCCTACTGTCCCCACTGTCAGCCTCTGAGTCACAAGACGCTTCTTATGGGGACTCTTGAAGAGTTTTCTGATATATGTGATTAAACAAAACATGATCAAACATCTAAATCATTCTGAACTGTAAATTGTCACACCAATCTTTTCAGATGGCACAGGAGTATCTTGTTCTGGGTAGTTCTTGGGGAATTCCCAAACACACACACATACACACACACACACACACACACACACTATTCATTTGAAAATATATTCACAGTTAATTGCATTTCAATATTTTTTCTCATATGTATGCACGCACTTCAATGATCTTCACTGTCTCACTCCATTTCATAGACATAGACTGCACATCAATATACACATACATGTATATGCATGTGCCCTGCCCATTATACACATACATGTCTATATGTGTAGCATGCACACTATTGTGCACATTTTACATTAGCCGTCCTGAAGACCACTCTGTTGGAAGCAGTTGCAGCGCTGCTCTCCACCTATTTTAAAGGCGTCTCCTCTACAGAGATCTACAACTTAATGAGCTGTTACTCACAGCCATTTGTGCTTTTCAGTCCCCCGCTATGACAGGCAGGGCTGCAGCAAGCATGGGTGACGTGAACGTTATCGGTAGGATGATTTCGTGGCAGACGATGTTAGAAGATCAAAGGATGTTTCTGTCTTGTTTTCTCTTAATTAACAGTTGACATACTAAGCATACTAATTCCCAGAGGATGTTTCTTTGACTGGTGGATTGTGACAACACTTCTTTCTTTAAAGAGGACAGAGGGCATTTCAGGTGACAACTGTCTTTGTAGTGCTTTTGACAAGCAGGGCTACTGGGGTCACCCCAGGCCTCCTTTGGTTTCTGTGTGTTTCTTGGTCGTTGTTTCAATGAAGGCTACCCCTGTGCTGTCCCAGGTGCAGGACAGCGCCATGTAAACAGACATTCCAGAAACCAGAACTTCTCCATGGGGTGCAGGAGATTGCTGCCATTGCCTGGATGAGTTCAAGAACAGGACACATTCTTCGTGGAGAAACAAATGACCTTTAGGTCTACAACTTAGTATGCGGCTAAAAATAAAACATCTGATTTCTATTGAGAGGTTTGAATAATTTAGACTTTTCTAATCAAAAGAGAAAGGAGAAGAAAATATATTAGCCCCTCTCCGTTAGTTTTCTGGTTTCTTGAAATATTGAAAATGGAATTCTAACAACGAATAAATATATGCAAAGACACTTAGAACAAACACACCCTGGTTCTGCTTTGCTCACAAGGAAGAAATCTGTGCACTGGGCACATTCTCTGTCTGTGTTCAAGGAGATGAGACAAACCTCCAGATTCCTTTATTGGCCCTTTTCTATTTTTACCTTTTGATACCATCTATAGGTGAAGCTGTTTCATATAACGAGTCACTCCTTTGCTTTCCAAATATGAAAAATAAGCACATTTCTAGAATGGTTAGAACATTCTGTGATCTTTCTTTTTCTTTTTACTCAAGGGCTTGCTGTGCATATTGCAAGCTTCTTTTAAAACTATCACAGAGGGTGCTAGAGACATAGTCTACTTCCAAGATCAGCAATGAGCTGTCCGTTTGTATATTTATTAGTTTTCTTAGAGTTTTAATTCTTTTTACTCGTTTGTCTTTTGATGATGTGGCCCCTGTTTTTTCTTGTCTAAATGCAGGCTCAATTGTTCTCCAAGCTACACAAAAATACAATTCCACCATAGGTACATTTTAGCTAGGTGACAAGGCAGGTGCAGTGTTTCTTTCTCCCATGCTGCTCAGGAAAACTCAGCACTTCTGTCTCCTCAGCTATCTCCGCAATTCTGCCAAAGTATCTTTAGGCTGATATACAGCCCCAGGCAGGAACTGCCGGTTTTGAAGCAAATGAAGAATTCAGAGGAACGTCTGTGACACAGACAAAGCTGCTTGCCTTCTGGAGATCTGAGCGATTTGAGGTTGGCAGAAACATCTGCAGGCTGACATGTCTCTATTAGAATCCCAGCCCTCTAAAGATGGGCAATTACAAAGGTTTGGCTTTAAATGGGATATTAGAGATGAGTGGCCAATTTACAACATGAAAGCATGACTTCATGGAGCCTTCCCATTACACACATCCATTTATCAATGAGCTGGACTCTCGGGCCCATATTTTGCAAGCAATAGCAAGACACTGCAGTCACAGAAAAACTTACGTTTTTTATTGCTTAGAGAGTCTAACCTGGCATGGAAATGTCAGTCAGCTGCTGGGAGTTCGTTGGGAGGAAATTTATAAACATTGTAAAGAGAGTGTCCATTACAAGGGTGATTATAAATAATAATTTATATTTGTCTCACATTCTTTTATGGAGATTTGCACAAGTGTAATTTGAAAGCCCGGGGTCCTGTAAGCATTCACTTGGCTGGCTCTTTAACATGATTCCAGAACAACAGTAAAGAGATCACAATTGCTATAATTGATTAGTTTGGAAAGGAACAAAGTGAAGGGATGCGGTGCTGTTGAGAGAGCTCAAATCATATGCCGCTTCTAGAGTTTGTGGTGAGGCCATCTGGTAAGCTTATGCGGATCTAGATGGTGGAACGGGGCAGGTAGCAGCTTTGAAGGACTGCTCATTCTTCAATTATGACAACTGAGCCCAAACCTGACAGTTTCTTCAGCAGCCTGTGCCTCTTTGTAGTTTGTCATGTATATGGTCTACATACCAACAAAATAAAATGGAGAAACAAAGAGACAATGCAAACTGAAATAAAAACAGTCTCTCTTGTCTGTCATTTATCATCAGGGGACAAAAAGCAGAAGAAAAGTAAGGTGTTCTACAATAGCACTGTTGTCTTAAAGCATTGTCATGGCACCCATCATCATTTCACAGTATTACCTAACACACCCTGGTAGCTACTACATGATGTAAAAAACAGAATGGGTGTGACTTCTAAAAATAAATTATCAACAGTAATGGAGAAATGTATAAAACACGAATGAACACTAAGGTGCAAATCCTGAACTTTTCCCTGTTCTTACAGCCTGAATTGTCCAGTCCCTTATATGATCTTCCAGTAGTTTGAGACCTGCTATTTCTTTTGCTAGAATGGAGCAGACATTTGCGATGAAAAGCTCGCTGTCAGCCAATGAGGACGTGTAATACAGGCTGCTTTGATGTAACATAAGTTGAAGAGTAGCAGGTGGCCTTGCCTGCTGTTTATAGTGGAGCCGGGGGAGTTCTGTCAGATGTGGCAGCTCCTCTTGAACTGCATGGAATTTGTGTAAATCACAAAAGAACAGATGGGGAAATAGTCACAGACCTCTGGTCACCTCCTAGAAGCAGAAGCCCTCTACATTACTGGCACCTCTACAGAAAACAACCGGCAGGGGTTGGTCACCGAACAGCTATAGTGTAATCATTGTGCTTACAAAACGCTTAAATACATGACCCAGACAAAGAAAACAAAATGCAGAAAATGGCCTAAATGACTGCATCTGTCAAATATGTGTATTTTACTGTTAAATTATAGATTTAGGTTAAATCAACAGGGAAACTTCAGAAATGCTCTTCCTTCTACCAGCTTGAGTGTCTTCTGGATGATTTTGGTAATGGCTCATGAGGCCAAGGGCTCAGCTGGTGTTTTCCTTTTGTTTTTGTGCTGAAAATGCAACCATAAAATCTTCTGTCAGAATCTTCTCATTAAAACTCTAAACAATTTTCTAAGGGCTGACCCATTCTGATCCAGTCTGGGAAATTCTGAAAGAACTCCTTCCATTCAAATGAAAAAGTCTTATTTCTCAGGAACTTTTGATTCAATTCTGTGCAATTGAAAAAAAATTATTTTCAATGTGCACGATTATTTAAGTTGTGTTTAAGTTTTTTTTTTATACTTGTACCAGAGTACGTACTGTGTGTGTGACTATATGCAAATGATGGTTGTTTAACCACGAGTTAATCACTGCCCTGAATATAAGACATGTATGTGTGGTGGAAATAAAATAATATATTAACTAAGTTAAATTTATTTGACTATGAGTTTTTTAAAGAATCTAAGCTATAGTAGCTAGAGAATGAAGCATTCCTTCCAGAAAGAGACTGCATAAGCAACAGTTTTAGGGTGTGATTTGCAAGAAAATGTGTTGAAAGACAAAGCAGTGGGTTAGGGAGGTCTTGACACAGAGAATCTTGACAGTCTCTTGAGAAACACTGACTTTGACCTGCATGTGATCAAAGTCAGCTAATGACTATTGACTTTAGTCAGAATATAATTTTTAAGTATGTACAAATAATACACATTAAAATACATAAGCTTGCTCAAAGATCTAGAGGGCACACGATTGTTCATTATTATTAAAAAATGAAACAATTTTTTTAAGGAATCTTTGCTGTGTTGAGGCATATATTATGAAAACTGATTACTGTGCATTAAATGAACTCATAAATCAAAACAACCACTATAGAATACAGCAAAGTTATGTTGAAGATTAAAAAGAACTCTAGTCATTGTATTCTATCAAGGATTTCAAAAGTCTCCTATTTGTAAACTTTAAGAAAGAAGGAAGTCATCATGTATGATTTCTAGAGATCAATAATTAATTCTCCATATATATGTCTGAAAAAAAATAACCATTTAGATCAAGATTCCTAAGTAGAGAGGTTTTTTTTTTTCAGGTGATTCTTGGTAATTTCTGGAGACATTATTTTTATTGTTTTAGTTTAAGATTTTGATATAAATTTATTCATTATTATTTTTATTTATTTTGTGTGTCACTGTGTGGTAATGAGGTAAGAGAACAACTTAGTGGAGCTGTTTATTTTTTTCACCCTTTGGTTGATTCATGGGATCAGTCCCTCATGACCAAGTTTGCAAGATGAGGTCTTTCAAAACTGAGTCATCTTACTAACTTCAGAGATATTACCATACTAGCTAGGAATTAGTGGTTGGGTTGTAGAGAATAGATTTGAAGGATGTTGGTAATCATGGTAGCCTCCTCTAATTTTTATCTAAGTTTAATGTCAACACAAAAGTGGTCAGAGCCCCATGTGAGACACCTGAAATGGTTTACTATACGTTTCATTTTTAAGTGACTGGAAATGCAAAATCTTCTCTTGTCAAATTACAGACATGGAAACATATGAAGGAGGAATGACTTGAATTTTTCTTGTGGAAATCAAATCCATATCATACTCATGTAGTGAAGTTTTCTTCTTTGTAAAGGTATATCAAGGTGAGTTAACTTTTTTTCTTCTAGTATTTATTCCTTTCATGAATGAATAACAAAAGAACTACAAAAGAAATTGCTTTATTAAACTAGCTTATGCTTGAAATAAAATTGATTTTAGTAAGCTTCTGTCATAAATTTTTCAATTTTAAAACTTTGAACTTAAAAGTAGCGAACTAATTTTATGAGAGCTAATCTGAATCAGTTTAACACACTTCTAGGTATTTGGATTAGAACAATTTATATCAAAAAAGGATAGAAGCTGGTGTCAGAATTTTATCATATGAAATTAAAGACTTCCAAAGCATTATGCTTTCAGGTAACAAGACAAGATTGACTTTTGTATTTTGGACCATTAGAAAAACTTGCTTTGTTAGTTTCTCATGATGCAATGATAAAAAACAAAAGAGGACATTAAGGGAGAAATCCACCATATAATTTTCTACAATGAGGAAACCTTATCAGTTTATATTTTAAAACATTTCTTATGTTTATTTTCATTATCCTTCCATCACGTTATGAAGTTAAAAACTTAAGGTATATCTTCATATGAGACAGTGGGAAATAGTTAAAATAATGTTAAAGTCCAATAACGACTATAAGATAAATCACTGAAGAGGTTGCATTCTCTTTGGGATCCTTTTCCTGAGTCAAAATAGTGAGCAATATTCAACAGGTGGTTTGAATAAGAACAGCGACCACAGGCAAATGTGTCTGATTGCTTAGAAAGTGTCACTATTTGAAAGGATTAAGAAGTATGGTGACATGGGATTCCTGTCTGTATTTTGTGAATACCATTGATTAATAAAGATATTGCCTTGGACTGTTGATAGGGCAGAACTTAGGTAGGCAGAGAAAACTAAATTGAATGCTGGGAGAAAGGAGTCAGAGAGAATCTACATAGCCCAGCCAGAGACAGAAGCCGGAACTTTAGTTGGTAAACCACAGATACATGGTCATACACATATTAAGGGAAATGGGTTGAATTAAGATGTAAGAGCTAGCAAATAAGAAATTAGAGATAATGAGCCAAGCAGTTTTTTAAATTATACTTACTCATAGTAAAGTATAATTACTATGTGTTTATCTTGGGTCTGTGCTGCCGAGCAGCCAGGAAACAACAAGTGACCTTCTACACTAAAAAACAAAGTTTAGCTGCATTTTTTTTTCAGAATGGGCTTTGCTTGCTGGCAGTGTGCTGTGGCTCCTTTAAGAGAGGTCTTCCTGATTCAGCGGTAGCAGAGAAAAAGCTGCACACTTTTGAAGCTGTGGCTTTTTGGCCTTGGACCATGCTGCTAGCAAAAACTGATTCTTTTAAGAGGCCAAGCATTGAAATGGGGTCTGTAAGCAGTGTTTTACAAACTGCTTAATGGCCTGACAAAGACTCGCTGCATACTTGGAACTGGGGCAATGTGCACAGCTTACAGAGGTTGTGAACAGTCTTTCACCGTGTTGGACTGTTCAAGCAAGCAGGCAGAGCTGTATATACCCTAGTAATGCCACAGCCTAAGTCTTTAAAAAGCATTTAGCCTTTTAAGAAATGGTCCTGGACAGTAAAGAATTACAGTTACATAATAAAGACAGGTTTAGATGGAAAAGACCTCTAAATGGGTTACAGTATTGGATAAATGTATGTAGGCTTGGGAGAGAAAAGAAAAAGAGCATAGATGATTATAAAAAAGAAGTAAGTGATTTAGGAAAAAAGATAAAGTCTATAAAGAGACAGTACAGACAGTCATAGATTAAAAGGAGTAAATAAAAAAGCTTGTAAAGATGGAAAATTTACAGAGAGTCTGGATTATGTATATTATTATGCTTTCTTCAAAATTGTTTTTTTTTGTGAAGAAGCTAAGTACAGAGAGACACTTCATTGGACTGCTAAGTTTAAACTGCATGTATATTATACAAGTATCTTGATTTCAGAATTTGAGTCTAAGGATATGATGCTTTGGAGAAGAGTTTTTCTTTTGTTTCTATAGAAGATGAGAACTGTAGATTCATTCTAGGCTGAAGTGGTTTGATGGTCCAAGACCCCCTGAAAGGTTGCTGTGAACACCCACCAAAAATTACTTCCTCAAATCAGTAGGAAGTAATTTCAAGAACTACACCCAAATTCCCAAATATTGTTTATAAATGTTTGTTCACATTTAAAGGGGGTATGCTATAAAAATCTGCATTGGTATGGATCTTGGTTTATTGATACAAATTTAACCTCAATTTTGTTATACTGTGTATATATAATTCTACTCTTGATTGAGACACTGTGTTTGTACAAATCACTTAAAAATATAATGTATAATTAAGAAATTTAGGTTAATAGAGAGTTATCTATAATACTCAAATTTATAGTCAGGTGAGTTAGATTTTCTGGATGGACAGAGATGTATTTCAGATGGGTAGCATTCTTCAAACATTTCAAAGACAACAGAATATGGCATTTAAAATGTTTTAAGAATTTAGGACTTTTCGTGACAATGGGACACATCTGCTCCTGGCAGCATCTATTTCAAGAGGATGGTGGGCACCAAAGAGGCTACTTATGGAGTTTGCTAGCCATTTGAGCAAGAAACTGCTCTTGCCTGGACTACTTGATGAACTGATTATGCAGAACCCACAGATAAATGACTGCTGAACTTATCCAAAGGAGAGATGATCCTTTGGGGTTTCTGCTACATAAAAAAGTGTGTCAGACATTTTGCAGGATAGAGAAGAAAGTAACTGACAAACTGCCAATATAGTCAGAACTGTCTTTGAACTTTCTTGCTTCATGGACAAGTCTGTCAGATACTTTAGGCCTATGGGCTGAAAATGGGATGCCCCAATGATGCAGAAGACCTTTGGGTGACTGTCTAGGCAGCAAGATGTCTCTGTCATTTCTGAAATTTTAGAAGTTACCTACAATGAACTTCCTGTTTACTTAGGTAATATTATATCCTTCTGGAATCTTTGATAGAGTTGAAGGATATAGTTTTCCTTAGATGTGATAAAAGATAAAATAGATATGTTAATGTTAAAACCTTCTTTTTTATTTAAACAGAAAAAAGGGAGGTGATGTGAGATTCTCCTTTGTATGCTTTGAATATCATTGGTTAATGAAGAAACTGCCTTGGCCTGTTGATAGGCAGAAGTTAGGTAGGCAGGGAAAACTAAACAGAATACTGGGAGACAGGAGTCGGAGAGAAGCCATGTAGCCCTGCTGGAGACAGATGCTGGAACTTTAGCCAGTAAACTACAGCCACATGGTGATACACAGATTAATAGAAATGGGTTAAATTAAGATGTAAGAGTTAGCAAATAAGAAGCTAGAGCTAATGGGCCAAGCAGTGATTTAAATAATATAGTTTCTGTGTGATTATTTCTGGAAATTGGGTAGCTGGGAAATGAACAAGCAGGCTCCTCCAACAGTATAGCCTTATTGGAGTAGGCGTAACATTGTTGGAGTATGTATGAGCTTGTTTGAGAAAGTTTATCACTGGAGGTGGACTTTGGGATTTCATAGGTCCTAATGAGGCCCTGTGACTCTCTCTCTCTCTCTCTCTCTCTCTCTCTCTCTCTCTCTCTCTCTCTTCCTACTACTAGTTTACCTGGATATATGACTCTCAGTTTTTTCTTCAGCACCCTTTCTGCCCATGCACTGTCATGCTTTCTGCCATACTAATAATGGACTAAACCTTTGAAACTGTAAGCAAGCCCCTATTAAAAATTTTCCTTCATAAGAGTTGCCATGGTCATGGTATCTCTTCATAGCAACAGAACACTGACTAACAAAATCCACAAACAAATCAAAACAAGGAGCAAAACACAACAAAACTTTAATTTGCTTTGGATAAAAAAGACTCATCAGAGTTACAGTGCACTTCTCTCTTGACATTTCAGAATTTACTGTATTATGTATAAGTATAGCATTTCTATTCACATTTGCAATGAAATCTATATGCTTACAAATAGTCCCTCCATTATTGTCATAAGTGTGAGCAAAAGGCTTCTTCCTATAGTCCATGCGGCTTGCCAAATTTAATGCTATGTCTAATACCTTGTATACACTTTCTTATTAGTCACATATTGCAAATGCTAATCCTATGGAGCACATTGTTGAAAATATGTAGACCTATTTCCTGCCATCCAGGTATGCTCTGCTAAATATAGTTGGTGTGTTCAAAGCAGAGTACAAATTGACAAGACCTTTCTCTGATGTTCAATGAAATAAGATAAGACTGAATGATTTTTAAAAGTGCATCATTATTCATATTCAAACCTTCCTCTGCACTTCTGTGCACCATCTGGTCCTGATGGTCGAAGTGCCAAAATACCATAAGGAAAGTTGTTTTTGTGGTATTTCCAGTCCAACCAGAATCAGAAAGTACCAGAAATCTCTTGAGAAAAGCTGTTGTCATAGGACATAAAACCTCATTTGTCAGATCAAGAAGTTTAAGAAAAGTAGCTGAAATCACACCATGTTCCAATTTTAAATCCTCAACAAAGAGGATAGTCTAGATTTGAGGTTTACCAGATGTCACACACACAGAATGCGCCCTACTATTTTTCATATACATATTCCATTTTTTGATAAGCTAAATTTCTTTGTAGTCTTTGATTTTTTTACTCCTATTCTGGTTGTTCATTCATTTTTGGTGAATGTTTATAGAAAAATAAAGCAACAATATTTGCAATAAAAAATAAGAAGCAAAAGAAGCATGAAAGGAATGGCTTATACTGAATGCACAAGTTTTTGTAAATTACATGTGAAATGTATAAAATTACCTTATGTTATTTTATTTATGAGACTTATGATGGCTATAGAATTCTAAATCTGGATTATAAATATACTGCCCAGAAGGGTTAAAGTGGGTTGTTTAATTTACAGAATTTCTTTTTCATTCAATTTCCAAACCATCTTTTATTTATTTGACACTGACTTTCACTCAGTATAATTGAGTTCAATTAAGAAATATTTCTCAGTGCAGGTAAAGAGGTTAAATGATGGCTACAATTGTATGGCAATTACTAAATTAAGCAAGTAAATGTATTGATGTATCCTCTTAAAGCACATGTATTGCAGTGTACATTCTAAGCTTTTGTGTCTGGCAGACACAAATCTTGGCTCTACAAGTACCATTTGTGTAACCTAGGGCTATTTACTGGCTTCTCTTATCTTCACATTTTTCATCTAAGAATGTAAAACCAATTATGTTGCTGAGATGAAAGGATCAATGAACTATAGAATAATAAAGACTGGAAGTATAGCAGGTGCTCTGTCACCTCATCACTGCTGGTTTTATCCAAGGATTATGAAATAATAAACAGCTGTAGGGCAAATGCTTAAGGGTTTGGCTATGACAAAAGTGCCTAGAAACTTGTGGTTAAATTCTATTTATCCTTGATAAAATAAGGTGTCACTGTGGCTCTGCAACTTACAGAAATTAGGAGGAAATTATGCTATACTCCACCATGAATGTTACCTCATCAGTTCCTGTGGGTAATGTTTAAAAATGTTTCAAGGCATGAAAATGCAATTTCTTCAGAAGTGTATGATCCATGTTGAGATTTTCCTGAATCAATATAATATACATCTTTCATTCAGATATCACTGTGTTATTTGATATGCCTTTGGCCCAATCCCAAAGAGAAACTTCTTCCAAATATAACTCTGAAGTAATCCAAGTTTTTATACTTTATATTCAGTCTCTCCTCTCCACTTGTCTCTCTCCTCTCCTCTTCCTCCCTCCCTCTCTCTCTCTCTCTCTCTCTCTCTCTCTCTCTCTCTCTCTCTCTCTCTCTCTCTCTTTGCATTTTAAACATTTGAAGACCAGAAGTTGATATCAACTGTTAAATGTCTTTTTTTAGTAGTTCTTCAACTCAGTTTTGAGAAAAGATATCTCAAAATCAAGAATCTAAACTCAGAGTCTTCTCCTTGCTTGCCAACTGAGCCATCTCTCCAGTCCCACAAATGTTTTAACTAAAAACAAAATTCTTGCCATTGAATTTTAATACTGTATTGTGTTTCCTATACATATTTTAGCGTAGTTTGCCTGTAAAGTGAAATCTGTTCCTTAAACAAATGTTCAAGCTCATTGTTTTCTGTGGAACATTTATTTTCTTTCTCAAGTCAAAGCTGGATAAGAGTATCATAAAGACACACTCTGCATAGTTTCTCAGAGTTGTATAGCAATGATGTACCAGGGTCTAATTATTAAATCCAAATTCTTGAATCAACAACAATGGCATGTAACCTAATGGCTTTCCTGTCTACTTCATTATGTGTACGTACACAATTTTAACAACCTGATCTAGGTCCTCTCTTGAATCAATGAATGGAATTTATTCACTCTACTATGCTTGCTCCCTGGAAGCTTTCTTCTCTTTCTACAATTTCCATATAACCCATGTAATAAAGCAGTTTAGGTTAATATTCTAAAGCACCAAAGAAGTTAAAATACCCACCTTTGGGGGAACTTTGCATGAACCTCTCTCCTCCAACCCGGAGCAGATTGAGTAGGAGATGATGATGCTGGAAATTGCTTTCTCAATTCCATTCACCCAGCAATGGGTTGGTTGCCCAAGCAAAGCTCATACAAATGTATTTTTATTGGAATGATGAAACATATATCCTATTCTGTTTGAGTTTTCCAACATTGTCTTATTAGGAATTCAATTTGTCAAGAAAAGCAACGGATGTCAAAAAAACTCCATTGTCTCTGTATTATGTTACAATGGGTTTATCAGAAGGTGGCATTCCTGAGGCAACACCTGCCACTTGGCTTCAGGAGCTGACCAGAAATGGAAAGAAAAAATGAACAGTTAAAACCTGGATGTTACAGCAGTGCATGGCTGTAACAAATGCCAGGGCTTGAACAGTTGCTTGGATAGAAGCATTCTCCAAGTGGTGTGTGTGTGTGTGTGTGTGTGTGTGTGTGTGTGTGTGTGTGAATGCAAGGATATAGTGACAGTTAATTGATATAATGGTTTGCTTGCTCTGACCTATTCTTTTGGAACTACAGATACAATTTTGGGAGGCTTAGTAGCTTGTGTGTTGAAAAATGAAAATTTAGTACTAAATATCAATATTAATGAAACATCAGATTGACTAAAGCCAGTAAACCAAGGAAATCAGCACGTGTATGTCTATATCTAGATATAAAATTTGTTATCTTTCTATATCAATATTTACATACATATATACATGTATCTTTATGAATATGCCAGAAACATTTTTTGCTCTGAAGAAACATAATGATTTTTTATTGGCCTCCCTTCACTTTTTTGGTTCTAAATTATTTAGAATATATAGAAGCCATGTCTATTTACTTTACAGCTTCTTTGCTGTAATCAGGTGGCTGAATTCCATAGTTTTTGCATTCTCCCCCATTTGTTTCTTAGTAGCCACAGACTGGGGGCATTGAGAAGGAGATGAGTTAGAAAGCTAAACAGATGCTTAAGGTTGTGGAAAAACTGTTATTGCTAACTATTTATGGATACTTAATTGAACCACAAAAATATTACCTGCTTAAGGAAATCTATAGAATCGCTTAAAAAAAACAAACTATAAATCCAAGTAGGCTGAATTTCTTTTTACTAATTAAGATGAAATTTAATTCCTGAGAACTTCTATTTAGAAATGAGACAGTAAAGCAAACTGTCGTTTTAACCAAACTAATGGTTAGGTGCTGCTGACTTTTTGTTTAAAGACTCCAGTAAAAACTCTTGCTTCTTGGCCTCTGCTCCATATATCTGATGACCTTGGAAAGTGATGACTTTATAGCAAGTGACCATGTGGCTCTCACCACTGTGAGGTAAGTATAGAGTTCCCAGCAGTCTCAGTGGGAAAACAGAAAGAGTGATTAACTGAGTCCCTTTGAAAAGGATGCCAGGACATTTCTCCTTAGACTGAAATGAAACTTCAACCTGGTCTATACAAGTTATAGATTATATTCTAGCATGAGATTTTGTGTGAAGATTTATGGAAGAACCAAGACTTGGTGTAAATTGAACATGTGAAATGCATTATATTCCGTTGTGTATACCTTATTTACCTCCACAGGTCAAGATCAAGGCTAAGGAAAGGTGAAGTTTAAGGTCTTTCAGAATTCTTAGTGTGATTTATTTTTCCTTTTTGTTTCTTCTGGGAGTTTTTGTCTAACTGATGTGTTTGTTTATGGTGATAAATCGGACTTAAAAGCCACAATATGCTTTACTGAAATGTAAAGTGCTTCTGAACTTTAAAATCAATTTCATCAGTTCAATAGTAGAACATAAGTGAAGACTAATGTTTTTTATGTTCATTAACTTCTAATTTACGTAAGATAGAAGAGTTAATATAATCCTCAGTATTTGTGGAAAATCATTTTGGATGATTTAAAGAAAATAGGACTTTTGTTTGCATTTGTAGTGGATTGATATTCCAAACATTAAAACTTATGTTCTTCAACTTAAATCCCACATGTCTTCCATCTCCTCTGTTAGAAAAGAGCATTTGTAAATCTAGGTGGAGTCAGGGGAGTCTCAGCTGCTTAATTGCTGTCATAAGCAACAGGGATTCTCAACAAAGTCTTACAATAATAATAATACTAAAATAATATCTAATATTCAATATAGGACTTAAAAACTTAGAAACACTTTCAATTCAAATAGCATCTAAAAACTTCACCTGAATATTTTAGAGTCTCCTCTGCCTAGCTGTTCTGTTTCTAAATTTTTATCCTTTTTGATTTACACTGCTGACATTAAAGTGATGTCAGGTTACAAATTGATTGTGGAAAATAATATGTCATGCCATTTGATCAAAGGGAATGCCAGTTACTTATAGTCATCAGTGACATAGTTTCTTACAAATTTAATGGACAACTCTCTTACTGTTGTACTGAGTTTTGCCACTTTATACATTATTTATTTATTTTATTTATTTGTATACAATGTTCTGTCTGTGTGTATGCCTGCAGGCCAGAAGAGGTCACCAGACCCTATTACAGATGGTTGTGAGCCACCATGTGGTTGCTGAGAATTGAACTCAGGACCTTGACACTTTACACATTCTAAGACTTGATTTCCACACCTAAAAAAAGGTACACAGTTCCTGCCTCCTTTTTTTCCGAAGAGTTACATTGCTTATGATTCAGCTACTTCTGGGACTCCTAATGGCCCGTGCTCAGTAATGAGACTTCATTTATTCTTCTTTTGTGTCTACCTTCTTCTGTCCTCAAGTTAGCCTTGGCTTGTTGACTTACATGGGAAGACATATGTGCCACCCTATACGTTTTGTTTTCACTCAGTGTATCTTTTCTCACTGTTTAGGATTCAGTTTTATTATACAAATAAATATATGTGATATGGATAAAATAGGGAGTTTGGGTTGTGGAAATGCATGAATTGGAAGATAAATTAAGGAGGCACAAATGAACCCATAAGCTGCTGTAACATGGATATGAAGTCACAGTAGGCATTCTTATACTTTCTTGCTTTGAAATATTTATTTTGTTCTTCCCTGTCAATTCTCACATAGCTTTTTGGGTAGAACATTGTTAGACTAGTTAAAGTGTATGAAATTGTGCTTTACATTCATAATATTATCACCTGAAAACTAAACAGAGTGTTAAGTAATTTAAAATATCAACTTTTTTGCTTTATTTCTGGTCTATTTCTGTCTAACCCCCTCCCCCCAAAAATATGAGAAATGTTATGATTTCCTTGTCTCCCATTCATTGCACTCATAGTGCAGATGATTCTAAAAAACCAAAACATCACTTCAGATCCAGGATATTTTGAAGAAGATCTAACATTAGATTGTCTGGATGTGTAGGAAGCGGAAAAAGACAGGGATGGGGAAGGCATAAAGTTCCTGTACATATATATGTTAGATATCCATTAAAGAGCTGACAAGGCAAAGAAAATTAGAATTGTATTAAATCATACAGCCACTTTGGATGCTTACCCATGCAATAGAAGATTCCAGTGAGATGACTGACACCCTGTTTCTGAAACATGTGATCATGACTGCAGCTTCAGCTATTGCTTCACAAACACAACTGGACACTTCACTATCCCTCATATCAAGAGTACTATATTTGAGACACTAATGAGCTTTTAAAATGCTTATTATCACATCTGACTACCTGACTATGAATATGAAAAAGATATTGACATACGTTTGATTGATTGAATAAAGCATATTCTATGAAGTCCAATGATTTTTTAGGACAATATAATAAAAAGGGATTTCAAAATTGTATTTCTCTGACCTTAGGAACTGATGCTCATAGAGGGATCAACATTAGAGAAAATAAGAAATTAGTATGAAGTTTAGTCCCACATGGAAGTAACCCAATATGATAGTAATTATTAATAAGAGAATTATTCTCCTATAGGAAAAAATGTGAGCAGCAGATGAGCAGTGATTGGACCACTATTCTATTTTCTTTTTCATCTTTAGAAAGTAGCTTTGTCCTCAATACTGACTCATCACCCATATTGAATAAAACAAGCAAAATTACTCAAAATAAAGCATTAATGTATCTAAGAAAGGAGACAAATTATATATATATATATATGCACATATATACTGATATACGCATGTATCTATACATATACCTATATGTATACACATACATACATGTATATATGTGTGTTGTGACCTGCCTCATCTCTAAAATGTTTATTTACATATTATATCATACAAATGCTTATGACTGATTTAGTCTAAAATTATAATATTGGAGATTTGATTTATAAGTGTGTATATCCATTAAATAATAAAAACAATAATTTAAAAATGGCATGATAATGGCAATGCTGGCCTAGTTTTAAGGTTTATGTAAGTAAGTAATCTACAAGTAGTCCCACACCACAAATCCAACCATATACCATGGCATCCTCAGCCCCAGTGGCACAGAGACTACCTTCACCAATTGGACAAAGAAGTGAGTGGTTGGTCTTCCAGATGGAGAGCTCCTCTGTAGACCCAAGGCACTGAGGCAAATCCCATCCCGCTCCCTCCTCTGTTGCAACACCACTAGCCAGTCAGCAGGCAACAGCCAAGACGCCTGGAGCAAACTACTCCACCACCCATTCTATTGGACCCTGTAATCTAAAGTCCCACTTCACCCCACAAAACCAGCTATCCACTGTGGCATCAGCAGCCCTGGAGGCAGAGACACTACTTGCACCAAATGTACAATGAGTGTTCCTGCGAGACACCAACACAGCCTGTACCAATTGGACAAAGGAGCAGCCTCCAGAGTCATAGTCACCATTTTGCATCAGTTGGAGGAAGAGATGGGTAGACACCAGTGCTGAAGCGTTTTCAACTCTATAAAGAGCAATATGGCACCACCAGAATCTAGTGGTTCTACAACAGCAAGACCTGAGTATCCCAATGCTGAAGAAACAGAAAAAAAAAAGCCCTTAAAAATAACTTGATCAAGCTGATAAAGGCCCTTCAAGAGGAAATTAAAAATTCCCTGAAAGAAATTGAGAAAAAGACAAGTGAAAAATTGGAAGGAATCAATACATCCTTGAAGAAAAAAATCCCAGAAAGCCAAGAAAAAAAGAGTCAAACAGGCAAACGAAGCAGGTCAAGATTGAAAATTGAAATAGAGTCAATAAAGAAAACACAAACCAAGGGATTTCTGGAAAGGGAAAATTTAAGTAAACAAACAGGAACTACAGGTTCAAAGATAAACAACAGAATGCTTTAGATGGAAGAATGTCAGGCATTGAGGAAAGGATAGAAGAAATAGATTAATCAGCCAAAGAAAACATTAAAGCCAACAAAGTCATAACACAAAAAATTATCCAGGAAATCTGGGTCATCTTGAAAAGACCAAACCTAAGAGTAAATAATAAGAATAAAAGTAGAAGACTAACAGCTCAATATATACAGAAAATATATTCATCAAAATCATAGAAGAAAACTTTCCCATCCAAAAAAAAATGCCTACAAAGATAAAAGAAGCTTACAGAAAAGCAAATAAATTACACCGAAAGTACCCTTGCCACATAATAATCAAAACATTAACATATATAGAAAGAAAACATATAAGGAACTGCAAAGGAAAAAGGTCAAGTAACATATAAAGGCAGAATAACACCCAAATTCTTAATAGAGACTCTGAAGCCAGAAAGTCTTAGAAAGATATAATTCAGACACTAAGATACCACAGTTACCATACTACTATCCCCAACAAAACTTTCAATCACTATAGACCAATAAAACAAGATATTTCATGCCAAAACCAGATTTAAACAATACCTATCTACAAATCCAACCCTACAGAAAATACTAGAAGGAAAATTATAACTAGAGAAGGTTAACTGCACTCATAAAAGAACAGACAAGAGATAATCCCACACCAGAAAATTCCAAAGAAGGAATTTTCTACCACCAGAAAATAACATTAATTAATAATCATGGTTCATTACTATCCCTTAATATCAATAGATTCAATTCACCAATAAAAAGACACAGAGTAACAGAATAGATATTAGAGAGGAGCCAACCATTCTGCTACATACAAAAAACACACCTCAACTTCCAAGATCAAAATTAACTCAGAGTAAAGAGTTGGGAGACGATTTTCCAATTTAATGAACCAAATGAAACAAGATGGTGTAGCTATCCTAATATCTTTCTAACTAGACTTCAATCTAAGTTAATCAAAAGAGATAGAAAAGGATATTTTATATTCAACACTGAAAAAAACCCTCAAGAGAATCATAATTCCATTATGAAAGTTTATGCCCCAAATACAAGGGTACTCACATATGTAAAAGAAACATTACTAAAGTTTAAATCACACATCAAACCCCATGCACTAACTGTGGGAGACTGCAACATCCCACTCTCACCAATGGACAGGTTGGACAGACAGAAACTTAACAGAGAAAAAAGGGAAATAAAAGATGTTATGTCTCAAAAGGGCTTAACAGACATAGGTAGAACATTCCACCCAAACACAAAATAGGGTAGGGAATTGGTGATGCCCCTGCTGAATGTGCCAGGCTTTACTGATTCTTAATGGGAGGGAAGCCTTCCACTTTTTGAGGAGTAGATGGCGGAATGGGTTGGGAGTACAGTGTGGGAGAGAAGAGGGATCCAGGGATGGAGGATGAACTGTGGTTGATATGTAAAATGACTAAAATAATAAAAATTAAAATATATAGAAGTCAAAAAAATTTTGGAAGTAGACACTAGGTGGAACAATTTTGGGGGCTAAGGAGAAGAATTGCTCTGGGCCGAAAAACTAAAGCTGATTTTTCCCAATGGATTTCTCTTGGTTTTAGCATAGAAATAGCATTCTCTCCTTCCTTCTCCTTTCTTTTCTTTTTTCTTCATTCTCCTTCCTTTCCATTCTTTGATTCATTTCCTCCTCAGTAATTTTTGTTTTTTTACATGTTTGTTTGTGATAATACCTTGCTTTATAGGCAAGAAAAGGTTTGACTTCTTAGTGATTATCCTACATAAGCCTCCTAAGTCTTAGGATTACAATAATAACCCACCATATGTGGATTTGTGTGGTCAAGCTTAAAGTGTTTGTTTATATAAATGGAAATAGTTATAACATATATATGCATATATGTGTTATTTCTTCTGAGATGCTTTTTTTGGCTAATTTATTCATTCTGTATGTACTGCCAAGTACCTAAAATGTGGCAAACATGAAGCTGGATCCTGGAGACAAAGTAGAATGCCACCTTCTATTCTCAAGGGGATCACAGCATGGTGTGTGAAAGATACCAAAGGATTTCATGAAACACTTTTGGAGACAAATGCAGTGAAAGACATTTGATAACAAGAGAAGACAGCCTAGCAAGCCAGAAGGTGGCCATTCCCAGTCAGTGCTGGGCAGGGTTATTCAAGTAAATACTTAACACTTGTATCTTAGAGAAAGATATAAGTATATATTCATGTCTACTTCTATTATAAATATGCTTAATATAAAAGGTAGATACCTCATACAAAAACGTGAGTGAATATGTGTCTCTTACTATAAGTTCCATAAAAGATATAGATTAGAAATTTTGACATAGATATTCATTAATATTTCCTTCCATTAAAAGAAAAGATAACTCAGAAGATGCATGCTGGTACTTATTTCAAGGGTCAATGTGAGTGATATTTTTTGTGAGTGATATTTTTATTTTACTGTAAAATATCTTAAAAGGAAAAGAGAACACAGAAGATGCATGTTGGTACTTATTTCAAGGGTCAATGTGAGTGATATTTTTATTTTACTGTAAAATATCTTAAATTCAGCAATTTTTTAAATATTTTTGCTACTTATCGTATAATGTAGTTTTTTAACACAACATAATTTTTCACTTTAGAGTTGCCATCTTATAAAGTAAAACTATCATAGTTTTATTGAGCATTTTCTTTAACCTGAATAATCAATATAAACACAAGTAAATCAAACTGACTTACAGCATCTGATGGCTTCAATGGTGTAACAACTTTCCTCTCATTCATACTTCCAAAATGAAGCCATCGCATGGGGACTTATACAGAAACATATTCTTATAGATTTTTTTTATCTACAGAAATAAAATAGGTACAAGTATCAATCAGAGGCTAAGGCCTTCAGTACAAAAGATTATTAGGGCCGGGCGGTGGTAGCGCACGCCTTTAATCCCAGCACTCGGGAGGCAGAGGCAGGCAGATCTCTGTGAGTTTGAGGCCAGCCTTGTCTACAAAGGGAATTCCAGGACAGGCTCCAAAGCTACAGAGAAAAAAAAAAGATTATTAGGGAGTGATTGCTTAATGACAAAGCTTTGACGTAATTTGTTTAATTATGAATGTATATAAATCTATTTTATTATTGATTGGGTGTGGTGATTGTCACATAAAATCCCAGGATGTTAATATTAATTTCCTATGGGCTCTTGATTATTGAATTAACAAATAATGCTTCCATAAGAATGAGTCATATAAGTAAGTAAAAATCAACTACAAAATAGACTTAGTTGGAAATAGAAATTAAGTATAAAGGTTTAACTTTGTCAGATAATGGAGAGAAGAATGGTTGTGGATGGAAATGCAGGTATTTCTACATTTGAGCATGAGATGATATCCTTAGAGAGTGGAAGCATGATGGGATAGATCCTGGAAACTGCACCAGAAAGATTAAGGTTCATTGCTTCTCCTGGCCATGGGTCGGTACTAAGTGATTTACAGTTGTGGAGTGAATTGCTCAGATTTATATGTGAGCATGATCTCTAGGTGAACCTTTATGAAAGGAATACAGGTGGTAGCAAGATACACACAAGGAAGTCAGAGAGGCAGCTATATGTTGCGGGGCTCAGGAGAATGATGACATGAGCAGACTTAGAAACTTTGTATTTAAGAAGGGAGAGGCGGTGACTGACTTCAGTAATGTTTAGAACATAAAATTAGTGAGTCAAGCATGGAGTAAAAATAGGCAAGGCACAGAGAGAGAGAGAGAGAGAGAGAGAGAGAGAGAGAGAGAGAGAGAGAGAGAGAGAGAGAGAGAGAGAGAGAGAGAGAGGCGTTTTAGTTCAGCTTCGGAATTATGGTGTAGTGGTCAAAAGATGGGAGCCATAGACGAGGACTGGACTCTCTGGATATGCCAATTAACTCGGAGTCCAAACATACAGTATTAGTTAATGAGTGGCATTCATATGGAGATGTACTTCAGGCCTGGCTTTAGATAACATGTAGCACGTCATTAACATGTAGCAATTACCAGAGGAGTGCTGGGGAGAATGGTGGGACCAGCCAGAACTAACTAGAAGGTACATCCACACCAAGTGTCTGTGTAGGGAAAAGGAACATTACTAGCAACAGGGGAACAAATAATAGAGGGAAACAGAGGATGCAGTAAAGGAGGGGGAAATCACTAAATAAAACAAAGAAAACAAGTTTGAAAAGGAGGAATAACGTGAGAATATGCCATTTATACTTTCTTCTCATCTAAAGTTAAAACATTATATATTCTTTATTCTCACATTATAACAATTTTAAAAACATCTTAACTAATATTTGGATTTTATAAAAGCTTTAGTGCACAGAATGTGAGGATTTTTTTTTAAAAATTGATAAAATATACACATAAGTAGGAGAGAAACAAAACTCTTTTCATCCCACATTCTAGACTTAATGTTTCAAATGTTTATCACTTAAATGTTGTCTTATAAGAGTGCATTCATATCCACATATAAATCAATAGATTTGCTCTCATTCTTAAGAAAGTATACTATATTATTCTGAAATACTTAACTTACAATATTTGAGTTTCAGTGGCCTTATTAGACTTTTGACAATAAATATTCATTTTTGACAATTTTATCTTAAATATCTAAGTACTTCAAGCTTTGTCATATTAATTGAAGGGTTTTTTTTTCCCTCTAAAGTAAAGCACAGAAGTAACTGAGTTAAAGGATAAGTAAGTTTAAGAATCTTGATATATTTTACATCATGCTTTCCAGGAATATAGATTTTATTAAAATTTCATCAACCCATAAAACTTCTCATTTCCCGGGGACCACATTGCTGTGGAGTGTTCCTATTTTAATCTATATTTTAAACTAGTCTCCATAGATGTTTCACCTATAATGGAAAAGCAGCTTTTGATGCCAAGTATTTTTAGTTCCTGTTATAAAAAGATGTGAGACCTGAATGAACAAATAATCTCAGGTTCAACCTGATTTAGGAGGAATTGATTTTCAGGGCATTCAGTATGCAGCTTCTGTCCGTGAGTTGGTCCCCAAATTTGCTTCCTCCTTCTGTGTTCCTGTTTAGGCCTCTGCTACATACTGCGTGTTTGTACAGGTTTCTCTTTATTCCTCTTTTCCAAGTTGCCCATTATTTCAATACAATTTAGAAAAGCTCAGTTCTGCATGTTCATAAAAAACAAATATTTGAACAGAGGATCATTGAGCTACATATTTTCTTTGTTATCTGTCCATTAATTTTTCTTATTGAAGATATATATTTTTGAGGAAAAGTAGAGGATCATTTAGGCACTATCATTGTATCTGTGAAAAACCTCTTTGAATGACATTGGGGAGCTACTTAGAAACTACAATAAAGAATATCACATTATCATGAAGCCCCAAAGACTATGTATGATTAATGGTCTTTTTTTAAAAAAATCGTATTTAGAAAACAATTCATAGATTACTTCATTTTAATTTCTGTTGGTGCATAGTCATTGCACGGCATGGTTACTTGTCTTCTTGTCTTGTGTCTTTTTTCCCTTTTCTTTTCTTCCCATTCTTTCATTTATTCTTCTTTTTTATTATGCCCTATAGAGTTCAGTTTGTGTTTTCCAGTTGTTCTTAGGGGAATGTGACCTGCACTGGACACAATAATGAAGAATAAGTTAAAAAGTAATCATGTGACTTCAAGAAATAATACAGACTATCAAAATTTGATAAAGGACATAGACCTGCTGATCTGCTCAGTTCCAGCTTTACACAAGAAGGAAGAAACTTCAAAAATCATATATTTTCAATTCATGTTTAAGGGCAATTGGAAAAGTGTTATGTATAAAGAACATGAAAATGAAGCTACATTGAAACTTTCTCTGATCCCGGTGAGAATGGATGCTATGGACAACCAGAGAAGAGTAAACACTGCTAATAAGCGTCATTCATTCATTGTTACATTGTGTCAGTTCTTGTCTCCAGGTTTTTGTTTTGGTACCCACTGATGATGGAGTATAACCTCTAAGGTAAAACAAACCCTTTCCTACTCAAGATATAATTGGTCACAGTGCTTATCACAGCAACACCAGAAGTTAACTAAACTATAATTTTTTAAAAAAAGTTTGAATTAAGGTTCCCTACGCAGGTTTACAATGAAGGCCATCCTTAGAAAGTATACATGTTTCTAAATTGAATTCCCAGGCCTCAGTATAGGTTACCGTTCCATCAGCTGTTGGTCAGAGTGTCCACAGAAGGTCTACAAACAACACAGAATATTGACATTCCCTGTTGGTTACTCACCGAACTAGATGCTAAGGCTCTATTGCTGAAGAAACCATATACTTTAGATACGAATCACAGAAAAGCAAAGCTAGTACTGAGCTGGGATTGTTTCTTTTTTTTTTTTTCTGTCTGCCCAGAGTTTATATGGAAGAAGGTGCTATGCATGTTTATAAGACAGAAATATCATCAAAGAATTTCCCATCTGTCAAAACTGAATGCTATAATTTCTACCTGCCAGGAGATATTTGCCTACTGGTGAAAGAGTGCCAAGACTGTTTGGGGGACAATAGATTACTTTCCAATTTCATATGAAGCCTGTTCCATGGGAAAAAAAATGCGTAACTGCTACTACAAAATTGGTCAAAAGTCTGTTTTTGGAGTTATAATAAGCCTAGGGCAGAATGCACTACTGATGTTTTGATGAATGGACAGGTAGCTGAACTGATTCCTAAATATTGATGTAGCTTCCCATTCACTAGTATTTTATTCCTGTTTCAAAGAAACTTGTTTTTATAGAGGAAAACAGTCAATATAGACCCATAAGTTACTAAGGTGCTGAGATTGTATAACTGTTGGCATTCAGCCCGATATATAACATCTGTATCATTTCTTCTAAGGTCTAGTAAACATCATGAGAAAAAAAGCAGAAATATTGAAATAAAGAGAGGATGCAGTGGAGCACTATTAATGAAGCTATCTGATAGTGATGACACGATCTTTGTGATGACTAATATATAGCCATTGTGACTACCTGCACAAGATCTCTACAAGAACAGCAAAATGTCATGAAGGTGGTGGGTGGAAGTGGCAAGAATAAAGGAGATAATAAGTGTAAGAGAATTATAAGAGGAAAAGGGGGGTGAACATGATCACAATAAAATGTATATTGTATAAAATTGTCAAAGGTAAAATGAAAAAGATATCAGATCATGGGCAAATTATTTTTTTCCACAAAAAGAAAATATGTTTGAAATCTTGAAATAAATTTCAAACCTGAGTGAGAAATATTCAAGGACTCATCAGTGATGAAAAATAAGTAAATAAATAATCTTGCTTAGAGCCCTTTTCATACTCTTATTTTTTTCTATCTTTCCATCACTTGAGAAACAGAACATTTATAAACATCTATATTGGTTATTCACAGAAAAGTTATCTTTTTCTACAATTACTTACAAGTGGAAATGTGGACCGGGTTCAATGAAAAGAGAGTAGAAAGACTTTAGGAGCCAGAGATGGTAGATGACCTCAAAGAAACAGTATAATATTGACACATATAAACTCAACGTAAGTATGACAGAATGTACAAACTTGTATAACATCAAGCCGTACAAAATTCTAGCACAGAAAGAGTTTGCATATGAACACAAAATCTCACCACTAGTTGAATAGCTATTGGTGCTTGGCAGCTGCTAAGAAAGAGGCAGGTTTCTTAAATGATATGACCCCTGATTGAGTACAATTATACTCCAGGGCCGGCCACACTCCCAAGAGCAGTTGGGCAACACAAACCCCACTTGGTGCAGTATGGAATGAAGGAAGGAAGGGAAGAAGGAAGAAAATGAGGGAAATGGGAGGAGTTGGAGGATGGTGTAGATACAGTTAAAGTACATTGTGTGAAATTCTCAGAAAGTTAATAAAGGTACTACCTTTAAAAATGAACGAAAAAGAAAAAGATCCCAATTTAAAAACACGGGTAGTATGGTAGTGTGGCTTCATACTGCCATATTACTGTTTTGACTGCATTGACAATGAATCTCAGCTCAGTAATAAATCCAACACACTAAGGAGTTCCTTTCTAAAAAAATTCTACATGGGTAGTGCCATGCCCCTGACTGTGATGGAGAAAAGTATGTCAGACCAGTCAGATTGCAACCAAGTCGGTGAGTTCATCAAGTGGAAATACAAGATAATAAAAATAATAAATATTTTAATGTGTAGGAAGGTAGTGAGAAACTTTAGGGCAATACACTCAAAACATGGGGGATGTTTTCTTAGGAGAAGTTCTACACATTGTCTTTACAATGGCTCCAGGGCTGTGACTGTGTGTGTTTGCGTATGAGTGTGTGTTTTTTAGTATGTGTGAGTATTATATTCATGAATGTGAGCAATTATGCTACTGTTTATGTATGTGTGTGTGAAGATATGTATGCATATGTATATGTGTATCAATATATGTGTATATGCATGTGTGTGTTTGTTTAGGATTCTCTGACTTTCTAAATCACATTTCTAAACATGTATAATTTACAACAATATATAAAATTCAAGAAAAACTGAGATGGGCTCAGTTGTTAAGTGATCTAGCTGTTGCTAGAGCTGAGAATATAGAATTGATCTCCAGCAACCAGAAATAAGCTTACAGCCTTCTATAGCTGCAGTTCCAAAAAGATCCAGTGTCATCATCTGATCTCCATGGGCACAGGAATGTTCACTGCACAAACATGCAAAGGAAAAACATTCATACACACAAAATCTTTTAAAATTTAAGTTTAAAAGAATTATGTACATGTTTAATTAAGTTTTCTTAACTAGAAGAATTTCATTTTTGAATTTAATTTTTTAAGGGTGCTAGACAAGTGCCCAATACGGTCAAACTCAAAGCCTCTTTGTTCTGCACTTATATATGTATGATTTGCTGCTCTTCACAATCTTTGGGTTCTCCTTGAGAAGTCACATTCTTTGAAGGCAATTTCTATTTTATCATTTATACTGAAGTTTCTGACTGCTAGACAGATTTTAGAATAAGGATATTTTCTTTCCCTTTTCCTCTTCATTATCCCTGTCTTTTTTCCTTCCTTCCTTCCTTCCTTCCTTCCTTCCTTCCTTCCTTCCTTCCTTCCTTCCTTCCTTTCATTTTTCTTTTTTTTTTCTTTTAATATCTTCCTCCCCCTGTGAGTATCTTTTAATGTGTAGACTTTAGATTTTGACAAAACTTGAGTTAAAGATAATTGTAAAGACCCACAAGTGGGTACCAGGAACTTCATTTGGGTCTTCTGCAAGAATGGGAATCAGTCTTCAGCAGTGGGTGACTCCCCAGCCTTCTGTCTTCCCCATCTTTCCATCCTGCCTTTGCATCTCTCAACACAACATATTGGATCTGTTATGATTTTAGCCAGAGCATTTATTTTTTCAATAAACCCAAATGTATCAGAGAGATCGGCCCTAACCACGTGAAGCAATCCATAGAGTGAGTCTTACACTTCACCTGGGCAAAACAATAGAGCTGGCCATGGTAGTGTGAGTGCAATGAGTTGGACTCCAGACTGGAGAACAGAAGAACTAGTTCTGCTCTTTCTGTCTGCTACATTGGGTAAGTTAGCTGGGGCAGTGTTAGAGTAGGTTTGGTGGTGATGATGAGGGAAAGATGGCAGAGGACCAACCCAGCTACAACCCAGGCTCAGAATCAGTACTATAAAGTAGCCCCTCCCAACACCCACCTTATCTATGAACTTCTGGAGCATATTAAGTGGGCTAGACAGGCTAGGCATGCAGATCCAAAGATACAGAATCTCCAGCACACAAGGCAACAGTATGATATCAGAGAGCAACCCTAGTGAGAGCCCATTTTTGATAATGTAGCAGAAGCCAGAGGTGTCAAACCAGACTAATGACTCATTGCACTGCACACTTACAAGTAAAGATATATGTGTGGACTAAAGGGTGTACTGTGTAACTCTCTGGACCACACTACAGTTTCCATGTTGAGATTTTTGTTGTTGTTGTTGTCCTTGGTTTGGATTGGGGGTTATTATTATTATTTAAATTTTGTTAGAGGAGGTTACAATGGCACAGGATGGAAGCAAGGGGACAGGGACATGAGCGAGATTGAAATGAGTGATGTGAAATTTACCAAGAATCAATAAAAAAATTAAAAACCCAAACCCAAACCATATACATCAAAAATGTTAAGAAAGAATGTCACTTTAACTTCTTTAAGAAAAATTTAGTGTTTTTATGTATATATGTGTGTGTGTGTGTGTGTGTGTGTGTGTGTGTGTGTGTGTGTGTGAGACTATGTCTACATTGGCTGTGAGTTTGCCTTTATAAACTTTTATGTAGCTGGTTATACAATTAGTAGCAATTTCCAAGTGTTAAACTGCTTAAATGGTTAAATTACCATGGAGTTGATTTGTCTAACCTGATTGGCAGCCGGACCCCACCAGAGTGGCAGCAGCACTTGCGTTCAGCTCTGCGACTGATGGTTGCTCGCATCTTTTTGTAGCTCATTGCAGGCTTCTGTATTCAGTGTGAGATGCGTACATGCCTGAGGGGTTCTGGCACCAATTAATGAAATCTGTACTGTTAAGTCAAGTCTGGACAGCAAGGGATTTTCAGGCTGACCTCCAGCACCAACTCTCTCAGCAGAGAAGACAGTTTCCACCCCTTCTACCTGCTCACTTGGATATGATTTCTGTGATGAAGGAGCCCTTGTAATAGGAAGCACTCCTGTTTCAAGCTGGGCTCTGGTATTTTTTCCTTATTTCCCTGGGATGTAATTATCCCATGATAAGCACCTCTGTGTCTAATAACTTAATTAGGAATCACATCACTGCTATAAGTGCTGTTTTATGCAATGGGAATGTGTAATACATTGCAAATCATCAAAGCACCTCTATGCTGGCCAGCAAAGCAAGGTATTCAGTTTGGGAGTTTAATTCTCATCATCCCCAGACAGGTAGCTTTTTCAGAAGCTAGGTGAGAAGAAAAATACCTCTTTATAGAAAATAGGTGGAAAAGCATAAAATGGGTTTTCCTAAGTCTTGCAATTTTTACCTGCCCTCCATGCATGCATTCAGAGTTTATACCGGAGAATTGTTGCTTTTCCTCAAGATAGCCCCATTCAAGAGACAGAAACACCAACTGCCTGACTGCTAAGATTACTTTTTCTATTATATCTTTACTTTTTCTTTACTATATTTATGTGTGTTGTGAGTGTGTTTGGCTGATAAAAATGACATTTTTTGGAACTGTAACATTTCTGTTTCAACCTCACATTCAGAAGCACATGGTAAAGTGGAAATAACTGAAGATATTATTTTGTTAAAGTCAGTTAGCCAATGTAGAATGGTTTATTTACTGGTGAAACCTGACTTTTAGTGAAAAATGAACCATTGCTCTCCTAATGCTTCCCTCAATTGTTTTAGATAGTCAGTGTGTTGTTGTGAACTTTAACCAAGAATGTTTTGAAAATACTCAGTCTGTCAGAGTATATTAGCCAAGACATCCAAATTAAGAAATGAAAATGAAGCCCAATTGAAGAGCATGATAAACAAGCTCAAACTTTTCTGTTTCATTTTCTCTCTGATCACATTATTTTATACTAAAATAATAGGTTATTTTCTGTTAAATACATAAGTACATACCATAGGAAATTGGCCAAATTTTCCCCAGTGCCTAATATTAATTTGAACAATTATATTTGAATTTATCTTGCTCTAATGACTCGTAAGTCATTCATTGGTTTTCATTCTCCTAAAAGGCTTTGGGGACAGTGAAATGCTTCACTAGGTAAAGACAATTGTTTCAGAGACTGACAAGATGAGGGCAATTCTCAGGGCTCACCTAGCAGGAGAAAACCAATCCCAGCAATCTGTCCTTTGAGGCATACACACACACTCACTCACGAAGGACTTTTAAGTTCATATCACCCTAACATAAGTTCAATATGAAATATTATCCAACATTACCCATAATCCTGTTGTTTTAACAAGTATTTCAATTTATTCCTTCTATTGTTTACTCAGGTTTGTTGGCAAACTCTAAACTCTTTATATCATTTCTTCTGTCAGAAGCTCTGTTGTATTTGATGAATCATTGCTTCATGTTGTTTTGCTAAAATCACACCTTCCACTTTATATACTGAATTCTAGATTTAAGGGTTGAGTTCTCACATCCCATAACTGTATTAGCTATTTTTACTTTTACTGTGACAGATAGCAAAGACAGATAGATAAAAAGGATGTTAAGAGAAAAAGGTTTGTAGGTGCTGTTGTTGCTGTTTTGGATAATTATAAGAGATGCAGTCTATCAAGGTAGGGAGAGCATGATCATAGGAGTCACCTTGTCTCTACAGTCAGGAAGCAGAGAATGTACTGACAGTAAGTTGGGTTATGAAACGTCAAGACCTATATCCAGTGACTCAATCCTTACCAGGTCTCCCATTAAGCCACAAGTGTTGGGGACCCAGTACAGGACATTTCAGGTTCAAACAACTACAAATAAGCAATAATCACTGACTGTTGGTGACACCTGACTCTTCCAGGCACCAAGTCTCAAAAATGAAAGAAACTCTTGTAGTTTTTCAAATGAATACAACCAGCTTATTTTACAGTGAATGGCAGTAAGCCATTCTGTGGATCGTGCGATTTGTAGGAGACTATTATTTGACACAAGTGAAATGTAGCAAGTGTGCTTCTCAGGAAGATTGAGACATACACAAGCTCAAGAGGGTTCAGAGAAGTCCTGAATCTCCATAACACACATAGAGAAAGACACAAGGACATATGGTACATCCTCAAATACTCTAAAAAAAAAACCTTTCTGAGTTGGTTATATTAAGTTGAATTGTTTTAAAAAGGCCTCCTCAAGTGAATGACAACTTTCTTAGCTTAGTTTTATTAACAGTTCTTGAACATGGGAGAATCACCTAGAAAACTTGTTAAACTTTAGGAACAACAAGATTTCAAAATTTGTAGCTCAAGAATTCTCTGAGAGGAGAAACATTATAAAGATTGCACATCTTAGGGATTTTTCTAGGACAATAGTTAGGTACTGACTTATGACTAACCTGGAATCTTTCTGAAAGCCTGGAATAGGTCTTCAAGACAGTAGGCAATTTTCCAAAGAGGCATTTTTTTTTTTTTTTTAGTTACTGAAATAAAGAGGGATGGGTGAAGTGTCCTCATAAAGGAGTTCTGAAGAGGGAATTGGTTCTTCCTGGTGTAGAAACATAGTTTCCCTCTTCAACCACAATGAGTCTTAAAAGTGCTCCACTCTGGCAAATGCAAGAAGGTGGCAAACTCCTCCTGATAATCCTCTATACATCAATTAAAGATTGTTAGAAAACAGAAATACATCTTATCCTGTTTGTGGTACCCTAGGACAATAACAAGAGATTGGATGGAAATTTCTTTCTCTTTGGTCTGTGGGGTAGGAATTTCAACATCAAAGCTAGAGTGAGTTCTATTTGTCGGGAAGGTTCAGTTTCTGGCTCCAAATTGCATCCCCCAGAATATATCAAAACTGCTGTCATGCCAGAAAAGGAAATGGAGCAAAAAATACTAGGATACTTGTTTCATTCTCTATTTTAAGATCAGTAATCCTACTCACAAGAACTGTACCCTCCTGATTCCTACATTTCCTAAAAGATGCCACCTTGTAATATCACATTGGCAAGTAATAAGTTGTAACATATGAATCCGCGGGACACATTCACACTGTAGCATCCTCCTTTCATGCATAAATATGTATAAGTTAAAACTGGATGAGCTTGAGAAAGATTTCTAATGATGCTAGATTTCATTAGGATTTTTGTGAAGACCATTGCAAGTTTGGCTTGGAGTCTGCAACAGCAGCAGAGCCTCTTTATATGGTAATGAGCTGTGTACTGCTTTGCCTACTTCTAGAGAGGGAACTGGATCTCTCTGAGGAGACCCAGCAAAAGCATTAGCCTTACAGCTCAGCCTGGCTTCAGAGTGATATTCCTCAGGTTGCCTAGGAGAATAAGTTTTCCCAATTTCTGCATGCCCGCTCTCTAATATTTATAGGTAATTTTGAGAAAGAAAATAGCCTGCTAATGAGACTATTTCTCAGGTGCTATAGATGCTAGCTAGTAGATCAACATAAAATTCTTAAAGGAGGCTTTTCTGAATTTATGTGAATTGGAGGGGAAAAAATAAAATGCAAGCAGAGAATTTCTTCCTGAGAGACTGGGCATCAAGTAAGCTAATAATGTATAAATGAGAATATGTTGCCCACAAATAGGATAGTTTTGAGTAATGAGCGTTTTATTTAGGCTGGCAAAATTTTGAGGAATAGCAGGTGCTGGCAGGACTCAGTGACCAGCCCCTTCTGCCTCGAAGTAGGGCATAGGAGCCCATTATAATTTTTGTGTCATCAAATATAGACCAAACCATCCTGTAGTTTGGATAAATATAATTGTCCTCTGTGACACTAAATAAGGATCTGATATTTCTTGTTGATTATTTTTTTGAGAATTTAATGGACTCTGATTTCTTAAATTTGGCTGCATGAATTTATTTTCTTGTTAAATATTTAAAAAAAACCTGAAAGATCTTTGTCTAGTTAAAAAAAGAATGAACAGCAACAAAACTAAACAAATACCCTCCAGAGACACCCCCAAAACAAAAATAGGACTCAAAAACCTATTCTGGAAATGGCTCTTTCCTAGAAAGAGAAGAAAGAAATGCTCTTAAATTTTAGAAAGGATGTCAAGAAATTGAAGTATTCAGCCCATGTAGTTTCCTAAGCTTATCTTTTGTAATCCCGCCTATCCTAGTAATTAAGGTTCCTATAACCCTTCTTTTTTCATCAACTCTTAAATAAAAAAAAAAATTCAGTCCGTTAGTGGTCTTACAGAGTAAGATACTGATACAGATACTGCAAGTATCTTACAGAGTAAGATACAGATACAGATACAGATACTGCAAGTATCTGTTACTTGTTCAACACTTAGAGCACAGTGATTAGCACTGGTGCTGTGTTTAAAGAATACCTTTGAAGGAAAGAGTGAGGGCTGTAAAATAATTGCACAGTGTTTCCCTCTCCAATGCCCGTTATTGTAGTATGATAGAGAGCAATAAGCCCATGCCCATTTTTTTTTAAAAGTCTCCCAAATGTGGGCGTCTTTATTTTTTTTTAATTAATTAATTTATTTATTTATTAAGGATTTCTGCCTCCTCCCCGCAACCGCCTCCCATTTCCCTCCCCCTCCCCCAATCAAGTCACCCTCCCTCATCTGCTCTAAGAGCAATAAGGGTTCCCTGACCTGTGCCCATTTTTGAAAAGAACAAATACCTGGTTATATTCAACTAATTTTTCCAATTAAGTTACTAGAAACAGAAAGGGAAAATGGCACAGTGTGAGAGATTTTTTGCAAAGATGGAACACGTAAGAGAAAGAGAAAGTTCAGAATGTCCAAGTCATCTCTGGTCTTTATTCTTATTACCTGGAAAGCAAATGGCCTTCAGTGTTATCGTGGTGACGTTACTGAAAAACTGAGTCATCCAGATACTAATGACTTAATTCCCCCAATGGAAATAGAGGATATAGCACTGAACTAGCTTTGTTTCATGTTATATTTATGTTGTGTCTTCTATAAGCAAATCCCATGAGGAAATCCTCCTTTGTGCTTAACTTGTATCCTGCTAAGCCTCCTCTTCTTCAGTGGATGCTCATATCCATGATTTCTGTCCTTCGTAGAGATTGAAAACAGCTGGCTGCAATTTGCTGTGCAAAGATGTTAAAAGAACCTTCTACGTAATTGGAGATCATTATTAAATTGTCCCTCAGATGTCTCATTCCCAGGCTAAATAATCTCTATTCTTTAACCTTTCGCATTACCTCATTTTTTAATCTGCAAACTATCTGCTGGGCTCTATCGGAATGTTTGCATTTAATGTGATATGACCAGATGCATGTCTCGGAGATATTTCTGCAAAGGTTCTACACATAGTTAAGCTCCCAATAAAGAAAAGACCATAAATCAGACTCCTAGCAAACTAGTTTTTGACAAAGGAGACCTAGTCCAAGGAAGGAGATAAACCATCAGAGTGGTTCTATCAAAATCAGATAGCAATAAAATGTTTTTATGTAAGAATTACGTAGCTTTGGATTGCAAACCTATAAAAAAAAAGATCGTCAATTCTGCCTGGAAAGCCAACTCTGACATTACTTTATAGGGAAAGGTCAGACAATAATCTGTGGTAGTTTCTCAGAGTACAGAAGCATAGGCGTTAAGATGGAACCATAGTGGATGCCAAACAAACTACCCAATTACAACCACAAGTCCAGAAAGCATATGAAAAGCTGACCACCAACCAAGAAATCTTTAATAAATAAATTAATTAATTAAAAAAAATAAAAAGAAGAAGAAAAAGAAAAGCTTTGTAGGAGAATCTTCACTAGATTTTGTGTGTGTGTGTGTGTGTGTGTGTGTATACATGCATAAATATCTGAAGTCCAGAGGTCAAATTCTGGTGTTGTCCCATCCACTTAGAGTCTACATATGTGACAATTTCACATGGGTGGAAAAGGATTGACCTTAGGTCTTCATGATTGTGCAGCAAACACTTTACTGGCTAAGCTACCTAACCAGCCAAGTTGCTCTATTGACTATATCAAGGCTTTAGGCTTTAATATAGACCCCATCCATCTACTCATCAACACCTATAAGATAACAAGGTGTGTGTAGCAGATAGGGGACAAGGTACAAGTACAATCGTCAACACCATTTAAAAGTTGGTGAGGCCATAGGACCTAGAGGAGAAGATGCTACTGCTACTTTAATAAATGTGAGTAATCTCTAACTGATTCTAGATTCTTATCTTTACATTCACAAATAAGTATAGCTCTCATCTCCTAATCAATAAACTTATTTTTGTAGCCAATTAAGATCACTACAAAAAGCCGCAAATGGTCAAACATCACAGATCAATGGTTCATTTGGATCCCTTCAGTTAGTATGCATACAATGTAACTCCTACACTTCAGGCTCAGAAACCATCACAAAAGAAGGGAGAAAGATTTCTACAGCCAGAGGATCAAGACATCTGGGAAACCTGAAGTGAAGTGAAGCAAAGTGGGGGCTAGGTAGGAGGGGATGGATCAGGGGGGACTTAGAGAGAGGAATGGGAGTGAATATAATCAAAAGACATTGTAAAATTTATCAAAGGTTTAATAAAAATATATTATAAATTATACATATCTACTGACAAGCATTATTAAATAACCATTGTACACTGTTAAAGCACTTAATTGGAAGGCTTTAGGCTAGGATAATGCCCACATCTTGAATTCCTAAGTAAGTAATCTAACTAATTAGGCACAGTTTAATCTTAATCAATCATAAAATGACAACTAACCTCGAGGTACTTTCCACTGTATCATACCCAAGTTTGGTAAATTTGGCAAGTGCCTAGTTGTGAGTACTATCTTTTCTTATTTTTTGTTTTCAGCTCTACACAGCTACCATTAAATATATGAAGAGGCCATCACCCAATATTCTGATTCTGTGCTGCCTGATACAGACAAGGCCCTTTGCTTAGATAAACAAACACTGTTTAAAGTCATGTAATTAAAATTTTCCTTTCAGTAGTCCTACCCTGTGCCAAATATTGAGTCCCCATTTCTCTTCTGGACATTCCCTTTTCCAAGATTAAGTTCCATATATTTATTTGATAAGAGCAATAATCCACATTAACTAGATATGGCTAACTCATTGGCTGTGTACTTTAATAGCTGAACATAGAATGAATTAAAAACAATATTGCTAAGCTTGATTTAAGGGTCCAGAACTTTTCATTTAGAACACAGTTATTTTTGATTAGTTATTCTAATATATTATTGAAAAATTATACCAAGAATTCAAGATTCTCACAGTGTGAAAGTTTGCTGAAAACAGTAACATGGTGAAATCTTATACATATCATCAAAAAAGGAATTTTTTAAAAAAATAAAATGTAACTAATTAATCTTACATTATATCTTTATGCTAGATATGTCCTTGGAATGAATATATATTTATATTTATATATATATCCTTCTTAAAAACTTTTTTTCTGATTTATGCAATATTTTATAATTTAAAATATCTTTATATTGTCCCTCACACAAATTTCTACAGCCGTACCTTAAGTAAGTTGAAAATTACGAGTATTTATGATGGGAAAAGCAACAGGTCTGAGTAGTCATAGTTCAAATATAACCTGGTTTCTTCTAGCATTTAGCATTTTCTTTTTCATTATCTGTTTTGGCATTAATATTGTGTATTTATACCTGAATTTTGATTTAAGAATATGAGGACAGATGCCTGTGACTGCCAGGAATGGAAATTAAATATCCTGGGGCTGAGTTACAGGTATTTGGAGCTGCCTAACCTTGGTGTTTGCTATTGAGCTCCGGACATCTGTAAGGTAAATACTTAAGGCTAAGTACTAAGCTCTCTCCAGCCCATAGCATTTTCTATAAATATTATAAAGGACTATTGAGGTCAGCTTCAGTTTGGTCATTATAGTCAAATTGTGGCAATGAAATAATGTATGTTTTGTTTGGTTTTTATTGTTGTTTTGTTTTTTGGTTTCTCTGTGTAGCCCTGGCTGTCCTGGAACTCACTCTGTAACAATCTCTCAGACTCAGAGATTGGCCTGACCCTGTATTTGTTTGTTTGTTTAAATCTAATTTAATAAATTTAAAGGTGACTAATGAAATACTTAAGCAAAGTTTCTTAAGAATGAGTTATCATTTTTTTCAAAATACTCCTCAATTTTGATTAAGTTAGCCTACATTTAAAACAAACAAGTTTTAAATGGTACAGATGAAACTTCAGAACTTGAAAAACAAGGAATGAAACAGAAAAGGAAGTAAAAAGAAAGATAATAGCTTAGTTTGAAACGGTAAATGTCAGTTAGATGACCAGATTCCAAAGCTTTGGACTCAATTCCACCTAGACTTGAACTTTTTAAAAGATAAATAATAACAAATATCTTAGTCCTTTGTAAATTTTATGTCACTCAGCATAACTATTTTTCCTATGAAAGAACAGAATTCAGAATAAAGCCTGTAACTGGACCAAGCCAGAAAAAGTAGAATTATTGCTGTCAGGAAAAAGATTCCTATTTTCTTTTGAATGACAGAGTCAGATATCAACATTGTCATGTAAACAGACTCGTTGGGGATTAGTTCTCTGGCCAAAATGAACAGACACAAAAGAGTTTTCAACAAAGCTGCTCTCCACTGCTGTCCCTGTGGTGCTGGTATTTAAAACAAACAAACCAGTCAAAAGAAAGAGGAAGCTTTCGGAAACAGATGAAAAGTAAATCAGCAGAACCTACAATTACTCATTTCAGAAAGGAAATGACAGGCTATTCAGTAATATCTATCGATTCTAAAGCTTATATTTTCTTTAATTATAGTTGCTTAGTGATTGTTTCTCTGGTTAAAAGCAATCAATCCAGATATCTCAATGAACATTGTTTCATAAAATCGGAAAGATATTCAACTCAGTGTTCCAATCACCCCTGTTAATTGTGGAGTTAGCAACTGTCATGTCAAGGTATTCAGGGTCTGATCAGCCCAAGATCAAAATGCAAATTTGAAAGAAAACTTTAATAGTTTAATTAATAAAAATAAAGTTACTAGAGTAACTTTGCTTCTCTACAATTCTCACTCTCTACTCCAGCCCTATCCTGGCATAAGAGATGTCTTGCTAAGAAAGATTCTTATCATTATTTTGCTTTGTTTTGTCTTTTTCTTCCTTTTACTGAAAATAGATTTTTTTCTCACATAATGTATCCTGATTACAGTTTACCCTTCCTTTACTCCTCCCACTTCCTGCCTACCTCTCCTCCCATCTGGATTCCCTTTTTCCACTCCTTAGAAAACAAATAGACTTCTTGGGGATAAAAATAAAAACCTAAAATACAATAAGATAAAACAAGAAACGAACTCATCAGTGTTGGACTAAACAAATAAACAGAAGGAAAGAAGAAACAAGAAACAAATGGAGGTACAGAGAAGCACTGGTTTATAAACTCAGCAAGCCCATAAAAAACTGTAAAATAGAAGCTGTAATATATATGCAAAAGACTTGTAAGGTAAAAAGGAAAAAGAAAAAAAAGCCATTCAATGTGTCGTGTTTTATTTTGAGGTCTTTGATTCATTTGGGGTTGAATTTTTTTCAGGGTAATCATTCTGAATCTATTTGCATTCTTTTATGTGTAGACATTTAGTTTAACCATCACCATTTGTTGAAGGTGCTGCTGTTTTTCCAGTGTGTATTTCCCACTTATCTATCAATCTTGTATCTCTAAGTTTTTGGATTTATGTCTGGCTCTTTAATTTAATTCCATTGATCAATATGTCTCTCTTTGTGTCAATACCATGCTGTTTTTATTGCTATAGCTGTATGGCCTTGGAGGCCAGGTATAAGAATGGTAATACCTCCAGCGGTTCTTTTATCAATCCTGAGTTTTGTTTTGTATTGTTTTCTGTATTTTCATATAAAGCTGATGATTGTCCATTTAATACCTGTGAAGAATTGTTTGGAAATTTTGATTGAAATTACATTGAATGTGTAGACTGTATTATTTTTATGATGATCATTTTTACTTCATTAATGCTACTGATCTGTGAGAATGAGATATTTACATCGTCTGGTATCTTTTTCAATTTCTTTCATTTTCCATTGTATATAGGAGAGATACCAGAGAAACCCAGTTTTTCTGTAAGGTAATTTTAGATCCAGCTACTTTGATGAAAGAATTTATAACTTTATGAGTTTCCCAGTGGAATTTTTAGGGTCACTCATGTGTAGTATCTTATGATCTGCAAATGAATTTACTTTGACTTCTTTCCAATTAGCATACTTTAGTTGTTTTACTGCTTTACCTAATATATCAAGTAATATACTGAATAGATATGGTGAGGTAAATCATTGTCTTGTTCCTGATTTCAGTGGAATTGTTTCTAATTCCCTAGAGGTTACAGGATTGTTTAAAATCTTTATCTGGTCTTGATTTATCTTTGGTAAGTGGAACTTATTGAGAAAATTTTCTTTAGATTTTACAATTTTATACAGTACAGGTTTTTAAAGTATGTCCTTATGAGACTTTGAACTTCCTCAGTATCTACTAGTGTGTCCCACTTTCATATCTAATTATGTTCATTTGTATCTTGTGCCTCAAACTTTTAGTTAAGTTGGATAAGAGTTTGTCAATTTTATTGATTTTCTCAAAGAACAAACTCCCTTTTTCATTAATTATTTGTATTGTTTTTCTTGTTTCTATTTTATTGATTTCCACACTGAGGTTTTTTTTTTGCCATTTATTCATCTTGAGTGTCAATTCTTCTTGTTCTAGAGTTTTTAAGAGTGCTGTTATGTTACTAGTATGACGTGGCCAATTTATGCAGGCAGTTCCTGCAATGAAATTACCCCTTAGAGCTATCTTCATTGTGTCCCATAAGATTAGATATGCTGTTTCTTCATTTTCATTCAATCCTAGACTATAAAGTTTTAATTTCTTTCTTTTTTTCTGTCTTGACTTATTTTTCATTCAGAAAAGAGTTATTCAGTTTCCATGAGTTTGTAAGCTTTCTGTTGTTTCTGTTGTTGTTGTTATCCAACTTTCATCACTTGTAGTAACAGGATCCAGGCAGTTATTTTAATTTTCCTGTATTTTCATATATCTGGTGACACTTGCTCTGAGTGTATATGGTCCATTGGGGTGAAAGTTCCTTGAAGCACTGAGAAGAAGGTATAGTCTTTCATGTTCCTGTAAAATGTTCTCTAAATATCTGTTGGTGGCCTATGATTTATAACATCAGTTAACTCCAGCAATCCTCCATTTAATTTCTGTCTGGATGACTCTATATTGGTGGGAGTGGTGTATTAAAGTCTCCACTATCAGGGTTTTAGGATCAATATGTGATTTTAGCTATAATAGTGTTTGTTTATGAACTAGGGAACTGTTGTGTTTGGTTTGTAGATGCTGGAGATTGCCATGTTCCATTGGTGGATTTTTTTCCTTTGATGAGTGTGTAGTGTCCTTGTCCAATTTCTTCTGATTAGATTTGATTTGAAATTTGCTTAATCAGACACTGTGATGGTTACATCAGCTTACTTTTCAGATATATTTGCATTGAATATATTTTTTTCCCTCTTTTTAAGCTGAGGTGCTTTCTTTCAAGTTAAGGTATGTTTCTTGAATGTAAAAGATGAATGCATCTTGTTATCAAATCATTTCTCTTAGTCTTTGTCTTTTTATTGGGGAATTGAGCCTACAGATATTGAGCAATATTAATAAGCTGTGTATGTTGATTCCTGCTATTTTTGTTGTGATAGTGGGGTGTGTGTGTCTGTGTGTGTGTTTCCCCGCTTTTGATTTGCTTGTCTAGGATGATTCAGTTAACCACAGCACATTGAAATTTTTCTTCTAGCAACTTTTGTAGAGCTGTATTTGTAGATAGATAATGGATAAATACGGTTTTACCTTGGAATGTTTTATTTTCTCTGTCTACTGCGATTGAAAGCTTTGTGGATACAGTAGTCTGAGCAGGCATCTGTTTTTCTTAGTGTCTGTATAATATTTGTCTAGAGCATTCTTGCTTATAGAGCCTCCAGTGAGAATTGAGTGCTATTCTAGTAGTTCTGCCTTTATTCATTACTTGGTCTTTTCTTCTTGTTGCTTTTAATATCCTTCCTTTGCTCTGGATGCCTTGGAAGTCTCCTTCTTGTGCTTTCAGCTCTCTACAGAGTCACTGCTATTGTGTCTATGTTGAAAGACTGAGGTAGCTGGAATCTGATGTCAGCATACAATATAACAGTGATAAATCCAACATGAGGAATTCCTGGCATGTGCACATACACACTGCCTTGCTCTAGGACTGATAGATCTTTGCCTCTACCTCATTGTCATGGCTGGTATTCATCTAGTCATTCTCATACATATCATTCTTTCTGAAAAATCACTCTAGACATATAAATGTGTGTTTCTTCAGTTCTAGACACCTCTTAATCCAGTTACCTTGACAACCAAGACTAAATATTGTCCTGTGATATCTCAAAGTCTAAGGCAAAAAGATCTGCATTTAAACATTGAAATTTAAAGTTCCTAGTTACTAAATAGCACTACAGAAAGATAACTTTGTGTTCATAGTTTGGAACACAATGCGTACCAAGCATGTCTCAAGCATAGCCCACCCCATACACTCCAGATGAGCTAGGAATAAAGCCAAGCACAAAGTTATAAGCTTATTTAAAATACTGTAAACATTATTATTATTATTTTCCTCTTTGTTAATAGCTTAATTGAAAAGTTTTCAAATATGGGCCTTTAGAGGACAATGTGGTGTCAAAATTTTTAAACTTGATCACATCTAAAAATGCCAAACCTCAAGCTATATTATTTTGAAATTATGAATTTGGATCATTGAAATTATTAAAGTAGAACCTGCAAGTGAGATGGTTCGAAACTTTCTCTAAAAGGGCCTCAGTCACAACAGGCCTTCTCTGATTATAGGATTGTCTATTAGAACATTTTATAAGTATAAATATGTACATCTAAAAGCAAAAATAATCTTCTCAGAGAGCTACAGGTCTAAGCAGGGACAGAAGTTAGGTCAAGCCTAAAGGTCATGAAGGGTTGGGTCTTAAACATGATTCCTGCCTATTTTTAACACTTTGATTTGAAATATATCCATATGAAAAGAATGTTGTCTCTATATAGATGATTTCTTTTGTTATTGAGCTATACATTTTTCTCTGTTACCCTGACTTTTTCCCCTCTCTTCTTCTCTCCTCTCCCATGACCCTCAGTTTCCCAATTTAACTAGGAGATCTGAGGCCTCTTCTTACTCTCTGTCCCCATTCCTAGGCAACTAAGCAGATCTTGGTGGAACACCTTGCTTTCTGCCCTTCTATGGACTCCCTCAGCAGAGGGACACACACACACATGCACACACACACCAGTATATCCCAATTCCTAACTATCAGCTACCACCTAAAAACACATTTTGCATTTTGCTTGGAATATCTAATGGTCAATTTTATCACACCCAGTCAGCAATAACAAAGGCCAGATATTAGAATCTAAGATTACAAACTTCCTAAACTCAAATGCCCACACTACAGTTTATATATTTAAAAAAAATCCATCACAGTCAGGACACTAGAGGCTTCCAATACTACCAAAGCAGACTCTGAGTGTGGGAAAATAGCAGAGACACAAGAAAAAAGACATTAGAATAGGCTTTATTCATATGATAGAGGTCCTTAAATAAAAAAAAATGAATAAATTCCTTTAAAAATCTATAAAAACATTAACAGTAGAAGGAAATGAATAAAACAGATCAGGACTTAAATGTAGAAAAAAAAAAGAAAAGCTTGCCAAGGAGAATGGTTCATATCCTGTGGAAAGAGGCATATCTAAAGAGGTGAAAGTAGTGAATGACAGTCAGAGTTGGATGACTAGATTGCCACAGAGGGCCATGGTGATGTCGATGTCTTGGTCTGCCAGGTCCCATGTCTGGGTTCATTGCCCTGTTGCAGACATGGTTTGTGTTGACATGCATTT
Source organism: Microtus pennsylvanicus (assembly GCF_037038515.1). Classification (NCBI taxonomy): domain Eukaryota; kingdom Metazoa; phylum Chordata; class Mammalia; order Rodentia; family Cricetidae; genus Microtus; species Microtus pennsylvanicus. The sequence continues at coordinate 22,136,162 of NC_134592.1, forward strand.
TCCTGATATACATGAAGGCCAAGAGGACAGGGATGTACAAAGTTAATTTCACCCTTCCTTTGCTACAAGACTAGGATTGTCCAGCACCTGTTGCAATGCCCAGGAAAGTGGGATTGCACCTCACCTGGGAAGCACAATAGAGCAGACCCTGTTCTGTTCTAATGGGTATGGGGAAGCAGGCCCAGAGAGTGAGAATGGGAGAGCGAGCTGGTCCTACCCCACTCTGAAAGTGTGGTCTTGAGGAGGAGGGAAAGATGCCCTTCCACTTGTCCCCTGTCATCTGTTGTGGACAGAAGTTTCTGTCCTGCCTGGTCCTGCAGCTGTTCAGTCCTAAAAGAAACACACAGAAGCTGACAATAATAATAAATGGTTTGGCCTATTGCTCAGGTTTATTATTAACTAGTTCTTACAACTCAAACTATCCTGTAATTCTTGTCTATGGTTAGTCACGTGGCTTGGTATCATTTCTCAGTATAGCATTTTCATCTCGTGTCCTATGCCTCTGGGTGGTGACTGCAGACTGAGCCCTTTCCTCCACCCAGAATTCACCTAGCCTTATTGCCCTTTCTATACTTCTTGCCTGGCTACTGGCCAATCACAGATTTATTAAACCAATATGAGTGACAAATCTTTACAGGGAACAAGACCATTATCCCAAAGGCAACTGCAGCTTAGTAGCTGCAGCACTCAGGAAAACAGGATGTGCTCCTTCCCTGGATAGCACAGTAGAACTGTCCCTGTTGATAGGGGTGCGGGTGAACTGAACCAGCCCCAAGAATATAAGTTGGGACATCAGGCTCCAGCCCTTATCTGTCATATGGTGGTGAGGAGGACAAGAGAGAGCTCTCCCACCCTACCCCTTGCTGCCTGTAGAGGTTGGGAGACCTGTCCCTGAGGTCATACGATCTGAAGATATGAGAGCTGGAGAACTGTGCTGCCCCTCACCAGCTTCAACACTTGGAAGAGTGAACCCTGTACCTCACTTGGGCAATATAGTAGAGCTGGGCCTGATGCTGTAGGTTTGAGAGAACAGACACTGAGGGCATGAAAGCATGAGAAACAGCCCTACTCCTTGTTCATTGCTGCATAGCCAGGGCAATGCTGGAGAGTGTAGTAAGGAGGGATCTGTTTGTTGGTTCCCAGCTGCTTAGCCCTGAAATTATCACACAGAACCTGTATTAATAAAATCACTGCTTGGCCCATTAGCTCTAGCTTCTTATTGGCTAACTCTTATATATTAATTTAATGCATTTCTATTAATCTGTGTATTGCCACATGGCTGTGGCTTACTGGCAAAAGTTCTGTTTGGCTCTGGTGGGCTACATGCCTTCTCTTCAATACTGCCTCCTTTCTCCCAGCATTCTGTTTAGTTTTCCCTGCCTAGCTAAGTTCTGCCCTGCTATAGGTCCAAAGCAGTTTCTTTATTCATTAATTATAATCACAGAATACAGAGGAAAATCCCACACCCTGGTGTTGAGTATGAGATGGGAAGGGAAGAGCCAACCAACTCTGCAACTACTCAGGCCTAGACCTAGGGTTATGAGTTGGCACACCCCAATATCCATCCCATCTATGGTCTTCTGGAGCATATCAGGGAGCATATTCTACTGATCCAAAGCTGCAGGATACCCATGACACAGAGCAACAGCAGAATAACCAAGAGGTGTCCCTAGTGAGGGTTCAGAATTGATGGTATAGCTGAAACCAGAGGATTCAAACCAGACAAATGACTCCTTTAAATTGGGCCAGCTTGGTGCAGTGACCTCCAATGTAGGTGACCATTATTGGATTACTAGCCCCTATCATGTAAGCCAACTCAAATCATTTCACTTTAATTTTTAAAATTTACTTGCAATTATAATATAATTACACCATGTTCCCTTTGCCTTCCCTCTCTCCAAAGCCTCCCAAACACTGTAGTGGTATTTCATTTGTATTTTAATAAATAAATCTTGCCTGAAGATTATAAAAGTAAAAAAGTAAAACAGCCATACTGACCAGTCTTACAGACTGGGCAGCAATGACCCACAACCTTAATCCCAGTAGCCAAACTAACTTGTCATAGAAACCAGGCAGTAGTGGTGCATGCCCTTAATCCCAGAACTAGATAGGACTATAAAACAGGAGGAGACAGCTCTTAGTCTCAATCTCATTCTGAGATTCCTGGAAACAGGTTTGCTGTTTATGGATTGAGATAGGAGTAAGAGCCAGTGGCTGGCTATATTGATTCTCTGACCTTCAGGCTGAACCCCTATTTCTTTCTTTGAGTGTTTATAAATTGTGCTTTAAAACACTCCTCCTTGCTCCTTTTCAAAATCATGGCCTCTTTTTCCCATTAATTATTAAATGAATACATGTATATACATTTATTCATAAATATGTAAATACAACCCTCTAAGGCAATATCATGTTACTTGTATGTATGTTTTCAGGGCTTACTACTTGGTCTTGGACAACAAATTAGGGTTCTCTTCCCTGGAGAAGACTGTTTCTCCCACTCTAATAGTTTCTTGGTGGCCTGTCATTCTTAGTGTCTGTTTGAGATCTCTAGGCTTTCCGCTATCAGAGTTAGTATACCTACTTATTACTGTTCTATTCAGCTTATGTTTAGGGACATTGTGGATGTAGCTTCTGAGATTTCCTAAGAGACCACCCCACAGGAAACTCCTTGAGCCAGAGGATCAAGTCTTGTTTTAAAATGTACAGATACAGATTATAAATTCCATTCCTCTTTACAACCCTAACATATATTACTATTGCTATATTTTATCTCAAGGAGGCAAATTCTTTAAATTTTATACAAAAAAATGCCTAAACAAAATATCATTTTCTACCTGAATCAACTTAAATATTGAAGGAGTTGAGTCTGCTAACAACAAACTCTGAGCTTCAGGGTTTTTTTTCCATGTTAAATGTAGCTAAATGCCCATAGTTATTATTGGTATTTTATTTAAATACATAGTACTAAGGCTAAATATGCTTAGAATAGTGGTTCAGGGTATTAATTTACAGTGGAAAGAGTTAAATAAATGAACTTAAAAAGGAGAAAACAAGTGAGACAGTGGTGGCACACGCCTTTAATCCCAGCACTGGGGAGGAAGAGAAAGGTGGATCTCTGTGAGTTTGAGGCTGGTCTACAAGAGCTAGCTCCAGGACAGGCCCCAAAGCCACACAGAAAAACCCTGTCTTGAAAAAAAAAAAAACCCAAAAAACAAAAAGAAAGGCAAAAAATTTAAAAAGTAAACAAAAGAAATGATAATGAAGTTACAATGACTAGATCAAGAAATGATCAGTTTTTAAAATTGATTCTGAATATAAGGTCTCTATCCAGTGCATAAAGAAACCAAAATTATGGCATTATTTTTCACAAATATAAATAGCTTCACTGTGCAATAAACTGGCAAAATGTTAAATTCAAATATGCTCCCTGATCAAGGGAATCATAACAATTGAAGGGAGGGAAAAAGGATTAGCTATTTGCTAGCTTGGTTTCAGGAGATAGCAACATGCTTTCAAGAAAAGTGTGGAGTACTCTGCACACTCACAGTTGAGTTAGCTTCATACAGGATATTTTGTACTCAACTTGTCGTCACACATCTTTGAGTGGACTCTGGAAGATTTTCCTGTAAAACAGCTTGAAGAACTTATGCACTCGTGCACACTTGTTTTATAGTTTAAGAATGTGTGAATTGTCTCCTCAAAGCCCTCATGTGCTGTGCACTTGTTGCTCAGATGCTAAAGTCATGGTGACAGATTCTGAAAAGGTTATAGGTGAGACCTAACTGAAGGAAGTAGGTCATTAGGGATATGTCTTTGGTGAGTATTTGTCCCTGATCTCTTCCTTCTCTGTCTCTCTCTACTTCCCATTTTCACCAAAGCTTTCGCAACCATCAAGCTCTGCTGAAACACATATTATTAAACAGTCTTGGACTGAACTCTGAAAGTCCGAGCCAAAATCAATCTGTCTGAATTTATTGTACTTGTTCTCTCAGTGATTTTCGTCAGAGTAATGCAATCGTAACACAGGGTGTGTCTGCCTCTACTATTTTCACAATTACACAACAAAGGTGTTGCTTTAATAAGCAGAAAGAATCTTGCAATACTTTATGGAAGCAAAGTGATTCATAACAATATATTAGTTGGTAAGAAGAATATTAATATTGATAGTAATGATTGCTTATCTCTCATGTACTGGATGCTGGTGGTGAGAGTCTCTTCTTGGATATATTTTTTTTATCTCCTTTGTAATTTGAGAAGAACCTTATTAACACTATCCATCAGCAATAGTATTGATAGATACTAGGCTAATGTTCACGCAAAAGGTTTGTACTTTAGATCAATAATTAAATGAATCTAATGATGGCTACAGAGAATATGGCTAGAAGTAATCATTTTGATAACTGCTAATGATGAATCTAATGATGGCTACAGAGAATATGGCTAGAATTGCACTGCCCTAACAATTCTCATTCGTTCTTTTATTTTTTTTTTTCTTTGCTGAACACCAGTAGGTCTATTGTTATCACTATGCTTGTGACTGAGTTTTAGGATCATCATACAAATAAGTCAAGAATAACCATGACTACAGATAACATTTAAATTACATGTAAACTTGTGGAGTTTTCATTTCTTTTGACTATGTTATGTCAAGTCAACATTGTTCTTTACATCATGAGTGATTCAACTAGCTTGAGTCCTCAGCTAAGTCTGCCATTTACTTCTCTGCAATAAAGTAGACAGCACCAAAACTCAAAAACATCCTTTTGGCCCACAGTATTCAGAATTCATAACTTTTGTCCTCTGACAGCCTGCATTTCTAAGACTATTTTGACTTTTCTAGAAACTGGGTGGGTTTTGAATCTTGCTTTGAATCCCACAATTCCAGGAAATGAAACCCCACCTCCAAGATTTTAATCCTAGTATGGAAGACACTCATTCCTGCTGTGTGTACCATCAAGGTTGTTTCTTGTATAGATAGATATCCTACCACGTAAATATTCTTTATATTTTTTCATATAATTTATAATTGCTCTACTGTTATAGCTAATAATATTTTATATACAACATTTTCTGTTGTCATAATGGTGCAACTTCTCATGCTAACTGAACCATGATTGATAAAATAACTTTCTCAGTTGAATCGCACTTTAAAAGCAGATTCTTCCTTGTTGAGTAAAATACTTCAAAAAGATTAAATAGCAGAGAGTAGAGGAATCCCTTATCACATGCCAAGCCATGCATTAAATAAAACACCACCTTAAATAAATCAGAAGTTTATAGCATGAAAAGATGAATATGATACATAAGTTTTGAGAATTTATCACTCATATTTCAATAGCTATGTGTCTAAATGTTTTATTTGAATTTCAATAGAAATCATCCAACCTTTGTAGAAGGATGAACGGCTTGTTTGTCCCAGGTGCCCAGAACTAAAATTATCACACAGAAACTGTATTAATTAAATCACTGCTTGGCCCATTAACTCTATCTTTTAATTGGTTAACCCTAACATCTTAATTTAACCCATTTCCATCAATCTATATATCACCACAAGGTCATGATCTATGAGCAAAGTTTCAGCATGTCTATCTCTGGCAGAGGTTCATGGCATCTCTCTGACTCTGCCCATCTTTCTCCCAGCATTCATTACAGTTCTCCCCGCCTACATAAGTTCTGCCCTATCAGCAGGCCAAGGCAGTTTCTTTATTCATTAATGGTAATCACAGCATATTGAGGGGACTCCCACATCAAACCTTCTTAGAGAATTAATTAAATTAAACAATGCATATATATATATATATATATATATATATATATATATATATATATGTATATATATTCTAGCAAGTAGAAACAGCATGGTAGTCACTGGTGTTTTTAGATGTGTCTATAATATTCTTTCAGTTTTATATAATTTGAAAATATTATGATAATAAACATCAATTAGGAAAATTAATGTCTAATCATTAGGACCTAAATAACTTATAAATTTCAAAATGATTTTTATACTATAAATATGCTGAAATAGTCTCAAATGTTATTTAATTAAATAAAATGACAAAAGAGTGGATGGATAGATATAGGTTATAGCTCTATATTTAAGGAAAGTAAAAATCATGAGCTTTCTTAAAACAAAGCACACTGAGCCTACTTTGGGCTTTCTGTCTGCACATGAGTCTAGGCTCACCTACCAGAGCATGGGTATCCTTTCAGTGTCCACTTCTCTAGGAAAAACTTACTCTCCTTCCCCTAGCAGCAATTAGTAAAGCATGTGGAGTTGGGAAGGAAAAATAGTGGAAGGGGAAGAAGTGAGAATCTAAAGGGATAGGAACAAGAGATAAATTAGATCAAACATAGTAAGTGCAGGTATGAAATTCTCAATAAAAACATGAAAAAGTAAGAATGTAAAATGACATATTTTGTAATCTTGCTTCTTGGAAATTTGCATGTTTGCTGGCTAGGAGAAAGGGAATTTTATTTTGTGATGAGTCATGGTCACTCTGGCTTGTAATCTGCAATCTAACCTTTCCACCAAAGGTTCAAATGCTCATCTCCAAAGCCCCTAGAACACTTTCCTTATTCTCTCTTTTCCCTTACTAATACTTAATGATAGAATTCACCTTACATTTGCTTTGCATTAGTTGTTTGAAAGCCGCCTATTTCCCTTCATCCTTATTTTGTCCTGAAGAATGTTCTAAGCACTCAGGCATCACTACCAGTGTTGGTAGTGCTGACAATACAGACTGGTGTTGTAGCTCAATTCTCATCTGGTTAAATTAAATGTACTTCTTCATTTTATATTCATTATAGGTTTACTATTTCTATCATCCTAAAATTCATGCTGAATCCCAGTCTTCAACATGATGGTTATTTAGGAGGTAGTCCCTTTGGGGTGGAACTTTGGGTCTTTGAGGTAAAGTCGTCATAAATGATATCATATTCACAAGAAGAGGAATGAATACTTTACTGTTTCATATCTGTGTCGCACAGGAAAGCACAACTCAAGAATAGCTCTGTGATGATGAACTTAAGTCACTTCTCATTCAGATCTGATAAAAATACATTTTTCTTATTGTAGTCCCATAATTTTTGATGCCTCATTGCAGTAGTTTAACCTGTTTCAAATAGGACTTTCATTCTAACATTTTGCCTTCTCATTAGCTTGAATCAATTACTTTTATATCTACTTAATTTATTGTGAATCTGAACAAAGTAAAATATTTTTGTCTCAATTTTTTCTGTTTTCTGTGCTTAGATTAGTGATTGGCATATGAAGTTCAATGAATATTTGTTCTATCCAATTAATGATAAAATGTTTCTGAAACTAAGCAATATGTTCAAGGGTCAATGGTCTGAGTCCTCAAATAAAGTCTAGGGACTTTATAATAAAAATGTGGGACTCAACGTAATTACTTACACAGGAAACTGAAAAATTTGTTCAGGATGCTTTATGAATAGTATTGGGCTCATGTAAAATGTATATCATGTATTTCCTGAGCTATCTTAACCCTTTAGCATTTAAATAATGAATACCTTAATTATGTACATTTCACCACTTGATAAAAACTTAAAATGGAATCATGCAATTTTTTTTTGTAAATAAACAACACCTTTGAGGTAGATCTAGCACTTTTCCTGAAGAATCACTCCCCAGAGTCAAGGAGTTTATTGATCCACTGCATGGTATAGTGATACAGTGAATGCTAGGAGATAATTCAGGATGACATTCCCAAGGTGACATTTGCGTTTAAACCCTAAAGATAATTATACACTCTTAAAGAATGTTTTTTATACTATGAGTAAGCAATATCTAATTAGTAGAGAGTAGAGACTCAGAAATAACTTTTTCAACTAGGTAAAACCATGACTAATTATTTAATTGTGCTCTAAGTATTTTCTGAACATTTTGATCTACTTTCAAGACTTGTATAAAGACGATATCAGTTTTATCATCTAAAATCCCAGCATTGAATGCATAGTTTAGGTTTCTTCATGTAAAATCAATACTTGAATGCTGCTATCAATAAGTCACAAATATTGTATTGGTCAGTCAAGTATCTAGGTCTAGAGATATTAAAAAGAATGTTAATCAGGTTAGTAAAAGTTAGAAAAAGTTGAGGATATTAGAAATTGAGGTGTATTTCAAATAAAGTGGAAAGGAACCATTTTCCTAGGTAATGAATTAGAACTGATGGGCAATTAAGCAAATAATTCCAACTTCATAAACAGTTATATACATATCATATGTGTGTGTTCGATATACATCATATCATATATAATATATAGAGAGATATATACACATCATATATATGTTATACAGCTTAGAGTAAGAATAATCATGTATTTTATAATAATCATGTGTTCTATACTTTTGTTAAGATTGTGGACAAATTCTATTAAACAGATATTTTATTTGTAAATCTTATATGAGTTTTGCAAGTCTTAAAATTTTAATACATAAGAACATTCATTTAAGAGAAGGATTCTAACACTTTTTGTGGGTAACACACCAATATAGACATATATTTTAAGATTTGTGTTCATAGTTTAAACAGATAAGCATCATTATATATTTCTCTTTTCCAGATCTATCATGCTTTAGCTGTTTGGGTTATACCAATGCCCATATGGAAATACATGAATATATACATATGTGTATACATATATATATGTATATAAAACATTTTTAGTTCAGACAAAAACAGATTTATTAAGATTATGCATAGCTGTTCTAAAAGAAAAAAAATGATCTGAAAAAATTGGAAACCATGCTGAGTGTTCTCCAAACAAAAAAATCCTTCTGCAGAAAAATAATTATAAATAATGAGGACAGATAACTTAAATAAACACATTCATTAGTAGTTTCATTAGAAATGTGTTTTAAGCAAAGGATAAATAAATTAAAAGCTGAACTAAGATTATAAATTGTAGTTCACTTATACTGTTCAAAGCAAGAAGACTTGAGAAAATTCAGGGGCTACCTCAGAATATGAAAGAAGAATCAGTGATTGTTCTCAATTCAACTATAGTTGTTTGGGAGGGACTTGAACCATGAAAAACTGGAAAAGAGGTAAATATATGTACATATGCTCCATATATATTGCTCCTCCCTTGAGTGGGTAATGGTTTTAGATGAAATGATTTTAAATTAAAAGAAAATACAGTTTCACCCAAACCAGGGAATTTATGTCAGGGGTTAAAATCTTCTGAAACTTCTAATAGGACAATGTTGTTAAGAAACAACATTTCAAGAAATGATGATTCATGCAGTTTGGAGAACACACAGGCCAAGGAAGAACAGCTTCACAATTACTGATGATGGGAACTGGTTGTGAATTTATCTTCTCTGCACAGAGTGCCAAATGAGAAGAGATAAGGAGGGAGTGATAGAATTCTTTCTGAGTTTTCATAGGAAAAAAAAATATCTAGAGAACTGACTTCCACTCAACATTCCATACTCTTATCATGTTGAGATAGTGGGATTTATTCCTCTCAATTAATTTTTGTACATTTTGAGAAAAGGTCACAACGTAGCATGTGAATATATTTTTGCCCTCACCTGTAAATAACTCAGAAATCCCATTCGCATCAATCTTTTTGGAGTTCACAAGAATCCAGACAGGGTGTAGTATATAATCTAAACCTCTTAATCCACATTAAGAGATTCCTTTAAGTAAGACACACGGCTTAATGTTTAAGCGATGTTTAAGAAAACAATTGAATTTACTGCTCTTATCATTTTGCTGCTCTTAAAAATACTGAAAAATCTGAATAAAATATCTGAGCTAGTCTTAACTATTGTCAGCAAAGATAGGAGTCCTAATTACCAGGGCTGTCTCTTGAAGAGGAGACAAGTAACCAAGTATTTATTTTAAGTTTCACATCAACCCTGACATAACTCCAGTAAGATTCCCTAGATTCACCTATAAAATACAAGTATTCACATGTCCTTCCAACTGTGTCATCCAGGAAGCCTAGACGTAAGTCTCTGCTATGCGGGGCTGTTCTGAGCAGTGCGGGATCTTGGGCGACACCCATGGACTACACTACAATATTTCTATTCATTTGCTCCCGTCACCTTGACCATGCCCTCTCACTTTTGACTAGAATGGCTTGTCTAAGAGTCCCTAAGCTACCTTCTGTCTCAATGTTTCTTTCCTTCTAAATGGCATCCTTGGTGTGACTGTTCTTAAGTCCTGCACTCAGTGCCTGTTCCTCCTTCAGTAAACAAGAACAGGGTATTACTGGTTCTCAAAGCCAGTGAAAAAGAAAATGGAGACCTTCCACTAGATTCTGACTTCCAGTCAGTGGAGCTGTTTCTGGTCTGTAGAGAAGAACTGGGAAAGCATGTACGAAATGGTACATTCCTTTGAGTTTGTAAAACTTGCCAGCCTTCCTTCCCCCTTTTTATCCTATCTACCCAGCAGAATCCACTAGGGGTTCATTTAGACCCCAGTTCCCAGCTTCTGCTCAGACTCTTTGGAAATCTTTTTCATTCAGCACCCAATCACATTTGCATCTTTTTGACTTCCTTCTTAGATAATTTCCCTGCTGTGTCTGAGAAGAAAATCAGCCTACTCTATTTTTTCTGTCCTGCATTTATAGCCAGGAGCTATCTTTGCATTTTTTTTCCTGACTGTGAACACTTCTTTCATCTCCATGACAAACTGATTGCTTGACATATTTTTGTCATATATTGCTTGACATTCATGAAGTTGACACTTGGACCCTGGACACACTGTCTGGAATAAAATGGAAAGTAGGAAGAGTACCTATCTCCTTTTTAATAAAATGAGGAGATAGCTTAGTCTGCAATTTACCTGTAGCTCAGTTTCCTCCTTTAGAATAGTAGGACCCAAAAGAACCAAGTCTAAGATCCATATATGTCTAGACTTTCTTTGCCTAGACATTCATGCTTTCTTCTAATTATGAGTTTGTTTTCCAGAGCTGGAGATTGAATCCATGACCTTGTGTGTGCTGGCCAAGCCCTGTGTCTCAGCTCTTCTGAATTCATTTGCAGCAAACCATCTCTTCTAATTTTGAGTTACTAAGAAGTAAAATTATTTTACTTTCACCTTACTATTAATTAAAAGTATGGTCTGTGTCTAAAGGCATGAGAGACTTGAGAGTCCACAAAGAAAATACATGCTTTGCTCCTTTTTGGGGGAAGGCTGCCTTTCATTTTCAACGATTCTCTTTTGGTGAGTTGTTAACTCTAACAGTCATAACAATGTATCAAGAACTATGCGCAGTTGTGATGGGGTATCTTGTGAGTTACTACAGGTAATGGGATCATAATTATTATTAGGTAGGACTTGCTTACAAATCTTACTAGAGTCAAATATGAGGTGCAGAGGCCTAGAGGCTTCCATAATCTTGATGGAAGTCCCGTCTTCTGAACGAAGCTTCATTCTATTGACTGTCAAGATAAATTATGAATGGTTAATTTCATTTTCTATTTTATATAAGGTGGTTTATCTGTTTCGTTAAAAAAAAATGTTATTTCCTGAAGACAAAAGTTTAGCCAATAGATTCATTTCCAGTTTTAATGATGAAATTGGCTATTGTGATTAAACAATCAAATGGCACTTGGCAGCTAAATTAATTTTTTATAACGTAAAAAAGATATAAATAAATATGCAACTGACCTCTCCAGTCAATAGTGAATATTTTATCCATATACCTCACTAGTAGGCACATCAAAAGTCTTCACATAACTATGGTAGCATCCATCCTTAATCAGTTTGGCTGATCTTTGTTTCCTTCCCAGTAGGAAACATAACAAAACAACACAACACACATTTCATTCTTTCATCCTCTCAAGATTTTCCCAGAACTTGTCTTTCATTAATAAATAGGCCCAGTGTTAAGAACATGACTTTTGCAGCTCTGTTAATCTTGGCAGACAGGAAAGGCTGAAGCTCGCTGGCTGGTGAGAAAGAAGATGCCTTTTTATGTGGCTTGGCAGTACAAACACCGGAGAGTGCTCACTTTTCTTCCATGGAACTTACACACATTGGATTGTGGGGCTTGGTTTTATTATTTGTTTATTTATTTATCTCATTAAGTAATGAATTAATTATTTGTGGAAGAAAAATTTTAATGCAGTACCTCATTAAATGGTAAAAGAATTTTTAAAAGTGTTTTAGAAGTGAAGTAATAATATTTTCTTAAAAGAGGTGGATACTTTTTAACAAATGGATTAAAATCCCTTGCTAATAATGCATTCCACATGGATAACTAATGTTTGGAGGTTCACTGTGTTCACACAAGTCAGGGTTATTCAAAATGCATTCATAGATTAGGCATGACATTTTTAGAAAGTGTGAGGTGGATTTTATTTTGTTTAGTGTTTTGTTTTGTTTTGAGACAGAGTATTATCCCTAGGCAACCTTAGCTGGTCTGGAACTTGATATGTAGATGAGGCTGGTAGTGAACTCATAGAGATTCAACAGCTTTTCCTTCCCAAGTGCTTTAAGTTAGGGTGTGGGTTTTATGTCCAGCTTAAAAAGTGTGAGATTTTAAACCAAAGTTATGACCAATTGTATTAGTGATTAAAGTATTCATATAATTTTCATCTAAAGAGGGATTTTCTATTGAGAATGATAGGGGGCTTTATGAATGACTATGCTGATACAGAGGTGCTTCCCACCTAGAGGTAGGCTGGTACTGGAAAACGTCACCCATGTATGAGATGGTGCCCCTCTTTGCAGTTGACCATTTCAAAAGTAATTTTATAGCATGATTGAGTTCTTCAAGGTGAAGATAATATATTGTAGGGAGTTTGGCCATGCTATTGTCTTCTTGTTTGTTTTTTTCTAAAAAATTATATGAAAAATTCAAGAAAATGCATTTCTAGAGTATAACAACTACTTGATTGTATCGGATGCTCTTTACCCTATTTGCAAAGAAAATGGTAAACATTCAGATTTTGCAAATCAAAAATATTTATAAAGAATAAATAAATACCGGAAAGCTGTCTTCAAATCAATGGGACTTGCTTCTACAGAAGATTAGTCTACAGTAACGCACATTTGTTTTCATATATGTCTAGCTGTCTTTGGTGTAAATGTAATCAACATTTACTAGTTTTTCAGTGTGTTAGGAAAGTGATCATCTGGTTGAGAATATATAAACTCTAACATAAAACTTGGGGATAAGACAATACCCTTGGTCCAAATGCTACTCACAGCAACAGAATATAAAATTGAATTGTAGTATTTGGCATCTTTGCCCTCTAAAAATCAGATCACGCATAAAAACATCCTTTTTTATAAGTTAGATATTAAAATTGAAAGACAATTATATAACCTCCTCCCTTCCCTGTTTTCTTTCAACCCTTTCGTTCCCTATCATTCCCTCTCAAATTGATCATCTACTCCTTTATTTTTTACATATATTAATAAAATCTGTTATGACTGTTTAGTGTGACTTCTGTGTATATGATTGTAGGACAGATTCCGTTCTATTGGATAACCAACTAGGGAGTTCATACCAGGGAAAGACTAATTCTCCCATGTTCACACTCATAATGCATTGCATCTTCCTGGTTTTCTATCCTATAAAAGAAAAACCATATAGGCACTTGTCCATTTAATCAGTCATTTCTAAATATATTTAGTGAAAACATACAATGTACAGATTACAAGGCCTTTCTTAAAATTTAATAATCCTAACACAGAAAGCATAAACAGCTTAAGAAAGCAAAATCTGATAGCTTGAACTTACTGTAGACTATTGTAATTGATGAGTATGTTTTTCAATCTTTGTCTATCCCTCTTAATATGAATATATTTCTTGCTACAGAATTACTAACATCATTTACTGTGGCCTGTAAAGCTCTATTTGGGACATTAATTAATGCATAAAGTCTAACATTTCTGAATTCTAGATAATTTTGCCCACAGGAATTTTAAACCATTGGCTAGTGGATCGACGGCTTTCATCAAAGGAGGAGGAACTCAAATGCAAATTCACGGAGGGTGTATTTTGCTCTTCCACATGAAGCTTATTCAAGAGTTGTCAGCTGGTACAAATTCCTCTGTGGCGTTGCCTGCATGTGTGTGGCTAAGGATTGCTGAACAGCTAGAGAATGGAAGTCTTTCTCTTTGAAGAACACCAGGCGCCTATCAAGGAGATACAATGACATCCTGTCTAACAGTGGTAACTCGTCTCTACCCATGTGGTCAGAAATAAAAATAATTGAAACATGGTGTTACTCGAGTTGCCGGCTTCCTCTCCTGCTTAAAGAAAGGAAAGAACAGATTGCACAGGGTAGGGTTTCAGGTTTCAGCCTTTCCTGTCGCTCAGACATGAATCCACAAAAGAGACTAAAATTCAGAAAAGAAAATCTAAGGGACTTGAGTATTATCAAGTAGACTGAGATGTAAGAATTAGAGGATGAATATATCAAAAAGAGTCATTTGGATCCCACAATTCTCTAACAAACTCAGAGGTTCTGAGGTCGAGTCGCTGTATTAATCCACTATAAACCATCATACAAATGACATGTGAACTGCGACAATTGGGCCCACACATCAGAGACCCTCAAGTCCTAAATCATCACAACATACATGGATTCTCTGCGTAACCTCTGCTCAGTTTGTGCCTGAGTGTTTCTGTGTCATTTGTATGAACAAAGAAGACACGATGTGTTTCAATACTTGAGTGCAGAGAACCACATGAAATCTCTGCACACCACATATGTGGTGTTATCCCAAACACAGGAGCAGATATTATTCAGTAGTGCAACTTCTTTGGTTACAGAGGTAATTGCTGTATGTGGATTTCGAGAGCCACATTAGGGTAAGGAGAAGAGCTTTAGAATTCTCCTTACTGCAAACACGGAAGCTAAAGTACAAAAGTAATTTAAGTGATTTTGAGAGAAAGAGAGAAGCGTGTAAGACACACACTCACATTATTCTACTGGATTTAGATTGAACTGAGCTCTCAATTACAGATGATTCTTTTAATACAGGAAATGAAATGTCCTGTGGCTCTCGCCTTCTTAGGGATGTTAGAGGCATAGACAGCCAAAAAGAAACAAATGCTTGCTTCTCATGTTTTCTGATTTAACTTTCTGTTTTAAAGGATGTGAAAGCCATTGTTTAGTGGAGGAAGACAGCTCAGTCAGAAGAACAACAACAAGAGACTTCAAAGGATCAAGAGGATGATCTTGCATTACAATGATTTCATAAGGCAGTTTGGACATTTTGTGTACTGTGGGAAGCAATAGAAAATAATATGAACCAGATACAATTGAGCTTGTGTTTGATTTTTTTTTTATGACGATTTAAGTGGTAGTGCAAGGATTCACACAAATGATAGATGCCTGCCCTTAAACACAGGAATTCATTTGGAGCACAGTAAAATATCTCACAAGCAGCAACCCTCTTAGCACTCTTCTCCATTCGGAAGCTGAGGTTATCACGACCGTGTGTTAGGATTCCTGCATACAGGTTTCCCTCGCTTTGCAAACTGGGGAAACTGAGTTGGAAATCGAGAAACTTTAAGTTATGCAAAACATTCCTACATCTTTATAAGAATGCTTCATTTTAAAAATGTAGAAATGTAGCTTTCAATTACAAGGCCATCATAGTTTTTCTAAGGTTTACATGATATGCCCTGCATACTTTTGAGAACCCCAAGCAACATCAGTCCATCCATAGGCACTATCTAGTTATTCTTAAGGCTATAATCACACACACACACACACACACTCTTCTGGGTTCTGATTTGATGCTTATCATACCAATATTCTTAGAAATTTTCCGAATCCAGCCCAAGCAAAATGTTCTCTAAAATAGGCTGCAGTGTGATTCTTCTTTTTTTTTGTACTACACAACTTTAGATATTAACATGGTGATTGTTAATAATAATTTTAAGGTTTTTCCTTGAGCAACTTCTCTGGGTACAAGGAGTGTATCACCCAGAGGAGGTCAAGGACTCTCAGTTAGCTTCACTGACCAGTTTTACACCCTCCTCATTTCTCCTTGATTGATGTCCCCTTCTTTCTCCCCTTCTGTTTTCTCCACAAATATTAGTGTAAAGGTTGTTTCCAGTTGCTGTATGGGATGACATCTGACTGGGCAATGAATGATGAACTGAATTTTTGTTTTTCATTTTAAATTCAGACTGTTAACTGTAAAAAAAAATGTGGAGCTACTATGGGGAGTGAAAAATTCCTGGATACCTGTGTAAATAGAGGGTGAAATCACTAGAAATTGTGTATTTTTTGACATAGGTATAGCCATATCAAAGACTAATTCCCCAGACCCATGGAAACTTGGCCAAGTGTCTCCCATCTCATTGGGGTGATGTTCAAAGGGATCGTAGAGACTTCTGTGAATGTTGGCATCATAGGGATTTATGAATACTTACAAATAATTGACCTGCATGTCTAAAAACTAGCAACGGATCCTCCTTCCCCTAGATGTTTACATTTTGAGACAGCTGACCTACAGGTACCATATACTGGCACTTGTCATCCTCACCTGTCTTCTGTTACACAAAAGTTTCGGGTTGCTACATATTGAAACCATTCTATTGGAGTGCATACAGCGATCTTGACTCCAGTTTTTCTCTACATGTGTCTTTCTTTTTACTTTGCTACCCCAACTAGGTTTTCTAGGACCAAACAATTTTGTCAATGTGTGTTTTCTTTCATAATAGTGACTGGGCCAAGACCTGTTCTCTGGAGTTTGGTTCCATTGCTTTATTCCACAAGTGCTACCTTCCATCATGAGGACAATAGCAACAGCTTTCTATGTCCATCACTGTCATGGCCAAGAGAAAAAAAAAACAGAACACAAGTAGATATTTAAAGTAAGAGAGAAAAAAATAATAGATCCGGAGTGTCTCTTTGGATTGTAGCATGGCTATACTTTATTTTAGAGCTAATATCCACTTATAAGTGAATACATACCATTTTTTTTTGTCTTTTTTGGGTCTGAGATCTCACTCATGATGTTTTTTTTCTGTTTCTATCCATTAGTCTGAATATTTCACGATGTCATTGTTTTTAACAGCTGAGTTACATGGCCTTGTATAAACATTTTCTATGCTACAATCCACAGACCAAGAGAGACTAGGTAACAAAGAGGGCTCAAGGCGGATGCCTGGATCTTGCCAGAAGAAGAAATGAAAGTGATTTCATTATTAGACTGTTACATTCATACTATTACATATACTAGGGCTCTATGCCTGTAGCATACCATCTGTACTATGGGATAGTTAACAAGCTGGGCAAAGGGCTGGAGATTGACACACCCACACAGACAGGGACAGAGACATATGTCATCCTTGAAACAAGAATGCCAACTTGAATCAAGAATGCCATCATTTCCTATATAAGGGAATCCTTGACCAATGGCCATGCCCCAACCTTCTGGGTTTTTAAGCTAGAAGCCCATCAGAAACCACTTCCCTGTCGTGTGCTCAGAGTAGCTGCAAGCACAGGAGAACAAGTTGCTTTGCTCAGAGCACTGCAAGCATTGAAAAACAAGCTGTTTACAGGAAATTCAGGGTCCACAGTCCCCAACAGTAAACTGAGGCAGGTGGGGACGAGAACATGAGTGATCAGGTTGAGGGGAATGGAGGGGGAGAGTACTGAAAGACTACTGGAAAAGGAGGGCATTTTAGTGTCAGGTAAAAATTTGGCACCAAGGAATATCCCAGGAGTCTAAGAGAATGACCCTAGATAAGACTCCTAGTTATAAGAGATATGTAGTGAGGACTGTCCATCTCCTGTATCCAAGAGTTCAAATGGAGGGATCCAAACAACAATCCAGCCACATCACACTTTCAACCTACAGTTGGTCCTGCCTATGTGGTGTGCTCAGAAGGAGTGGCCTATAGATTAAATGAGTGACGAAGCAATGAATTGTTTAGTCTAAAACCCAGTCTAAAGCCCACACCTGGCACTGCCTAGAGAACCAGTACCCACAGACTGGATCCCCCAGAGACCTAGGATTGAACCAAACATGACTTCTCTGCAGTACATACCCATAGATTGGTACCTAGCCCAGTTGTCCTCAGAGAGGCATTGCACAGTAATTGATAGAAACAGATACAGAAACCCACAGCCAAACTTTAAGTAGTTCAGAAAATCCAGAAGAAAAGGAGGGGTGGGGGAAGGACTGTAGGAGCTATAGGAGTCAAGGGCAACACAAGAAAATATATAGAATCAACTTACCTTGATTCATAGGGGCTCACAGAGAGTAAATCAATAAGGAGGGAGCCTGCATAGAACTGACCTAGGTTTTCTGCATATATGTGACAGTTGTATAGTTTGGTATTCAGGGCTATATCTGACTCTTTTGCTGGATGTTTGGACCCTACTCATACTGGGTCACCTTACCCAGCTTTAATATATGGGGGGGGGTATTGTTCATTCTTACTGCAACTTGAATGCTATGTTTTGTTGATGCCCATGGGAAACCTGCCCTTTCCTTATCAGAGAAGGAGAAATAGTAGATTGGGGGTTGGGATCACAGTGGATGTGGGAGGGAGGGACTTAGGAAGCATATTTTTAAATCAGACAATAAATTCATTTCTTTTGTTGTCCCATCCCTGGTAGCTTTCTTTGACAATTTGGTAAGTGCAGCATCATTTTCAAATGCTAACTAATGGTTGCTGCAAATGTCTTCTACTTAAGAACATTTCAAGTCAATGACTTCACCATTTGACAGGATAGTTGTACTTTATCCAAATTTTTAATGATTTCAGATACTCTCCCAAGTTATATTGATATTTTCATAATGGAAATGTGTTTAACGTTTTTGAGAATTTGTTTCAATTTTGAAACTGTCCATTTTGAAGTGCTTAAATCTCCTAGGAAA